>NC_060139.1:211203402-211522465 GCF_021461385.2 Schistocerca piceifrons | reverse complement strand
TAAATACAGGGCTAACATGTGCAGCACAGTACTTTAATATTCTGCTAGACACTCCATCATAACCATGAGAGTCCTTAGTCTTCAGTGATTTAATTATTGACTCAATCTCCCTCTTGGCTGTATAACAGAAAAGTATTTCAGACATCAATCTCGGAAAGGCATTTGCCAAGAAAGTTATATGATTTCCTGTAGAAACTAAATTTTAGTTTAATTCACCAGCAATGCTCAGAAAATGATTGTTAAATACTGTACATATATCTGATTTATCAGTAACAGAAATATGTTTACTGTGAACTGAATTTACATCGTCGACCTCGTTAGGTAGTCACTGTGCCATCAAGAAATGTCGAACCCATTATTCCGTGATCGGACATTGCACACCACACAGTCACCCGTTGAGGGTCCCCTAAATGCGACGGTTCTGCTTATTGACGAACCCATCCAAATGAAAGTGGGCTTCGTCGCTAAACGAAACCATGCATGCGCATGCTAATTCCCATCATGCCCCGCGGCCAACCGTCCAGTTTGAACTTCCCAACGCAGCCCGTTCAGAAGTTATGACGATTTTATTTCATATAGTTCAATAATTATAACACTGTATAACCAAGATTGCACAAAGTACATAAAATGTGTGTGCAGTGCCCACAGAACAGGAAAGAAGGAACAGTCACAATAAAATATGACGAGCTATCAGTGCAGACACCATACAGATGGTCCTGCAAAACCATATGAAGTAAAATCCAGTCTTTAAGTAAGCAAAACCTACTGATCGTGGCACAGAGGTGACGAGGTGACGAAACATGTTTGGGTAACAAGAAAAAACAGTGTTTTGTATCAAAGAAGGAGCCTATATCCAATAATTTTCACTGAAAACACGAAAAAAAACAAGAGCTGCAAATATAAAATATGAAAACTGTAAAAGTGGGAAAGATTCGCACGAGTCCCCTGGTTAGTTCGTTACACGTCCTCTAAAGACATTTCACCTGCCTGGTATGGCGCAGAAAGCACGTCCCTCTTCCACTACGCAGTGGTGTAGTGGTGCTGCAGCATGAAAGCTGCCCCGCTAACAGGTTTGAACAGAGGTAATCCCGGGGCTGCTTGCGCTGACACGCCAGGGTGGACTCCCCCCCCCCCCCCCACATCCATCTCGCAAACCACTTAAGCCCAGCTTCGCCACCCCCTGTTCAGCAGAAGGGACGAGAACGGCGAAGTCTTCTTTCAGATTTCCCAGCAATCACCTTTACAGGTGAATGAGATTTCTGTCGACTCCGTGACAATCCCTTTACCTTTCCTTGCCCTCAAAGGACTATGTTCTAAGAGCTGTGACTCTTGACAGCCTTGGTGGGCGAAGTATGATCTACTGGGGGAAGTCCTACTACGGAGGGGAAGAAGCTGGTCGACAGTCCAACAGCTGCAGCGAGTCGTCATCCCGTAACACCAGGAAAACTCCCACCACCAGACGAAAGACGAGCTGTGAGGAGTGACAACGAGTTACAAATGTTGTACAAATCAACATTCAACGAGAGAAGTCACCGGTAGTCATCTGTGGCGATGACTGCCCTTGAAACCAGAATCTGCTCGGTTTCTGACGGTTCGTTTGAGCAGTTTCCAGGGGCTCGTGCGCATGCGCAGAGCTGAATTCGCTTATGAGCAGTGCCTTCTCCCGCTTTTGGCTACTTGAAGTGTGGCTGTTTGCTGTATGAGCAGTAGCAGCAAGTAGGCACATGTTACCCGGAAAAATGTTTCTGGCGCACCCAAGCTGCCAGACTCGCGCAAGCGCAGAGCAATCTGAGTTACAGTGGGGGGTGATTCTCCATGTGACCCGTGTATGTGATTCGTGATATTGCTGTTCTCTCTTCGTTTACAGCTTTCACGTCAAATGAAAACAAAACAGATTTCTGTGACCGGGAGTCAAGTGAACTAATACACATTCTCATAATCATGGAAGGCTGAAATAAGTTAGTAGTTTCAATTTCCTGATTTGATATTATTTCCATGTTATTAGCGAGTTACCATTAATTGCTAAATGAAGTTATTTTTGTCGGTTTGCTAGAGAAATTTGCTTCTATTAATCTTTTCCGCCGAAGTAGTCAATTTATTTAAAACGAAGTGTTTCATTCCATACTGTTGTCTAGTTTCAAGTTCGTTCAGTTTCAAGTGCACATTATCATTTTCTGGCACCAATGGCATTACACTGTCAGATCTCTTAATGCTGTATGCCTACGAACATACATAAATATTCACTTGAAGCTGACTTAGCAGGCAGATTTGGTCAGTAGTTTTGAATTAAATATTTTGTTTCAAATATAATGACAGCTTTAGCAGAATTCTACAAATCTGCTTTAGTGTTGTCTGTAGTTCAACCGCGCCTAGGCGGTCAATACCGCGGATCGACCGCGTCCGCATCGTTACTTTGTGCCTCGAAGGGCTCTCAACAAGAGAAGTGTTCAGGCATTTCACAGTGAAACTAAGCGATGTTGTTCGGACATGGAGGAAATACAGAGAGACAGGAACTGTCGATAACATGCCTCACCCAGGCCGTCCAAGGGCTACTACTGCAGTGGATGACCGCCAACTACGGATTATGGCTCGGAGGAACCCTGACAGCAACACCACCATGTTGAATAATCATAGCGAGGTCCATCTTTGCTTCTACGACACCATGCAGCGGGGTACAGATGGGCCCAACAACATGCCCAATGGACCGCTCAGGATTGGCATCACGTTCTCTTCACCGATGAGTGTCGCTTATGCCTTCAACTAGACAATCGTCGGAGACGTATTTGGAGGCAACCCGGTCAGACTGAACGCCTTAGACAGACTGTACAGCGAGTGCAGTAAGGTGGAGTTTCCCTGCTGTTTTTGAGGTGGCATTATGTGTGGCCGACGTACGCCACTGGTGGTCATGGAAGGCGCCGTAACGGCTGTACGATACGTGAATGCCATCCTCCGACAGATAGTGCAACCATATCGGCAGCATATTAGCGAGGCATTAGTCTCCAAGAACGACAACAATCGCCGTTGAGGGGGAGACAATCTGGACTAACAGTGCCTTGATGAACATGTGGATAGTATGCCACGACGAATACTGGCATGGATCAATGTAAGAGGACGTGCTACTGGTTATTAGAGGTACCGGTGTGTACAGCAGTCTGGATCACCACCTCTGAAGGTCTCACTGTATGTTAGTACAACATGCAATGTGTGGTTTTCATGAGCAACAAAAAGGGTGGAAATGATGTTTATGTTGATCTCTATTCCAATTTTCTGTACAAGGTCCGGAACTCTCGGAACTGAGGTGATGGAAAACTTTTTTTGATGTGTTTAGGACAAACAAGCAGAAATTTCCGAACAAGGTACACAGAACACATTTGAGATGTAACGAGTGACAGCACACATTCCTCTTTCGCAGAACACCTAATGAACAAAAATCACAACCCCCTTTATACCGAAAGTGATCTACACATCCTCAAATACAGCAAAAATTTACACCGAAAACTAACAAGAGAAGAAAATTATTACATACAAAAGGCTATAGTGGAGGGAAAAAACGTAATAAACGAAAACACAACACTTTGCAACAATACTCTCTTTACCGCTCTAAGACAACTGATACAGGACACAGAAAGTGTTACGTTCATCACGTAGGTGTAGATGAACAGGAAAACACACATACACAGTCATTCCCTATCAAGCACAGGGACATAAATACGGAAAAACAGAAGCCGCCAGAACTCCCGCTACAACTTTCATAACCTTCTCGCAGTATGCGATGCATTTCTCGAGACACACTCGAACAGGAAGATGGCATAATGTTATGGATCTCGAACAAAGTGCGGAAGTTATGTTTCTCTGTGTCTAAAGTAGCTGCAAGCCATCCAACGAACGTGAGTACATGACAGACTACGTAACAACCTAGTGCACCCCAAAACTGTATCCACAACACACCGCAATCCCAATTGTGTTGCGCTGACATACATAAGTTCACTGTTTTGTATTTGTTTACTAGCAGCCACTCATGCAGTTGCAGCTGACTTGATGTATGCCGAGAAAAACGGCAAAAAAGCATAAAATGTGCCGGAAATAGCGGCGACAATTGTAAAATCATGCTGTGATGTATAGTAAATACAGTATTATGAAATTATTCACAGAAACAATATTTGGAACAAAGTAGCACACATATAGAATCTTGCTTTTCATACTGTTGACTGGAATACTCTCTTCAATTTCTGAAGGTGGCAGGGGTCAAATATAAGGAGGGAAAGGCTATTTACAATTTGTATAGAAACCAGATGGCAGTTATGAGTCGAGGAGCATGAAAGGGAAGCAGTGGCAGGGAAGGGAGAAAGACCGGATTGTGGTCTATCCCAAATGTTATTCAATGTATACACTGATCAAGCAGTAAAGGAAACAAAAGAAAAGTTCGGAGTAGGTATTAAAATCCATGGAGAAGAAATAAAAACTTTGAGGTTTGCCGACGACATTGTAATTCTTTCAGAGACAGCAAAGGACCTGGAAGAGCAGTTGAACGGAATGGACAGTGTCTTGAAAGGAGGATATAAGATGAACATGTACAAAAGCAAGACGAGGATAATGGAATGTAGTCGAATTAAATCGGGTGATGCTGAGGGAATTAGATTAGGAAGTGAGACACTTACCCGCACAAAATAACTGATAATAGTCGAAGTATAGAGGATATAAAATGTAGACTAGCAATGGCAAGGAAAGCGTTTCTGAGGAAGAGAAATTTGTTAACATCGAGTATAGATTTAAGTGTCAGGAAGTCGTTTCTGAAAGTATTTGCATGGAGTGTAGCCATGTATGGAAGTGAAACATGGACGATAAATAGTATGGACAAGAAGAGAATAGAAGCTTTCGAAATGTGGTGCTACAGAAGAATGCTGAAGATTAGATGGGTAGATGACATAACTAATGAGGAGGTACTGAATAGAATTGGGGAGAAGAGGAGTTTGTGGCACAACTTGACTAGAAGAAGGGATCGGTTGGTAGCACATGTTCTGAAGCATCAAGGGATCACCAATTTAGCATTGGAGGGCAGCGTGGAGGGTAAAAATCGTAGAGGGAGACCAAGATATGAATACACTAAGCAGATTCAGAAGGATGTGGGTTGCAGTAGGTACTGGAAGATGAAGAAGCTCGCACAGGATAGAGTAGCATGGACAGCTGCATCAAACCAGTCTCTGGACTGAAGACCAAAACAACAACAACATAGAATCTTAAAGAACTGTGCAAATGTAATATATGGAATAAAAACAGCCACCAATTGGGGAAGGTCAAAAACCCTTGACGTAGGTTTCAAACCATATAAATGGACCTCTTTCAGAAGTCTTACTACGTTTTACATTCTGATCATGACGTGCCGCCAATATTTTAATTACGACTAAACCTACTGGCGGCACATTATGATCAGCATGTAAAACGTAGCTAGACTTCTGTAGAAGGCCCATTTATGTGGGTTGAAAACTAGGTCAAGAGCTTTCGACTGTTACTTTCCGCAACAGGTGGTTGTTTTTATTCCATATATTAGTGCACATATAATAATGTTTTATAAGGATGTTATTTCTGCGTGTTTTAGAATTAAAAAACCCACTGATGATGGCGATATTCGTTGCTGAAACTAGTTTGGGGGAATAAATAAACAAATAACAAAAGAGTTTTGTATCAAGGCGGACCCACAATCTCATATTCTTGTTTTTGTATACAAACACGGACCACTGGAAGAGTTCCAAGAAAAAATTATATCTAGCAGCATTTTGGATTTCACAAGTGGTTCCTTCCTCTGATTTCAGCCAGTTAGTGATCGGTGATTGCTGTCCGTCCTTAGATGAGGTCTACCTTGTCTTTGTTTATGTGCCGTTGTTCCTTCACGTTTACTCTTCAGTCACATCGCTAACAGTCGACAGTCATCTTAGGATCTTTGGAACGGTTGAAATGTCCGTGATGGATTTGCTACTCAGGTGACATCCAATCACTAGTCTACGTTCGAAGTCTCTTAGCTCCCCTGACCACCTCATTCTAATGATACAGCATCTCTACCGGCAACAAAATATTCCTCGCATCCATTTATAATTGCGGATCCGTCACTCGTGTCATCTGGTGGTCAGTTCCGCATTATGTAGAGGTGTCCGGATACTTTTGATCAAATAGTGTAGATAAAAACTTGAGGCAGGGATGCAGTACATCTCTTGACTGTTCATCGTCTACGTGGAACACTTCATGCAATATCAACGAGTCACAATTGCAGTTGGTAAACTCACACAAATATCTGGTTGTAACAGTTTGTAGGAATATGAAATGGAATTGTCACACAGGTTCAGTTGACGAAGCAGGTGACAAGTTTCGGTTCATTAGTAGAATACTTGGGAAATGAAACCAGGAGATTGCTTAAAAGACACGCGTGCAATTTATCCCAGAATATTACTCAAGTGTGTGAGGGCCGTACCAAATAGGACTACCAGGGGATATGGAATGTGCACAGAGAAGGGCAGCACGAATGGTGTCAGCTTTGTTTGACGCTTGGGAGAGGGTCACGGAGACCCTGAAAAAACTGAACTGGCAGACGTTTGTAGAAAGACATAAACTAGCCCGTGAAATTTGACGTTATAAATGAGTTAGGCTCTGGCTGCAGCGATAGTTTGCAGTTACTTTATTATGTACATGATCTTTTTCGGGACTACAAGCCCCATCTTCAAGTGCTCCTTTTCACTTTATTTTTTGTTTTGTTTTGAAAATGACAGTACAGTAGCGCATATACAACAGCGTTACTCGTAAAATGCGATATTTCAGTGCCTGTACTATTCCGAATTACGATGCAAAGTTCCTTCGGGCATCCATGCATGTCCGAAGGTACAAGCACTGCGGTGACCACAGCCGTTATCAAACACATTAAATGTCTGCGAATATAGGTACCCATCAACTGTGTAATGGAATGACATCGATGAAAATTTGTGCCGGATTGGAGCTCGAACCAGGATTTCTCGCTTATCACGAGGGGAAAATCCGGGTTCGAGTCCCAGTCCGACACAAATTTTCATCTTTGTCATTCCAATCTACAGCCGACGGTGGTTCATATCCGCGTCTGCGAATACAGTTAATGAATTGCTTGTACAATGTGCGTCTGTTGTATTTGACGGCGAGTTTCCTTCTGGGGAGTTCATCAGCCTGTTGGAAGTCTTTTAATTCGACGCCACTTCGGCAACTTGCGCTTCGATGATCATTAAATGATGATGAGGAAAACACACAACGGAAGTGGTAAAATCATAAATAAATGAAAAAATGAACGGTCGCCAGCCAATTAGGCACATTAATTTGGAAATATATATTTGAGAAAATTGGACATTAGTTTTTGAAGTTACTTTTCTTGAGATTTCCCTTTGAATAGCAAACAGGATAGAAAATGGCACAGTGTACTCTGTACTGTGTGTAGCAGCAGTTACCAGTAACACACACACCAGTAAATTATGGGGAGTAAATTTGCACCGAGCTCATACTAATGACAGCCACACTCAAGAGCATTACTTAATCAAATACTGAAACGTCACTCCATGAAGTGCAGAACTAATTTTGGACATGTGGGGCTTCTACGAGGCGTGTTTTTTTAAGTAAGTACCGTTTTGAAATTTAAAAAAAGACGTGCTAAGATATCTCAATAATTTTATTTTTACATGAAAGCCTGTACCTTAATCTAAGCACTGACACCATTACAGTCTGATGCTTCCTTGTTTACGTTGTTTACTGAGTGTTTAAGATGCCTCCAATAATCGTGAGTCCCGCCGACTGTGAAGTACGGGCTGTTATGAGATTTCTTAGGGCTAAAGGCCTAAAAGCGATCGATATTCATCATGAGATGTGTGCAGTTTACGGAGAAAACATTATGAGTGATGGATTGGTAAGAAAGTGGGTGAGAGCATTTAAAGATGGCCGCACAAATGGGCATGATCAACAACGGAGTGGGCATTCTTCGGTCGTTAACGAAAGGACAAGGAAGTGGACAATAAGGTGAGAGAAAACAGACGCTTTACGATTTCCTCCTTGCGGGATGACTTTCCTAATGTTTCTCGTAGTGTTTTGTATGGCATTGTGACCGAGCACTTAAATTACCGAAAATTGTGCGCACATTGGGTACCGAAAATGTTGACGGATGTGCACAAAACTTAACGTTTAGACAGCGCATTGACTTTCCTCGAGCGGTACCACAACGACGGTGATGATTTCTTAAGCCAAATTCTTACGGGCGATGAAACATGGGTGGCCTACGTCACACCAGAATCAAAGCAACAGTCCATGGAAGTTGAGCAAGGGAATCGTTTTGCTGCAAGACAATGCCCGTCCGCATGTGGCGAATCAGACCAAAGATCTTATCACATCTTTTCGATGGGAAACTCTAGATCATCCTCCGTACAGCCCCGTTCTTGCGCCCGGTGATTGCCATCTGTTCCTGCATCTGAAGAAACGCCTGGGCGGTCAGTGTCTTCCAGACGATGACGAAGTCCAAACAGTGGTGATGCAGTGGTTAACAAGTCAGGCGGCAGACTTCTATGAGGAGGGTATTCAAAAACTGGTATAACGTTAATTCAAGTTCCTCAATATTGACGGAAATTATGTAGATAAGCAGATTGAGGTACAGGCTTTCATGTAAAAATAAAATTATTGAGATATCTTAGCACGTCTTTTTTTAATTTCAAAACGGTACTTACTTAAAAAAACACGCCTTGTATCTTGACTGGCATGAAAAACAAAAATAACGATGAATAACATTTTAAATACACTGTTTCAGCTCGTCTACATTAGCTGTTTTCCTTAGTAACAGTAATAGTTTATTTTTTCTTAATAGATGGAGAATAATGACTTTTCTGGAGACTAGAAATATACTCTGTAGGAAACAGCATGGGTTTCCAAAAAGACGGTCGTGTGAAGCCCAGCTCGCGCTATTCGTCCACGAGACTCAGAGGGCCATAGACACGGGTTCACAGGTAGATGCCGTGTTTCTTGACTTCCGCAAGGCGTTCGATACAGTTCCCCACAGCCGTTCAATGAACAAAGTAAGGGCATATGGACTATCAGACCAATTGTGTGATTGGATTGAACAGTTCCTAGATAACAGAACGCAGCATGTCATTCTCAATGGAGAGAAGTCTTCCGAAGCAAGAGTGATTTCAGGTGTGCCGCAGGGGAGTGTCATAGGACCGTTGATATTCACAATATACATAAATGACCTTGTGGATGACATCGGAAGTTCACTGAGGCTTTTTGCAGATGATGCTGTGGTGTATCGAGAGGTTGTAACAATGGAAAATTGTACTGAAATGCAGGAGGATCTGCAGCGAATTGACGCATGGTGCAGGGAATGGCAATTCAATCTCAATGTAGACAAGTGTAAAGTGCTGCGAATACATAGAAAGATAGATCCCTTATCATTTAGCTACAAAATAGCAGGTCAGCAACTGGAAGCAGTTAATTCCATAAATTATCTGGGAGTACGCATTAGGAGTGATTTAAAATGGAATGATCATATAAAGTTGATCGTCGGTAATGTAGATGCCAGACTGAGATTCATTGGAAGAATCCTAGGGAAATGCAATCCGAAAACAAAGGAAGTAGGTTACAGTACGCTTGTTCGCCCACTGCTTGAATACTGCTCAGCAGTGTGGGATCCGTACCACATAGGGTTGATAGAATAGATAGAGAAGATCCAACGGAGAGCAGCACGCTTCGTTACAGGATCATTTAGTAATCGCGAAAGCGTTACGGAGATGATAGATAAACTCCAGTGGAAGACTCTGCAGGAGAGACGCTCAGTAGCTCGGTACGGGCTTTTGTTAGAGTTTCGAGAACATACCTTCACCGAAGAGTCAAGCAGTATATTGCTCCCTCCTACGTATATCTCGCGAAGAGACCATGAGGATAAAATCAGAGAGATTAGAGCCCACACAGAAGCATACGGACAATCCTTCTTTCCACGAACAATACGAGACTGGAATAGAAGGGAGAACCGATAGAGGTACTCAGGGTACCCTCCGCTACACACCGTCAGGTGGCTTGCGGAGTATGGATGTAGATGGAGATATGATGGGGACACATAAACTAGTGAAAGATCTTTGGCAATTGCAATAGTAAAGATTAGCTCTAAAAGCTAATCACTCACTTAAATTACTTTGGAAGACAACAAGGTAAAACACTGTGTTTAATTAACTTCAAAAAGGAACCTTTCATGATGGGTATCAAAACTACAACTTCTTTGAAAACGTGAAAAATTTTGCTTCTAACAGTACTACCGTAAATCTGTTCATTAAAGATTTATATGTACTTGAACTTTAACCACCTGTGAAGCAGGTATTCTTTGCAATGATTTTTACACAATCTTGCACTGTAATCCTACAAAACTATATTTTATAATAAACTAAGGATACTTTAGCAAAAGCCTATCCAACTTCAGTTTTGTGGTTTTACCTTTTAAATAATTAAGGTTTTCACTTTCCTATTAATTGAATTTTTTTTACTTTAACTTGCTACCTTAACAATTTCACTAGGAGTAGTTCATTAACAAAGCATCCAAATGCTACTCTTACTTTAACTTTTACTACTTCTTTTACTTTAGACAAAAAAATCACTTTTATTCATATGAATGCAAGAACTGTTCATTTAAATCAGGATACAAGGTTTTAGTAGCAATAGGTGAGGACCCTGCGTAGGTTCGTGACCACGACAGAAGTTATGGTTCCAGCCACGAATTTATGTTTTATGTGATTATTATTGAAACAACACACAAATTATCTGGTCGATGCCCATTCACATTACTTAGCTGGATGTATTAAGTTACTGAAGCAGTGCCGAAGATTGGTGCAGGCGACATGGCGGCTAACTACGGCTCTTGATGTGCGAATGCTCTATAAAATCTCTTCTTGGCGTCGGATTTTCAACATATTAGAGCCTTTCTATTTTTCCGTGAATACCAAAGAATAGCCAGATTCATATCCGAGACAAATTCCTTTTAATCCAACTGAGACTCCCTGATAAACCCGCAGGACAGGACAGGTGGTTTAAATTGTGGAAAGGGGCCAAAATAAGCCGCTGTCAGTTACACTCTAACATACAACTTTATTTACTTGACCAAACATTACAAGAGCCAAGAAAATTTTTAAAAAGAGAAATACACAGCTTTAGTTTTGGAACTTAATTAGCGGCTGAATGCGTCGTACAATCTCAATCCTTAAGGGCAAGACAATTTAAAAACGGCTGAAAGCCAATAACTTAAAGCTCAACCAAAATCAGAAATTTAAAAGGCAAACCTTAATTAGGTTGAAGGCCCAAGGAATCTGACACTTAAATTAAATTCAACTTAAATTCAAAATCGGCTGAAGGTCCAACACTTAGGACTCAATAAGATTAATTTTAAAAATGCCAAAGGCTTATGTAAAACAGTTCTTAAATTAGGCTGAAGGCCCAAACCATCTGACGCCTTAAGGGCAAAACAACCTTAATCTAAAAATCGGCTAGAAGCCATACAAGTACAAACAAGAAGACGCGGAACACCCAAGGGTGCCCAGAAGTTCTGAGGGTCGGCCTAGAATTCAAACACTGACGCTCACTTGGTTGAGACAGGCAGTCGGCCCAACCACAGTCGATCCGACGACAACCCAACCGACAGACAGTCAACGGACCCGCCGACAAGATAACCTCCGCTTCACCCGACCAGCACACAACAGGGAGTTCAATGAAACAACGTAGAAGATAATGGCGCCCACAACCAATTATATGTTGAGCTGTCAAGCCACACTCCCTGCTGGACAGCGACAACACGATGAGGAAAATGCACTGCCTGAATGTATGTCAATTGCCAGGGCAGGTAACCAGAACGTTAACGGCCACAAGGCAGAAGATTCCGCTGGTGCATTTCAATTAAAAATAACCAAGTACAGTTGAACTCCACCGGAGGGTGGCTAAAATTTGCCAACTTAAAAACACACTTTGTTGCTCACAGGAATATCCCAACAGCCGACAACGAACTCCAAACAACACAAAGTGAACAGTCGTGACCTGCTGGTAGATTAAGTCAAAACTCAACTTTCATGTCCAGGATCGGTGAGCCACAAACGTCGTAGCAATGGGAACAGCACCACACACTCCGCCGGCCGGTGTGGCCGAGCGGTTCTAGGCGCTTCAGTCCGGAACCGCGCGACTGCTACGGTCGCAGGTTCGAATCCTGCCTCGGGCATGGAAGTGAGTGATGTCCTTAGGTTAGTTAGGTTTAAGTAGTTCTAAGTTCTAGGGAACTGATGACCTCAGATGTTAAGTCCTATAGTGCTCGGAGCCATTTGAACCACTTGAACTACACACTCCGACACTGCATAGAGGCCGCCAGCGGGCCCAGCCAGACCACGCGCCACGGAGATTTCCTTGCTGCTGCAGCCAACCGACCAACTCCCCACACACAGCCCAGCAGGAAACTACAAGCACCAGGCCAAAGATAGTCCAAGGTGCGAATATCGATACACACCGCTGCTTCCACCCACAGAAAGAGAGGATAACAGCATAATCGCGATAACCGCGGAAGACTAAACACAGAATAGCAGCCAATGTTTAATCCAACGCATAGCATGAGCCAGCCACGGCTCACCACTTTTTACATCGCGCCATGCCACTTTCTTTGCGGAGGGACTTCCCTACAGCGTTTACATGTTACAAATACTAGTGCCCTAAGCATGAACCAGCTTTTAACAAACATACTCTTTTTCGTAAACATATTCATATTATAATAATTTAAAATCTGAAAATATTTTTTGCTGTTTTTCATATGCACATTAAAAAACTCTAATTTTATTGCCATGCATCAAGGAGTTTAAACAACACAAAATACACACTTCATAAATTGCAGATACACAGTTACAAAAAATAAACCTACTCCTAATCGATATAAGTGTTACAAATTGTCTACGAGTAATGCTGTTTTTTATATATACTTTGCTGTAAAGTAATATTGTAAAAAAAAAAAAAAATAGTAAAAAGGCGCATCTGAAGATCGGTCTGATAATCCCGGAATCGATAATGTAATAAATGGTTCAAATGGCTCTGAACACTATGCGACTTATCTTCTGAAGTCATCAGTCGCCTACGACTTAGAACTAATTAAACCTAACTAACCTAAGGACATCACACACAACCATGCCCGAGGCAGGATTCGAATCTGCGACCGTAGCGGTCGCTCGGTTCCAGACTGCATCGCCTAGAACCGAACGGCCACTCCGGCCGGCGATAATGTAATAAAGAAACTGAAAAAGAACCCTGCGGTCAGAGGTTAATACATTTAAAGCTTTCACTAACCACACGACTACGTTCCCATCTTCCAACACGATGAAAAGTTTAAGTGTCCCGTGAAAGTGTACTTTCAAGTTTGAAGAACCAACTGTAAGTGATGAATCCCGTAGGGGTCGCGAAGACACCGTTAGTCTAATTACAGCGCACACAGCGGCGTTTAAACAGTTATTCTTCCCGCGCTCCATACGTGAAGAACTGCTCCAATGGAAAATACCCTCTGTCACTGTTCTTTGCGGAGTATAGATGTAGATGCAGGCTTGGAAAGGAGTCAATGTTCCTCTGGGAATAAGCCTGGGAAGCAAATAATACGTGAACACTTTAGTTTACATGTTTTTATTGTGGCACATGATTCGGGGATGTAGTACATGCGTGGTGGAGAACAGGCACATTTTTCTGCTCATGTACAAGACGACATCTAACGCTCCGAAGGGGTTCGAGAAGAGCGGGTCGAAAACAGCTTGTACCATGCCCGCTCAATCTCTAATCCTCTGGTCTTCTTTTTGTCTGGGGGGCATCTCTAAAGTGAATTGGAAGGCACCCCCGTTGAACTGGTTGAAGAATGGGAGCAGCAAATTGTAACAGCCTTCTCAAGATATACTATATGACGCGGGAGCATTTAAAAGAATTCCTATCTCAGTACAGAGTTCCATACTGCATCCAAATGCGAGGACGACACGTGCAACACCTTGCTCAATAGGTACACGAGTACAGCAAATTACACAGAAACGGTAATTGCCAAAGTGGTATTTCGTTTCATATTAAGGTACGCCACGTGTGCGACCGGGACTTAATCAAGAAGCTAAAGCCAGTGGTGGCGTGTAACCAACCATTCGCAATTACCTCTTACTGGGAAGTGTTTGCTTCTACAGGCGTATTGTTTCGTTCGTTTCAGTTTTCGCTTACGGCCCTGTCTATTAAGCAAAATTCGAACTGGTATCCACAGCCTTTACGAATTAATAAACCTATGCCATTGTTTTCCTTTCATGGCTAACATTTATTTTCCATCTATTTGAAAAAAAGGTCAGAAACTATGTTTCTATGTAATAAATAATACACTTCTACTAGCAAAAAAATTTAAGCTGATTGATATTGAAAATCAAGGAAGTCCCACGAACCTAACTAGGTATGGGACACAAGACCCATGGTTTCATGTGAAACTAGGATTTTAAAAGTTAAATTTCTGATTTTAGAATGAGTTTATAAGGATGGAAATTACGGAAAAATGTACGAGGGTTATTCGGAAAAGTAAGGAACGATCGGTCACGAAATGGAAAATACAGTGAAAATCTGATGAAGCTCTGCACGGATGCGTGGGGCACTGTCTCCAGTATCCCCCTCGATCGCATCATGTCGCTCTTTTCAGTTCTGAGCTTACAGTGAGAACGTAAAGATGGCTAGAAATTTGCGTCTCCCGCCAAGTATGAGGGCTTGCCGAAAGATTTCGCCTGAAGCTACGCAATCCACATAACGTAACTGTCACGCGGTTCGTTCTACACTCAATTCTCGGCCGCACTCTGCAGGAGCAATGAAGATGCTCCTGCAGCGTTTTCGATGGGAAGTGTTTGACCACCCACAATAGAGCCTGTAATTAGCTACCCCTGAGGTTTATCTCTGCTCAAATGAACAGCTGGCTATGAAGACAATATTTTGACACAGACAACGAGCTGCAGTCCACAGTAGAAATTTGCCGAAAAGCACTGGCAGCTGTCTTCTATGACGATGGAATTGAAAAGTTGGTACAACGCTACGACAGATGTCTAAGTCTGAGCGGTGCCTGTGTGGAGAAGTAGCTGGAAGGTGTAGCTAACCGCTGCGAATAAAACAGTTTTGGTTTTCACTGTGGTTTCCATTTCGACCTATCGTTCCTTACTTTCCGAATAGCTCTCGTATAACAAATCAATACCGAAACACATTTATTCTCCTGACAATGAACATAAAATATCACACACAAGTTTTCAGCATAACATTTGAAGATTGATTTGACATGCTACACATTAATGTTTTTTTTTTACATTCTGCGACTTTTCTGGGGAACATACGCCCCACTACATACAAACTATGTACAGACCAGCCATATTACTGAGTTGTGTAGTAGTGTTTCAAAACAATGTCTATGATGTATAAGAGAACACAGTTAGTTACTTCTGACATTCTTGGACTGGAGAAGATGGTGATTTCATGTGATTTTTATGAAACAGACACGTTACAAGCACGCCGCCACATTTGATCGCTCATAGCCTTGTATATATATCCACCCATTTGTCTTCAAGTTCCGAAAAACTTCTAGTTACATGCTAGCACTAAACAGATATGAGATATAGATATCCCAACGCTCAAAAGTGAACATTACTTTAGTGGGACATTTGGATCCCGTGAACCACGAAAGGGTTAATAGACAAAATTTCATTGGTATGTACTGACTTTCATCTATCAGAGCTAGAAGAAAAAATAACTTCGTAAAAAAACTACTTAATACTAACGATCGAGTAATTATTCAAGAAAGCGAAGGCACAGGTTCAGAGGGGAATATGTAGGGTGAATCATAGCAGCACCGACAAAAAAATTTCGGAAGACGTTCAGGGATATTGTCAACGTATATTGGTGAAAAGGGACCCATGATCTCCGGCGGCTTGTCACGAGCTAACAATGTAATTATGATTTATTTGGTATTTTGTTTCACTTACTTATTTATCAAATTTCGTGGGACTGCGCGAGGCAAAATTACGTGGTGACGGAACGAGTCAGTACATAGTTTACAGAAAACTGACCAGAAAATTTACAAAGAATTGAGGCATTAATAAATCATGAAAATACGCGAGTAAATAACATGTTACAGAGAAAAGTTCTACACTCCTGGAAATGGAAAAAAGAACACTTTGACACCGGTGTGTCAGACCCATCATACTTGCTCCGGACACTGCGAGAGGGCTGTACAAGCAATGATCACACGCAC
This sequence comes from Schistocerca piceifrons, assembly GCF_021461385.2. Classification (NCBI taxonomy): domain Eukaryota; kingdom Metazoa; phylum Arthropoda; class Insecta; order Orthoptera; family Acrididae; genus Schistocerca; species Schistocerca piceifrons. The sequence continues at coordinate 211,506,177 of NC_060139.1, read as the reverse complement.
GGCACAGCGGACACACCAGGAACCGCGGTGTTGGCCGTCGAATGGCGCTAGCTGCGCAGCATTTGTGCACCGCCGCCGTCAGTGTCAGCCAGTTTGCCGTGGCATACGGAGCTCCATCGCAGTCTTTAACACTGGTAGCATGCCGCGACAGCGTGGACGTGAACCGTATGTGCAGTTGACGGACTTTGAACGAGGGCGTATAGTGGGCATGCAGGAGGCCGGGTGGACGTACCGCCGAATTGCTCAACACGTGGGGCGTGAGGTCTCCACAGTACATCGATGTTGTCGCCAGTGGTCGGCGGAAGGTGCACGTGCCCGTCGACCTGGGACCGGACCGCAGCGACGCACGGATGCACGCCAAGACCGTAGGATCCTACGCAGTGCCGTAGGGGACCGCACCGCCACTTCCCAGCAAATTAGGGACACTGTTGCTCCTGGGGTATCGGCGAGGGCCATTCGCAACCGTCTCCATGAAGCTGGGCTACGATCCCGCACACCGTTAGGCCGTCTTCCGCTCACGCCCCAACATCGTGCAGCCCGCCTCCAGTGGTGTCGCGACAGGCGTGAATGGAGGGACGAATGGAGACGTGTCGTCTTCAGCGATGAGAGTCGCTTCTGCCTTGGAGCCAATGATGGTCGTATGCGTGTTTGGCGCCGTGCAGGTGAGCGCCACAATCAGGACTGCATACGACCGAGACACATAGGGCCAACACCCGGCATCATGGTGTGGGGAGCGATCTCCTACACTGGCCGTACGCCACTGGTGATCGTCGAGGGGACACTGAATAGTGCACGGTACATCCAAACCGTCATCGAACCCATCGTTCTACCATTCCTAGACCGGCAAGGGAACTTGCTGTTCCAACAGGACAATGCACGTCCGCATGTATCCCGTGCCACCCAACGTGCTCTAGAAGGTGTAAGTCAACTACCCTGGCCAGCAAGATCTCCGGATCTGTCCCCCATTGAGCATGTTTGGGACTGGATGAAGCGTCGTCTCACGCGGTCTGCACGTCCAGCACGAACGCGGGTCCAACTGAGGCGCCAGGTGGAAATGGCATGGCAAGCCGTTCCACAGGACTACATCCAGCATCTCTACGATCGTCTCCATGGGAGAATAGCAGCCTGCATTGCTGCGAAAGGTGGATATACACTGTACTAGTGCCGACATTGTGCATGCTCTGTTGCCTGTGTCTATGTGCCTGTGGTTCTGTCAGTGTGATCATGTGATGTATCTGAGCCGAGGAATGTGTCAATAAAAATTCCCCTTCCTAGGACAATGAATTCACGGTGTTCTTATTTCAATTTCCAGGAGTGTAACTACTGCGAGGAAAACAGAAGCGAAGTATTTCAACCTCGATTTGAATCTTTTCAGTTGTGCTGGAAGCCTACTAAAACTGAAACCTGCTGAATAGTGCACACCACTCTCTGCAATGCTTACGGAAGTGTCAACCGAGTTAACGGGCGATTCAAAAAGAAAGAACAGATTTAAGTTGTTTATTACAGATAAGTTATAAAAGGTAGGCTCAATGGCTCCAAGCACTGACTTAACATCTGAGGTCATCAGTCCCCTAGACTTAGAAACTACTTAAACCTACCTAACCCGAGGACATCACACACATCCATGGCAGGATTCGAACCTGCGACCGTAGCAGCAGCACGGTTCCGGACTGAAGCGCCTAGAAACGCTCGGCCACAACGGCCGGCTGTAAAAGGTGGAACACGTCAATGGATAGACGAACGTTCAAGGTTTTGACACAGCTACGATGTTGTCTGTTTGTAGCAAAACGGCGACTACACTACAAGAGAAATCATTTTGTGTGTTGGAATCTGCGCGAAATCCATTGCTCAAGTGGAACGTGCATTTCGCCATCCATTCAGCAAGAATCCGCCTCTGCACAGGCAGCTTTATGAATGCGGAAGTTTGTTGCGTATGCAAAGGAAGAGCAGTGGTCGGCCACGCACTTCTGATGGAAGTGTCGAGCGTATCCGGGATGCGTTCACACGGAGCCCTCTAAAGTCGACAGGATGGGCAGGCTTGGAGTTCATCTTCCTGGAACAGCGGTGTGGTGTGTTATGAAACTACGCTTACCAGTTGCAATTACTGCAGCAAATGCGGCCCGGCGACCATAAGAGAAGGTTCTCCAGGATATGGCGAAGGACACTTTTTCCCAACGACTCATCTTTTCGGAAGAATCGACATCTCATTTATCTGGTGACGTAAACAGCCGTAATGTAGGGATTCGGGGGTCACAAAATCCTGGAGTCATCGTCGAACATGAAAGGAATCTCTGTTTCTTTTTACAGAGTTTATGGACCTTTCTTTTTTGCGGAGGAAACTGACAGGAATGTCATACTTGGATATGCTGTAAAATTATTGTTTCGGTGCGTCTTTATACTGACAACTTCAACCCACGAGGTGGAAAACAAGATGTTGTTCTTAGCTTTTAGTCTCCCATCTTAACAGATCTAGAACTTGCGATTTTCTTGTGGGAATGCATAAAAGACAGAGCTTTCGTCCCACCTATGGTAGCTGCTCTTCAAGAGCCGCGAAATCGAATTGCTGAAGATGTCGATTCAATAAAAAGAGACCTACTGACTCTTGTGTGGAATGAAATGGACTACCGTTTCGATATTTATCGAACAACGCTTCGGTGTATGGTACAGTGTATGTGCGAACATAAGACTTTGAACCTCCCTCTATTCAGTGACATGCGCAGTGTCTTTCTATCCTTCATAGTACGTTTGTAATAAACAACAGAGTTCTGTTCTTTCATTTTCAACAACCTATACATCATTTTTCCCATATAGTGTCCACTGAATGAAAGCTGCAGTTTGTTCCTAAAGAGTCACTGTTGTCAACATCAGATCCCTCGAAGGAATACTCTTATTAGATAGAAGTTTGTAGCGTTTTTGTTTTGCGTGTTGGTATTCCGGCCGATACGGGTGTGTTTATCGATTGTCGTTTTTTATTGTGATTCACAGCTGCTATTTGAGTGTATTTACTGTCGTTTGCTCATTTATAGAACTTGAGTGGACCTGTGGACGCTAGAAAGTAGAGTGCCAAGTGGAGAAATCGGAACATTTCCAACGTATTCTTCTGTTTGAGATAAATAGAGGGGTCGCATCAGCGAGGGTAGCTAGAAACATTTGTACTTTAAATGGGGATAAACACATTGGACAGAGCAAGGCATGAAAATGGTTTTCTCGTTTTAAGGCGGATCGTTTTGACATCAATGTGTAACACTTTCATGCCTTTCATGCCTTTGACCATTTATTATTGCCTATATACTTGCTTTTATTTTTTGTGTAAATTTATATGTACAGGATGTATGAATTAATTTGTTTATTTTGCTGTATAATCAATTATGTATATTATGTAAATATCGGTGAGTAATGACTGAGGGAATGTTAGGAAACGTTAGGTTTTTGTCAACGAATAAGTATCGCTGGAGTAGCGGCGTCTCTGGACGCTGGAGGATGTTACGTCACAGCGCGCTACACAGAGAGAGAACTCTGGTGCGAGACTTGGTGAAGTGCGGACGCATGGATGGCGTGCACTGTACTGGAGGAGTGATTGTTTAGCGGCACGTGGCAAGTGATGAGCGTGGGTGATGGAAATATTGGCTGCAGCAACATCAAGAACCCGCCACGCCAATATCACTGCCAATAACTCCCGTGCTCACTAATTATCATGGAAAGGAGCCAGCAGCAGGATCGTCGTCAGCAACTTCGTCACGGCGAGAATGGACTGAAGTAAGAGTGCTGCATCACAGCTTATTGTCAACTAGTTTTGTAACGGCGTTACTCAGTTTTGTGGTGTTTTGCGAGTGAATAATTACCATAGTTTAATCAAAACTGTTTACCCGTGATTCTCCTAAAATCATTCACCAAGTAGTTTCCTGTCCTGTCCTATTGTTGCAATAATCCGAGTACCGTTTATGAAAAAAGAAAATTGCAGTGCCAGTTAATTTTGCTTATGGAGTAAATGATTCAGTTAGATTAAAGATTTTGAACATAAAGCATTCAGTAATTTCAGTCTCACTAACTTTTTAATTTGAACTTCAATCTAATTGTTGCAAACAGTAAATCAACTAATCAAATTAAAATGATTCCTGGCACTATGAACAAAAGCACTAACTAGAATTAATGAGTGAGTGGAAATATCAGTGATTATTGTAATTTGTTGTCAGTAAAGTTCTGGTTCACATTTCGACTTGCAGTCGTGCTAAAATATAATAATTACATCTTGATACAGTATTTATCAATGTCTACTTCCCTGTTCAGAAGTCAATAGAGTTTCTTTTAATTATTTTTTGCCATTTTCCAAAATTCATATGAAAATAGTAGACGTTATTGTCAGGTAACGCCATTGTCACGTACAACAGTAAGTAACCATTAATCTAAGTGTTATCTTGTATGTTTACAAAATTTCAGCTCTATTAGCTAATGATATTCCGAGTGCAAAATATTTTCTTTCTCGCTTCATTACGTAAATGTTTCAATTGTTTTTGCTAACGTGCGTGCAGCCCTCTGTTGCCGCGCGTGTTCGAGTAATTCTTGAGATTGACTGTTCGACTCATTAATTCACCTACCGAACAGAAATTTTGCCCAATTGGGCTGGCGACCGTATTTCTTTTAGCTATAATTATTTCAGTAACTCTTATTATTCTGTTCCGATCCACGTGGTACCCCTTCTCGTTGGTACAGTACGTGAATGATAGCACAAATCTTTCTAACAACCATACTAAATTTTAGAGTAATTAAGTAGGCGGAATACGTTGTCCTAGAAGGCGTCTTGTTGTTAACCTCCCCCTCATTTATCGACTTTATATTGAATCTTCGGAACGATAGCCTTTTCAAAATTTTATTCCAATTGTTTAGGCACATGCTTACACGGTCATATATTTCTAACAACGCCGATAGAAGGGAAGGGGGACGTTACAAGTCACTCTCCACGTCCAGGAAGACCTCCGGGGTCTGATTAAGATCGGTTAAAGCATTAATCCAAATCGATCCACGTCACTGTACTCGAGAACCGGCAAATGTGATGAACTGTGATCATCCTACCATCATGCGACATTTGCATGTGATAGCGAAGTTCCAAAAATCGGGTGTATGAGTACCGCATGCCCCGCGGGATTAGCCGAGCGGTCTCAGGCGCTGCAGTCATGGACTGTGCGGCTGGTCCCGGCGGAGGTTCGAGTCCTCCCGCGGGCATGGGTGTGTGTGTGTTTGTCCTTAGGATAATTTAGGTTAAGTAGTGTGGAAACTTAGGGACTGATGACCTTAGCAGTTAAGTCCCACAAGACTTCACACACATTTGAACATTTGAACAGTACCGCGTGCTCTATTCACAAAAAAGAAGTTGATGCATCTCCACTTAATCGTCATGAATTGGCTCGTGAACAACACCGCCCATTCCTATCCTGTATCGTTATTGGTGACGAAAAATGGTGTCTTTATGATAACGTAAGGAAAGGAAAGAAATACTTGTGTCCAAACAAAGCAGCAGCTCCCCGTACAACAACCTGCGCTCATCCACAAAAGATACTGCTGTGCATGTGGTGGAATAGCGACGGTGTGCTGTTCTACGAATTCCTTCCCAAGGTGTAATCGTCGCTGCTGATATTTACTGTTTAGAACTGTGACGTGTTGCAGAAGCAATCTAAGGACAACGAACAGGTATACTGCGTGAAGTGATGCTACTCCATGACGACGCCCGCACGCATTGTGCTAGACTGACAAAAAACACTTTACAGTAATTGGGTTGGGAAGTCATTTCGCACCCACCTTATTCACCTGATCTTGCGCCCTCAGCTTTTCAACTTTTCCTCTCCCTATCGAACAGCCTGCAAGGAACTTCCTTTTGGGATGGAAATGTGCTCCGAATATGGCTCTACTTCTTAGCCTCAAAGCCACGTGATTTCTACAGTACTGGCGCCGAAGAGTTAGCCCAGTGTTGGCAGACTGTTGTAAACTACGAAGAAGAATATATTATTGAAGACAGAAGTCTCTTTACGTATATCTGATGTGTTCTTTAAACTCATGGAAAAACTCTACGAACTTATGCACCAACCTAACATTTGTTTTATTTAAATGAAACTGGTTTCAGTGACAGAATTCACCATTTTCAGGCCCTCTCCAGCATAGAGTTATCACGATTTCAGAGAGCGTCATTACCATATCTCCAATAAGAGGAGCACACATCATCGGTGTCTGCGGAACTATAAACGATAAATTTGACATTGTAATTCTGTCATAACAAAGAGATTGGAAAAGCCATTATACGAAATGGTCCGAGTCTTGGAAGTAGTATAAAATATGAACATCAAAAAAAGCTAAGCAAGGTTAATGGATTGTAGTCGAATCGAATCAGGTGATGTTGAGGCAATTAGATTAGGAAATGATACATGACAAGTAGTAAATGAATTTTTCTATTTGGGCATTAATAACTGGAGATGACCGAAGTGGGTATAAGACATATACTGGCAATGGCAAGGAAAGCGTTTCTCAAGAAACCTGTTAACATGAAATATAAATACATGTGTTAGGAGGTCTTCTATGAAGATATTTGTGTGGAGTGCAGCATTGTATGCAAGTGAAACGGGGTCGATGAGCTGTTCAGAAGACAAGAGGGCTTTTGAAATGTGATGCTACAAAAGAATGCTGACAGTTACATCGCGGAAGTAGTGGAGCAACAAGGACATCAACCGACTCTGCATTGTTCCCAAATTAATTCAAGATGAGGGATCCAAGATGGCAGCAATAGATGTGACTACATCGCAATGACGTCCTGGCGGGAAGTTCTAATTTTGGAGGTAAAATAGTTCAATTGGGCTACCTCTACTAACCTAAGTCATCTGACCACGACCTCTTCCTTGGAACTGGAGGGAAAGTTTGGCTAATGGTTCAAATGGCTCTGAGCACTATGGGACTCAACTGCTGAGGTCATTAGTCCCCTAGAACTTAGAACTAGTTAAACCTAACTAACCTAAGGACATCACAAACATCCATGCCCGAGGCAGGATTCGAACCTGCGACCGTAGCGGTCTTGCGGTTCCAGACTGCAGCGCCTTTAACCGCACGGCCACTTCGGCCGGCGAGGGAAAGTTTGGGTGGGAAAGAAGGTCAATCAGGGTACCTCTACTGACCTAAGAAAATGGCAGGAAAATTTTGGTGGGAAAATAGGTCAATTGGGGTACCTCCACTAAAAAAAATGTGTATGAAATCTTATGGGACTTAACTGCTAAGTTCATCAGTCCCTAACCTTTCACACTACTTAATCTAAATTACCCTAAGGACAAACACACACACCCATGTCCAAGGGAGGACTCAAACCCCCGCCGGGACTAGCTGCACAGTCCATGACTGCACCACCCTAGACCGCTCGGCTAATCCTGCGCGGCTTACTTCCACTAACCTGTCATCCAACCACACGGCCACTGTGGCCGAGCGGTTTTAGGCGCTTCAGTCTGGAACCGCGCGACTGCTGTGGTTGCAGCTTCGAATCATGCCTCGGGCATGGATGTGTGTGGTGTCCTTAGGTTAGTTAGGTTTAAGTAGTTCTAAGTTCTAGGGGACTGATGACCTCAGATGTTAAGTCCCACAGTGCTCAGAGCCATTTCATTTTCATCCAACCACCACCTCTTCCTTGGAATTGGCGGAAAAAGGACTCAGCCTGTGTTGGATAGGATGGATGTAAGTCTTTATTTTGCATGCAGTTTTTATTTAAACAATTTGAGTTGGCATAGGCAATAGCTCCATGCAGTGTGTTCACCACGAGGTCCAGAGTCCAACTGACCTAGTACACAGTACTGCTACCAGAAGACTGTGTCGTTCCCATGGTAGTCTAGGGAAAAATGGTGGGAAAAAGACTGAGTCTCCGCCCAGTTGCTGGATAGAGGATGGAGTGTACTTTCACTTATTTTTTCAGTGTGAATTTGGGACAACTTATTTACAGATTGATTTCACATAGTTTATTTATTACACTGATACAAAACACTCACCCTCATATGCTTGGGGTCACAGTAAATAGCCTACAGACCTGCACGCTATTCGTAAATCACCGAAATAATGCAATACACTGATGTACAGACAAGCAAACAACTCGTAAATTGTCCAAATAATACATGTATAATGCTCTGCAAACACGCTCACTGATTGTAAACGTTTGAAAAAATGCATTGCACAGCCTACAGACCTGTAAACTACTCGTAGATCACCAAAATAATGCATGTAAAACCCTCTTCAGACACGCTCACTGATTTTAAATTGTCGGAACAATGGATTGCGCAGCCCACAGACCTGCAAACTACTCGTAAATTACCTAAATAATACAGTACATTGATCTACAAACACGTTCACTACAAGTAAAATAGGTAAAATAATGCATGTATAACACTTTCACACTCAGCCAAAAATAATGCAGTGCAGAAACACTCGGTGCATGTAAAAACGCTTTCGAATAATCGTTAAGTAATTCAACTGCAATCAGCAAACTGTTCCTTACAGACACCCCAAGGCACTCATGCTGAGACAGCGTGAGCATGTCGGTCCAGCCTGTGAGATGCTCCTGGGCCAAGTGCACGTGTTGCTGGCACGATGCCTTTGTACCTGCAGTCCACCGAAGACGTAAGTGCCGAGTAAGAGAGATGTTTGCCTGGCGACTCACCATCGCAAGTGCAGCTAAAAGGTTGTCAGTGTTATACTGACATCACAAGTCTATGTAAATAAGAGCCAAGTGTCCCTCTGGACATGCTGTAGAAATCTTTTGCGATGCCTCCCAGAATAACACACGATGCATTCTTCCTAGCGATCCTATGGGGATAGCCCGTCCATTATGTATCAACCCTTCCCAGAAATAGTAAAGTGCCGCAGAAGTAGTTAATGGTCGCTTCTGTTGTTGCTGTAGGAGCTTTTGTGATATCTCAGCTTGTCTGTGTGGAAATTCTTGTCCTAGCAGGACCTGTTTACGATAAAAGCCCAGAATAACGCCGAACGCATTCATCCTGATGGTCCTAACGAGGCACCCCGTCCATCACGTGTTACCCTTCATGGAAATCGTAATGTCATGCTTTCAACAAACGTCTTCGAAACGGTAAACGTTTCTTGTACAGATCGCCATATTGCACTGACAGCAACACAGTGGTCTACAGATCGTCAAATACGTAAAGACACTTACTCAATTGCACTTCTCTGCCACTGAGGACGGAAGCTTGAGTATTACAGCGTGAAATCGATCTCCAACTCGGCTATATATCACCATGTACCGTGTTGATGTAGTAAACATACAACTCGTATCCTGCGCCATACAAAATCGCCACTTCTGCATCATGCATATTGCTATCGACCAAGAGACACACGTACATACACTGCAAAGACAGACAGCATAAGCACATGCACCGTATATACTCCTGCAGCACTAGATATTTCCCGCAAGGTCAGGCAGTCATCCACTGCAGCCGATGCTCACAAGTCATCCACCCCCGCATACACAGTAGCCCGACGCATGCCCAGAGCGCCCTCAGCGGACCGAGGTCACTCTCCAAACTGTTGTTCAAAGGCTGGGTCGGTTCGCCTCGGCACAAAGGCGTTACTGTTCTGGTCCCGTGTTGCTTGCTTGCTTGCTTTCTACACACATCTCCAGACTCAGGGCTTACAAGAACATATATATTATTACATGGTTTGTCAGAATATCATACCATTTTCGTGGTACTCCTCGATATCAAGCACATAGGAATATTGCTTGCATAGCAGTTCGCTTGCGCAGTTTAATTACGAAGGTATAGACTGGAAATTATTTCTCTAGAAACTCGAAACTCTAGCGAGGTGGAGCATGCTGTAAACTACTGAGTAACTAGAAACTTACCTCGTCTGCAAAGACCTTTACGTTAAAACTCGAAAAAACTAGAGGAAACTGATATTTCCACTCGCGAATACCGATGTCGGTGATATAACAGATTCCAAATCATCCTCATAATTTAGAAAGTCAACTAAGGTATTTCTCATGTCTAGAGAACCAGCAAATGCGTCTTCCACCCGTCTTTCAACTGCTAGATGCACACAATACTCACCACAATTGATGTTCTCTCAACCAAGTAAAGATGGAAAATGTGCGGAAGCAGTCAACCAGAAAATTTACATGGGAAGGAACAATGGCCCAGCGGAAACACACTTCCATATCGAGTCTTCTCAAATTTCCAGGTGGGACACACACGATCACGAAGACTGTCCAACACATAATGAGTATTAGTTCGCTATTCAGCCGTCTAGAGGACGACACAGTCAGGTTAGGTTCATTCCTGTACCCCAACAGGCCTTTCCATTTCGACAGATTCTGCCGTGAATAATTCCCGCCACAGGGCACCGCTGCTGCGCGCCACACACACCCAGAGAGAATCGTCCTAGGAAACCGGCTACATATGTGTTTTATCACTGTGCTTACAATTAAATATTATGTGGTGTCACTGCCAGACACCACACTTGCTAGGTGGTAGCTTAAATCGGCCGCGGTCCATTTAGTACATGTCGGACCCGCGTGTCGCCACTGTGTGATCGCAGACCTAGCGCCACCACAAGGCAGGTCTCGAGATACGATAGAGCACTCGCCCCAGTTGTACGACGACATTGCTAGCGACAATACGGACGAAGCCTTCCTCTCATTTGCCGAGAGTCAGTTAGAATAGCCTGTTGCTAAGTCCATGGCTACGACCTAGCAAGGCGCCAATTGTAACAGTGCATGTATCTTACGAGTCGCATTTGTATAGTCAAGAGAGATGTATCACAAGGAATAAATAAAGTTAAGTATATTCCAAAGCTACGTATTTTCTTGATAGCAGTCATAACTTATCTTGTTCCAGACTTGACGCCAGTCGGCGTGTGTGTACGCGTGCCTTTCTTTCGGCTACTTCAGTGTGGCGTAACAGTCTTGTTACGTCACAACATATTACGATGGAGGTCTCAATTGGACGACATTCGACAATGAGTGAAGTATCGTTAATACACCCTGCTGACAGCTGTGGCTCTGGAAATAGAAATATCTGTAACATTCTTTTCCAAGTAAAAAAAAAAAAAATCTTACATTCCCTTTGCTATCACAGTATTCCACGTCAAATCCATACCTTCCTTATGATTGGACATAGTCATTTTCTTCGCACATATCGGAACACATACATATACTTCATAAGCCTATGCTCAAGTTGAACCTGTTACGCATCTCCTACTACTAACTATAATACTTCGTTAGTAACTGATTGCTGGTGATACGAAATGATACTGACCGAAAATGAGCGATGTGTGGACATGTCTCATTAGTTTTTCTTGCGAGTGGTACCACATTGTCTTACAAAGAGAGACGTAACAATCTTATAAGCCACCAGATGTTAAAAACACGGTCGCAACGACTATGTTACTGTCACAATCGATCTTGGTTCTACAGGTGCTCACAAGTATCGCTAACTATAAATTCACGTATCGCATTTTCTCCGAATGAAGTAGTTTTTCCAGACACATACTGTGACACTGAATATAGACGATTATCGCTGGAGTGTATAGCATCAGACCAACAGTGCGGTTACACGTCACCGATCTCTAGTGCTACGCTTTCTGTTAGAAATGCTATCTGTGATTTGGAATCAAGTCTTTCCATTCAACCACATACTTGCGTTCGGTCTTATGGAGAAGTCTTTTAATGACGCATCCTCAATTATTTGCTGGGTGTATCACAATGTCCGTCTTCCTCTACTGTTTTCACGCTCTACAGCTCCCAATGTCTTAACTGATGTTCTATCATCCTGTCCCTTCTTCATGTCTGTGTCTACCATGTTCCCATATATTCCTTTCCTCCTTATTCCTTACCTTGTCAGTCCACCTAATTTTCAACATTCCTCTGTAGCACCACATTTCAAATGGTTCGATTATCTTCTTTTCTGGTTTTCCCACAGTCTCAAGGCTGTGCTCTAAACGTACATTCTCAGAAATTTGTTTCTCAAATTAAGTCCTATGTTTGATACTATTAGACTTCCCTTGGCCAGGAACGCCCTTTTTGCCTGTGCTATTCTGCCTCTTATGTCCTCCTTGCTCTGTTTGTCGTGGGTTATTTTGCTGCCTAGATAACAGTTCCTTAACTCCATCTGCTTCTTGATCACTAATATTGGTATTGAGTTTCTCGCTGTCCTCATTTCTGCTGCTCGCCATTACCGTCGTGTGAGTATTTCTGTACTTATTACGACTGTTCATTCCATTCAGCAGATCCCGTAATTGTCCTTCTCTTTCACTGAGGATATCAATATCATCAACGAATCTTATCAGTGATATTATTTCACCCTCAGTTGCACTCCTGGACATTTCTTTTATTTCCTGCCTTGCTTCTTCGATTTAGAGATTGAACAGTAGGGGCGGGGGGGGGGGGGGGGGTGAGGACTACAGCCCTCACACTCTTTTCAACCCGAGCACTTCGTTCTTGGTCTTCCAGTCTTATTGTTCCCTCTTTGTTCTAGTACCTATTGTATGCTACCCTTCTTTCCCTATAGCGTACCCCTGTTTTTCTCAGGATTTCTCACAACCGTCTCTCTGGTACCTCTACCTTTCCTAAAGCCAAACTGATCGTCATCTAACACACCCTCAATTTTTTCCATTCTACTGTATATGATTCTCGTCAGCAACTCGGATGTCTGAACTGTTAAGCTGATTGTGCATTACTTCTCGCACTTGTCGGCCCTCGCAATGTTGGAAATTGTATGGATGATGTTTATCCTAAAGTCTGATGGTATATCGCCAGTCTCCTACATTCTACACCCCAACGTGAATAGTCGTTTGTTGACATTTCCTCAATTGGTTTTAGAAATACGATGGAGGGAAATACGTGTTGGGGGAGGCGGGAGGGTGCAGGCAGGCATGCAGAAACTGTAGAGGGAGACTAAGAGATGAGTACGGCAAACAGTTTCAAATGGATGTAGGTTGCAGTTGTTATTCAGGGATGAAGAGTGTTATACAATTAGAGCAGCGTGGAGAGCTGCATCAAACCAGTCTTAGGACACAAGACCGCATCAGTCCAATTATTTGGAGCTGTTTCTTTAAGAACTTCTCTTTGCTTTTGCGCTGTTTGGATGTCCTGACGCACCGTGACCAGGTCGTTTTCTAAACCATGTTCGTAATACTGGTTCCTCCTAATTTCATCGGCTCGTGAATTATATAGACGTGTAACTCGGCCTCCAGAGGGATATGGCGTCAGCAATGCGCAGACGCAGCATGGCTGGACCGCCGAGTCAGGGTTTGGTTGTAGTGTGTGTGTGGGTGTGGGGGGCGGGGGTTTGGCAGGGGGGGGGAGGGTGAGGGACCAGAGCGTCAGCTGTGCCAGATGTGGGGCCGGCCCGTTTCCGCAAATCGGGCAAAGCCCAGTCCGGCCGAGCAGATGGGCCACGCGCCAGCATCCGCACAGCCCCACACCAGAGGCCCGTCCGCATCTGCCGCCGTGGCACCCCCGCCGTAATGCATTCTGATGCCGGGGGAGCTCGCGCTCCGCCTGCCTCCACAACATAGTAGCCAGCCAAGACCCACGTGCGATCCAGAACTGATTTATTTATGCACCATGAAGCGACAGTCCAGTTTCTAGCAAACTTTATGCAGAGGATCTGTTTCATGACGATCAGTCTGTTTAGAAAAGATAAAGGCAGCAGAGAGGCAGTTCTGATGTTACAGTTGATAATGGGTGCTGGACTAAAGAAAAATCAAGATGATTTCATTGGATTTGTCGACCTGGAATAGAAGGGAGAACCGATAGAGGTACTCAAAGTACCCTCCGTCACACACCGTCATGTGGCTTGCGGAGTATGGATGTAGATATAGATACTAAGGTGTTTGATAATGTCAAATGGTGCAGGATGTTTGAAATTTTGAAAAAAATTGAAGGTAAACCACAGTATGTACAAGAGCCAGTAGGGTACTATACAGAATGTACAAAAGCCAATAAGGAATAATAAGAGTGGAAGACGAAGAAAAAAGGATGTAAGACAGGGATATTGGCTCTCGCCCCTACTGTTCAATTTATACATTTACATTTACATCTACATGGGTACTCTGCAAATCACACGTTAAGTGATTGGCAGAGGGTTCATCGAACCATCTTCACACTCGCTATTATTCCACTCTTAAACGCCACGCATAAAAAACTGACAACTATGTCATCCCGTCCGAGCTCTCATTTCCCTTTTTTTTTTACGATGATCATTTCTTCCTACGTAGGTTGGCGTCAACAAAATATTTTCGCACTAAAATTTCGTGAGAAGATCCTGCCGCAATAAGAGACACCTGTTTTTAATTATGTCCACCCCATGTGCGTGTATCACGTCCGTGACACTCTTTCACTATTTCTCGATTACAAAAAACGTCCTGCCCTTTTCAGAACGTTCTCGATGTACTACACTAATTCTTTCTCTTAAGGATCCCACACCACGCGACAGTAGTCCAAAAGATGACGCGTAAGTGAAACTTAACATCAGGATTGGTGATCGCGAAGTAGATGAAGTTAACGAATTCTGCTACCTAGACAGCAAAATAATCCACGACGGACGGACCAAGAAGGACATAAAAAGCAGGCTAGCACTGGCAAAAAGGGCATTCCTAACCAAGAGGAATCTACTAGTATCACACATAGCCTTTATATTGTAACAACAACGACTCTGTACTATTGTATACATAAGTAATTCTTTTCATATGATTTTTCGATAAATTTGTGTAATGGATTTTCTGATTTCATTTCTTTTTGTTTCATGCCATTATGTTAAGAAAATTGTAAATAAGTTTCAATGTGAATGTTAATGTTTATGTCAAATGTCAAGTAATATTGTAATAAAATTTAAATGTAACAAATGTTGAAACTGTTGTAAGATGTTTAAAATTGTAATCGTGCGTCTGGTCCATACGTAGGCAATGTGTTAGGATATGTAGAATGCAAAACCTCGGGTGAATACCCGATCTGTCAGGGAGCGGTAAAAGGTGGATGGCAGGCGAGCGCGGGAAAATGTGCGCGGTCACTGCACGGCACAACTGGCACAGTAGTAGTTGGAGTTTGGCATTGGTTTGAGTAACACCTTCTGGAGCGAGAAGGCTCTCCTGGATGACATAGCTTCACTGAGCCTCGGTATGCTGTTCCAACGCCCACACGGCATGGCAAAATTCCATAGGTACTAAATGGAAAATTTTTGCGACGCTAAGAAGAATTAAAGTGCCGATACATCAAAAGCCATAGCTGTGGTTGTATGTGTGCTCTGTGCCTCGCCATCTCGCTGCCCGCCAACCGCCGCATCGATACTAGCAGGTTGAAACTTTTAGTACTGTATTCGTGTAGATCAGAGAGTGAACTGTGTTTGTTTGGTGCAATAATAACCTAAATTTTACCAGAACTTTTCCATCATTTAATTATCCTCACAACTAACCTAGACAGGGTTCTTTCCAAATGTTGTGCAATCCGAGTGTCCCGAAATGAAAATTAAAAATTGTGTTAGTAATAATTATTTGCAGAACTAGCTATATTAGAATGGTGTTTAAGGAAATGTTTTGTTAATGAACCAGTAAATGAATAACGAAGGTCTAACGAAGCTGAAAGATAACTTTAGTATCGATATAGTAATGAAGTTTATTATTTCGAGACAGATTTAAAGGCATTTAAATGAGCAGTAAATAAGATGAAAAGAGTAGTAACTTATATACTGGAAATCTTGAACGCATAATTAATTCAGTAATCATTTTTTCAAATACAGCGATCATAACAGTTTCAGGGTCCCCCCCCCCCCCCCTCATTCATTTGAATTCTGAAGTGTTCTAAATTGGTTTGACCAGCAAAAGTTAAAGTCAATATATAAGTCAAAATTTATCAGTGTTTTGTCTTTATCAAAATTGTGTGTGGCACGAAAGTGCAACTTCTAGGGTAACTTATGCCCGATTTTAATCAGATTAGTAGACAGTATAAAGTTTTGTAGTATACATTATAGTGTAGTGTTATGTATTCATGGTTTTCCATATCAGTACAGAACGTGAAACTATCAGTTCAATAGATTTTTTGGTTCTAAAATTCTACTATATTATGTAGTGTTACAACTTGTTGTTTTGCATGAATATAAACCAACTTGTGCAGGGAAGAAACTCAGTTAATGCCTAATTAGGCTGGCGACCGTATTATTGTCACGTTGGTAACATCCTCTGGGTTGCTTTCGATCCATCCTGACGTGTAATTGCATTTCGAACATACTTGACGGATCATTGTTATTACAGAGTGGATGTAAATCTGATTTGCCACCATTCAGGTACACGCGGTCGATATCTATACGAAAATCCTTTCTCATAAGGTGAATCGCGCTCACTTACCATAGCACAGGCTTTAACGAATACTGTGTCAGGGATTACAATATGAGTAAGGAATTTCTGAGAATGTACGTTTGGAGTACAGCATTGTATGGTATTGAAACACGGACAGTGGGAAAACCAGAACAAAAGAGAACAGAAGCATTTGACATGTGGTGCTATAGACGAACGTTGAAAATTAGATGGACTGACAAGGTAAAGGTATGAGGTGGTTCTTCGGAGAAAGGCGAGGAAAGGGATGTATGGAAAATCTTGACAAGAAGAAACGACACGAGGATTGGACATCTGTTAAGACATCAGAAAATAACTTCCAAGGTACTAGAGGGAGCTGCAGAGGATGAAAACTGTAGAGGAAGACAGTGACTGGAATGCATTCAACAAATAACTGAGGGCGTAGGTTGCAAGTGATACTCTCAGATGGAGAGGTTGGCACAGGAGAGGAATTCTTGTCATCGAACGAGTTGGAGCAGTGGTTACTACACTGGACTCGTATGCGGGAGAACGACTGTTCAAACCCCCGCGTCAGGATTCGAACCTGAGGCTTTTACTCACGGACTAAGCTAGACAGCCAGCCGAAGTGACCGTGCGGTTAAAGGCGCTGCAGTCTGGAACCGCAAGACCGCTACGGTCGCAGGTTCGAATCCTGCCTCGGGCATGATGTTTGTGATGTCCTTAGGTTAGTTAGGTTTAACTAGTTCTAAGTTCTAGGGGACTAATGACCTCAGCAGTTGAGTCCCATAGTGCTCAGAGCCATTTGAACCAACTAAGCTAGACAAACACGCCTTACTCCAACCGTTGCCTCTTCTCCTACCTGACAAACTTCATGAAAGTTCTCCTACATAACTTGAGGAAATGGCATTCCCGAAAGAAGGGATATTCCTGAGCAGTAGCCACAGCCAATAGGATTTCTTCCAGAATGACTTTCTACTCTGCTGTGAGGTGTACGTTCATTTAACACTTCCTGACAGATTCCAACTGCCAGATCGGGATTCGAACCTCGCTCGTGAGCCGTGTTGCGATGGCTCAGTCGGAGAGCGACTGCCTATGAAATACAAAGGTCCCAAGTTCGGATCCCGGTCTGACAGACAAGTAGTATTATGCCAGGAAGTTTCAAACCAGCGCACATGCCGTTGCAGAGTGAAACTCCATTCAGGAGCCAGTGATGATACGTTCAGATTCTTGTTACAGCCTCTTCTGCCAAGATATAATGGAACTTATTGGTTCAAAATGGTACAAATGGCTCTGAGCACTATGAGACCTAACTTCTAAGGTTATGAGTCCCCTAGAGCTTAGAAATATTTAAACCCAACTAACATAAGGACATTACACACATCCAAACCCAAGGCAGGATTCGAACCTGCGACCATAGCGGTCGCGCGGTTCCAGACTGTAGCACCTTGAACCGCTCTGTCACCCCAGCCGGCAGGAACTTATTGGAGTGTGCAGTTGTGTAAAGAGGAATTTAATAGTATTTGCTATTCTTTTTTTCCCTTATTTTCAGACATCATCTGATGATGAAGTTCTAAGCAGTCTAATCCAGTGAATGCCTTTCCCATCTGATCATGACAGTTAACCATCGAAGCGCCTAGTGGCTGAAGTAAAAGCTTCGTGACTAATACAGCATTTACTTTTAAATTTTGACAGTCACAGAGCTCAAAAGGTCGTCCATAATGGATCTGACTGACAATCATCTTCCTGGTTTTGGAAGCTCCTGTCGACATACTTTTTGTCCGCCTTTGAAAATTAAATCAGGGTTTTTAAACTCCGTCTCATGTTGACTCAGCTATAAACCTTTTTGTGGCCTGGCTGCAAAATATTTGGAAGAATTTGTTTAAAGACCTACTATCATTTAATACATTTTTCCGAGAGTAGTAGTGGTGTATGTACAACACTTAACTTTATCCGTCGTATTGACCTTTGGCTGCAATTATATAAGTGGCTTTTCACAGCTTTTACACTTCATTCTTACCTAGCAATACACGTTTTTACACACAAAAAAGTGTTTTGGGGGAGGCTTAACGCTAATTTTCATCTACATCAGTGTGGGTTTGGGTTTCGGTCGTTAAGTGAATGTCAAAGTCGTCTCTGAAATGACAATTACGGCAGTTACACGATTAATGAAGGAGTTAATTAATATTTGGCTGCATGAAATCGATTTTGATGTTGGATTCGTAATTGGATTAAAAAGAGACGCTAGCTCGGTTTTTCAGCGATCTTGCTGCAAGAAACTGCCAATACTATGGAAAGACACGAGAAGTTTTTCATCCGTCTGAGAATTCAACCAGAACAGATTAAGTTTCTTCTCAATACAGGTAGTGGTGTGAAAAGGAAGAAAGATGCTATAACACGTAAAGCCAGTGAAACTACACGGCTCTTTTTTGGGCAGTGATGATACATATTCGTCTGCACAGTAGATGTTGTATGTTGCACAACGATACGTTTTAATTCCTCACATTTTTCGTAATTCATATGTGCGTTTTTTGAGGGAATGAATTTCGCTCTTCAGCTCAGATATTGTCAATCCATACATGTTCAGTTCTCGTAGGACGGACTCAAATGCAGCAACACTTCACTGCTGGTTGTGTAGTCAACGTCACTGAATCACCACAAACATCTATATACAATCAGGTGACGAAAGTGCGATATGCATATATGCAGATGGCAGTGGTATCGCGTACACAACGTATAAAAGGGCAGTGCATTGCCGGAGCTGTCGTTTGTATTCAGGTGATTTATCTGAAAATATGGCCGACGTTATTCTGGCCGCACGTCAGCAATTAACAGACTTTGAAGGCGGAATGGTAGTTGGAGCTAGACGCATGGGACATTGCATTTCGAAAATCGTTCGGGAACTCTATATCCCGAGATCCACAGTGTCAAGAGTGTGCCGAGAATACCGCATTTCAGGCATTACCTCTCACCACGAATGACACTGTGACCGACGGCATTCACTTAACGACCGAGAGCAGCGGCGTTTGCTTAGAGCTGTCAGTGCTGACAGATAAGCAACATTGCCTGATATAGCCGCAGAAGTCAGTGGGACGTACGGCGATCATATCCGTTAGGACAGTCCGACGAAATTTGACGTTGATGGGCTATAGCAGCATACTATCGACGCGAGCGCCTTTGCCAACAGCACGACATCGTCCGCAGCGCCTCTCCTACTCTAGTGACCATACCGCTGGACCCTAGACGACTGGAAAAGCCTGGCTTGGTCAGATGGGTCCCGACTACAGTTGGGCCGGCCGGAGTGGCCGAGCAGTTCTAGGCGCTACAGTCTGGAGCCGCGCGACCGCTACGGTCGCAGGTTCGAATCCTGCCTCGGGCATGGATGTGTGTGATGTCCTTAGGATAGTTAGGTTTAAGTAGTTCTAAGTTCTGGGGGACTGATGACCACAGATGTTAAGTCCCATAGTGCTCAGAGCCATTTGAACCATTTGGACTACAGTTGTTAAGAGTTGATGATAGGGTTCGAGTATGGCGCAGACCCCAAGAAGCCAAGGACCCAAGTGGTCGACAAGGCACTGTGCGAGCTGGTGTTGGCTCCATAATGGTGTGGGTTGTGGTCATATGGAATGGACTGGATCCTCTGGATGTTTGGTACTCGGAGATCATTTGCAGCCATTCGCGAAGGTCATTTTCCCAAACAACGATGGAATTTTTATTCAAAGTGGTTGTGTCTGAACACATTTATGTTTTCTTGAAAACAGATTTTGAAATTTCTGCCTGTTTCCCTACACAGTAGCAGGAAAACTGTTGAGTTTTTCGGTATCAGTTCGTATGTTGTGGACTTGTTAGGAATCTGTCATCTAAATCTGTTAGAACAACCTGAAATACGCCTCCATAGAATAAAAAAACTAGATCTATGTTAAATGAACAGATTTCGCTAGCCCTAGTTATTTTAGTAATCTGAGAAACATTTGAAATTTATTCCTTGCATATTTTAATTTAGTTAATACTCAGATGTCTGACACTACGTGGTAAACTGTATATTTCATCATATGATGTTAAGCTACATCTGTGAGGTGTTTGTAATATGTATAAACAAATGTGCACCTTGAGTGATGTAACATGTGACGACAGAAAGGGTAAACCAACGTCTGCTGGTGTTTTAAGGTTAAAAATGTTCTTCCTTGATTGTTCAGTAAGTTTTTCACTGTTTTACTGCAATTCCTCACCATATTTTCCCCAGTTGATTGATGAAATTAAAACCTTCTCGTAACAGGAAAGTAAATGGTTCAAATGGCTCTGAGCACTATGGTCATCAGTCCCCTAGACTTAGAACTACTTAAACCTAGGTAACCTAAGGACATCACACACATCCATGCCCGAGGCAGCATTCGAACCTGTGGCCGAAGCAGCAGCGCGGTTCCGGACTGAAGCGCCTACAACCGCTCGGCCACAACGGCCGGCGGAACTTAAATTTTACCTCACGTAAGAGCAGAAGTAAATCATGTATTAAGGCGATTTACTCCTGACGATGGATCTACAGGGTCGGAAATGCATCTAGTAATTCAATAAAACACAACAAAATTGTGAGTGAAGAAGTTTTTATCCACATTTCCAATGTACTGAATGGAGTCGCTTTCACAGACGCAAAGAGAAGAAAAAAAGCAGAATCTCGCGAAATGACCTTCAGCAAAATCAGAGAAGTTCGAGGCAGTATTGAATATTACCGACGGTGGTTCTTCCTGCGCACTGGTGGCGAGTGGAAAAAATGTGGGAGGAAGTGGTGGTGGCATCCTTCGATTCTTCTTCTCATTCCTCTATTTCTTCCTGAAACATTTCTGCTGATGCAGGTCGTTCACAGACCTTCTCCAAGCTTGTTTTTTCCTTCTACAGTCTATAATTTAGCATCTTCTCCCATTGCAGTCTCTCCACCTTTTTCGTGGTCTTCCAATAGGTCTTCGTCCAGATTTTGTCCATTCTACGGCTCTTTTCGGGAGCCTTTCTGGTCCCATTCTTTTAATGTCACTAATCCATTTAAGCCTCGTACTCTCCACTGTTTCTTTTAGGGGCATGATTTGCAGGGTATATGGCATTGTTTCGTGCCTTATCCATGCCGTTCTCTGCCTACCCAAGATCTCTCGTAGAAAGCACATCTTTATTCCTTGTATTCTGCTCGAATCTTTCTTTGTCCAAGTCCAACATTCTGATCCATATTTCAGAATTGGCAGATAGTGAGGCTTGTACCTCATGATATTTTCTTTGACAGGTATATTACAACTTGTAATTATGTCCAATGTACAATAATAAAATTTCAATGTCCTCCTATTCTCTCAGAAATTTTATCCATGATGTTTCATTTCTTGGTTAATTTACTTCCTAGGTATTTGACAGCATCATTATTTCCAATGCCTGCTTCTTCAATTACTCTCTGCCAGGAGTTTAGTTGTTATACCAGTTTCTGCTAGTTTTCTTACCAGATCATCACATCATCTGCGTATACTATGATTTTAATAACATCTGCTTTTGACCTCTGGCGAACTTTTCTTATGACGCCCATGGCTATATTAAAGCACCGGCGAGGGCACACTTCCTTGCCGAAGGTCTCCGTCTGTTGTAAAGCATTCTGACTTTTTGCCATGTATTATAACATAATTGAGGCATTTTTTATACATGTTTCTGAATCTCAGTTGCATTCCTTTTGACAATGTCGGTCTCTTTAGATCTTGTAATATCTCTTCGCTTCTAACAGTGTCATAAGCCTTCTTTAAATCCATGGATGCAACTAAGATACGTCGCGTATTCCCCACCGCACACCCTTTTCACTTTATATGCAGTTTATGTGGCATAATATTTTAATTAATTTTATATTGCTTATTGTTGCGAGCACGACAGATAAAATATGATTTTCACTATTAGTTTCTGCAGTTGAAAATATTTTAACTTTCTGCACGTTGTCCTGTTATGTGGGGATACGCACAACACTGGAAGATTTCCTGCTGTGGACGTACGATCTTTAATTTGCAAACTATTTTTATGTAACACTGGTCTGGCTTGTTAGATATGGAACATGGTATCATTACTGTAACTAATTATGAAAAAATGCCCTTCGCTACTTTCATCCCTTAATGCACAAAGAATTACTCTTATTACCTGTACGGAAGTTACAGTATGTTATGTTCACTAAACGTAAACGCTGCAGTGGATTTTTTTTAATATGTGAAGACTATTATCTGCCACGACTAACATGAGAGCATGAAAGAAAAAAATGAAATTTGATTATTATGTTATAAGCCAGAACAGGTTTTACAGAGCAGTCTCTGATCACACACAAGTGAAACTTTATCACTTATGAATTATTTACGAAACTGATAACATAATAGCAGCTGCCCATTTCCACCTGAAAATGACATTAAAATCCACAATTTCCCTCTGAAGTCTCCAGGAAGCTGAAAGAGATAATTTTAATGTACCGTTACCTGCCCGCTGTATTGCGGGAAAACTGCTTTCATTCAGTTTAACTTCAATTTGCCGCGGCAGCGGCTCCCACGATCGCTGCACGGCTCTGCGTCATGAAAAATTCCTAATATGCTAAAAACTGCTGAGAATATGGAATGAAATCTTGGGAAAGCTAGCAATAAATTATTACAGGTAATAATTTTAACAATTTCTATATTAAAAAAAACAACATAAATTGAAAGTACACACCTTTTACAAATATCAACCTCCAATGGCGTCTTTCTCGATCAAAGGACAAATGAAGGCTAGCTACGCATTCAAGCGGGCGTCACAAGCTCTTACAACTTTAGCGGCTACAAGAAGACGGAGAGAGTAATGTTTTAACCTCCACTATTTACAGGCAATTTAATAAGCATCTTTGTAATTATTTTTCATTATCTGCTTTGCTACATACAATCGCCGACCACAGACGTTATTTGTGAAATACAAAAAAGCACTCCCTCGTCAGGCCACGAGTGGCCTATTGGGACCATCCGACCGCCGTGTCATCCTCAGGGAAGGATGCGGATAGGAGGGGCGTGGGGTCAGCACACCGCTCTCCCGGCCGTTACGACAGTATTCTTGACCGAAGCCGCTACTATTCGGTCGAGTAGCTCCTCAATTGGCATTACGAGGCTGAGTGCACCCCGGAAAATGGCAACAGCGCATGGCGGCCCGGATGGTCACCCATCCAAGCGCCGGCCACGCCCAAAAGCGCTTAACTTCGGTGATCTCACGGGAACCGGTGTATCCACTGCGGCAAGGCCATTGCCCAATTTGTGGAATATAGATACGTAAGTATTGGACCAACATAAAAAATGAAAAATTATTTCCTTTTATACGAGGGCTATCCACAAAGTACATTACGTTTTGGAATTAAAAATAAATAAAGTATTGGAATTTTTTTTTAATTATATACACATGAAAGCCACACTTAAGTACTACTATTCTACATAGTTGCCATTTAAATTAAGGCACTTATCGTAGCGATGGACGAGCTTGGAAATTCGTTCGTCGCAAAATTAGGCCGCCTTCGCCTTCAACCACGTAATGACTGTCTTTTGGGACAGAAAAGGTGTGATTTTTGTGGATTTCCTGGAAAGAGGCACTACAATAAACTCTCAAAGGTATTGCCAAACTCTGCACAACCTCAGAAGAGCAATACAAAACAAGCGCAGGGGAAAGTTGGGCTCAAAGATCTTGCTGATTCACGACAACGCCCGGGCCCACACGGCAAATGCCACTCGTGAATTTCTCGAATCTTTAAAAGTGGGAGTTGTTTCCTCATCCGCCGTACAGTCCCGACCTGGCACCGAGCGACTTCCACTTATTCCCAGCAATGAAGAAGTGGTTGGCTATGCAGCGTTTTGATGACGACGCACAGCTTCAAGAAGAGGTAACCACGTGGTTGAAGGCGCAGGCGGCCGAATTTTGCGACGAAGGAATTTCCAACCTCGTCCATCGCTACGATAAAGTGCCTTAATTTAAATGGCAACTATGTAGAAAGGCCGGCCGAAGCGGCCGTGCGGTTAAAGGCGCTGCAGTCTGGAACCGCAAGACCGCTACGGTCGCAGGTTCGAATCCTGCCTCGGGCATGGATGTTTGTGATGTCCTTAGGTTAGTTAGGTTTAACTAGTTCTAAGTTCTAGGGGACTAATGACCTAAGCAGTTGAGTCCCATAGTGCTCAGAGCCATTTTGAACCATTTGAACCAACTATGTAGAAAAGTAGTATTTAAGTGTGGCTTTCATCTGTATATAATTAAAAAAATTTCCAATACTTTATTTATTTTTAATTCCAAAACGTAATGTACTTTGTGGATAGCCCTCGTACATAATCTACAACCATTCATACAGTAATGAAATAAAAATACTAATACAGCTAAATGTTTTTTTTATATTCTACCGATTTTGTAAATGTCTTGCCAGGAGGCGTCACAGATGTCTTACCCAAATTCCAGCCTTCCTGGCTGGGAATTCACCAAAAGTTCATCTTCCAGGTGGAAGTTCTTGTTTTTTTTTTTTCTCTTAATTGTGATCCTATCTTATTCCTGATTTTTCTGTGAAGTTATCGCCCGCTACACACGGTAATTGCCTTGTGAGTGCGAAGGCCACCTGCTTCCCGCGCCCTCGGACAACGAACTCTGCTCCGGCGTCACGCCGGCGCCAGGGGGACAATGCGACCCCGCGACCAGTGGCAGGCGAGCCACCGGGCTGGGCTGGTAGAGCTGCGCGTTCACACCGCGACGCATTGTCTCGGCGCTGACGACACTCGTAATGGGGGCCGGCGGGGACGCCTTCTTTGTTGTGCGGCCGCGCTGTTTGCACACACAGTCGCACAATGGCCCGCGCGCTGCATGACGGGAATCCACGCCGCCACCCGCCGCACCGCTAGTGCCTGTCCACTCGTAGCGCACGCTTCCAGGCTTAACCGGCCATTGTTCTGTTTACACTTTCATTTACACTCCAGCATCCAGTGTTTGCGGCAACGCGAGTTGAATGATTTCCAGAATGAGTCATTCTGCAGAGGAGTGTACGCTATAAAGGCGTGTCCTGGCCGTTTTAACTTCACGTAACATCCACGACCATACTCTGTAAACCAACGTGATGTGCATGGCAGAGGGTACTTCCAATTGTTACAGTTATTACGGCTGTTTCCTGTTACATATACGTATGGAGCGTGAGGAGCTAATCCAGTGTCTGCTTAATCCTTTACGCATAGTGTAGCTAATCAGCTACAGACTTCATTTCTTCAATGTATCCTATTCTAACATTTTCTAACAAATTCGTTATGTAGTTAAGTGTATACACTCTACTGAAGCTGCTAAATGCTTCAAATGGCTCTGAGCACTATGGCACTTAACATCTGAGGTCATCAGTCTCCTAGAACTACTTAAACCTAACTAACCTAAGGACATCACACACATCCATGCCCGAGGCAGTATTCGAACCTGTTACCGTAGCGGTCTTGCGGTTTCAGACTGAAGCGCCTAGAACCGCTTGGCCACCACGGCCGGCTGCAGCTGCTAGTAGTTCTTTATAGCGATCGTAAATGGCAGGATGAATTGAACCAGTTCGCCAGTCAGCTATGTGGATACGCTGCCGCACGTGTGTTTTGGCGAAAAGTAGAGACTTTTTTGGTGTTTGTGCACTGATTTGTGGCTTTGAGAATTATTTTTTTTATTTTGAAAACGTAGGTAGATATGGTGTAGACATGTAATTTGAGTGTCTTTACGATAGATTTGAAATTGAGTCTGTTTTTGCGTTTGTAGCGATTGTCAACAATAATGCTTTGTTAATTTAATTAAATATGTTTTCAATTTTTTTCGTAATGTAGGCACTATAAACGAAACGTGGTAATTTTTACAGCTTGAAATAAAAAATCATGCATTTAAGGATTAAATACCTCTCTGAGCGTCGTAATTAATCTATTCTTTTCCTACCCACAGCAGTGATGTGTAGGAGGCTGTAGTATATTCTCACAGTAATTATTTAAAGCCAGTACTTTAAATTTTGTAGATAGCCTTTCCGTGGATAGTTGGTATCTTCTAATGTCTGGCAGTTCTGGTTTTTCAGCATCTTGGTAACGCTCTGCCTCGGATATAAGCCTGTGACTATTCCTGCTGCCCTTCTCTGTACATGTCCAGTAGCCCTGCTAGTCCAATACATGAGCAATACTCTATGGCGTGTCTCACGAGTGATTTATCAACAATCTCCATAGATTGCATTTCCTCAGTATTCTATCAACCAAACTTTACCACCTGCCTTGAGCCTATGTAATCGTTCCAAAGTATTACTCCTGCAACAGATGACACACTCCAACGGTTACTTGTTGTTATTATACACGTAGGTTACTACGTGTATTTCGTTTAGTGAAGCGCACAGTTTTACACTTTTGAGCATTAAAAGCAAGTATCGAATCCCTCTACCATTTTTAAACCTTAGGCAGATCCAGCTGAATATTTGTGTGTTTTTTTTTTCAGACAGCGCTTCACTTTAGATAAATGCATCGTCTGGAAAAGTGTGACGTTAGTGTTAATATTGCCTCAAATCGTTAATATGCGACATGATCAGCAAGAAACCCATCTGACGTTCCTGGGGCACACCCATATTTAGCCGGTCGCTGTGGCCGAGCGGTACTAGGCGCTTCAGTCTGGAACCGCGCGACCGCTACGGTCGCAGGTTCGAATCCTATCTCGGGCATGGATGTGTGTGATGTCCTTAGGTTAGTTAGGTTTAAGTAGTTCTAAGTTCTAGGAACCTGATGACCTAAGATGTTAAGTCCCATAGTGCTCAGAGCCATTTGAACCCATATTTACTTCAACATCTGTCGATGACCCTCCGTGAAAGATAACATCCTGCGAAGTCCTTACACGAAAAAGTCACAAATATCCCTTGATACTCCTTAGGATCGCACTTTTGATAATAAGCGTGGTGTGATATTCGTCCAAATGTAGTTGTAGTTCGAGAAACAGGGCGTCTACCTGCCTGACTCTATCCATGGCTTTCAAGACATCAAGTGGGAAATGTGCGAGATGGGGTTTCACATACGAGTTTCGGACCAGACAAGAAATCCACTGAGTTGACAAAAGTGATCGGATAAAATCATTTCGGACCTCCTGTTGCCTGGCATGGCATGTACTCAACAAGTCGTTGGTAGTTCCCTGCAGAAATATTGAGCCACGCTGCCTTTACAGCGAGACACACTGTCTTTATAGCCGCCTAAAACTGCGGAAGTGTTGCCAGTGAAAGAGTTTATGCACAAACTGACCTCTTGGTAACCTCCCATGAAAGTTCGATGGGATTCAAGTCCGACGATCTGGATGGCCAAATCATTCACTCGAACAGTCCACACTGTTCTTCAAACCAATCGCGAACAACTGTGGCTTGGTGACATAGTGCGTTCCCCTCCATAAATATTCCATCGTTGTTTGGGAACATGAAGTCCATGAATGGCTGCAAATGGTTTGCAAGCTCAGTTGGACCAGAGGAAACAGTCCAATCTCTGTAAACGCAGCCCACACCATTATCGAGCCATCACCAGCTTGAACAATGCCTTGCTGCCAACTTCGGTCCATGGCTTCACAGGGTCTGAGCGACATTCGAACCCTGCCATCAGCTTCTGTTGTTGTTGTTGTGGTCTTCAGTCCTGAGACTGGTTTGATGCAGCTCTCCATGCTACTCTATCCTGTGCAAGCTTCTTCATCTCCCAGTACCTACTGCAACCTACATCCTTCTGAATCTGCTTAGTGTATTCATCTCTTGGTCTCCCTCTACGATTTTTATCCTCCACGCTGCCCTCCAATACTAAACTGGTGATCCCTTGATGCCTCAGAACATGTCCTACCAACCGATCCCTTCTTCTAGTCAAGTTGTGCCACAAACTTCTCTTCTCCCCAATCCTATTCAATGCTTCCTCATTAGTTATGTGATCTACCCATCTGATCTTCAGCATTCTTCTGTAGCACCACATTTCGAAAGCTTCTATTCTCTTCTTGTCCAAACTATTTATCGTCCATGTTTCACTTCCATACTTGGCTACACTCCATACAAATACTTTTAGAAACGACTTCCTGACACTTAAACCTATACTCGATGTTAACAAATTTCTCTTCTTCAGAAATGCTTTCCTTGCCATTGCCAGTCAACAGTTTATATCCTCTCTACTTCGACCATCATCAGTTATTTTGCTCCCCAAATAGCAAAACCCCTTTACTACTTTAAGTGTCTCGTTTCCTAATCTAATTCCCTCAGCATTACCCGACTTAATTCGACTACATTCTATTATCCTTGTTTTGCTTTTGTTGATGTTCACCTTATATCTTCCTTTCAAGACACTATCCATTCCGTTTAACTGCGCTTCCAAGTCCTTTGCTGTCTCTGACAGAATTACAATGTCATCGGCAAACCTCAAAGTTTTTATTTCTTCTCCATGGATTTTAATACCTACTCCGAATTTTTGTTTTGTTTCCTTCACTGCTTGCTCAATATAAAGATTGAATAACATCGGGGAGAGGCTACAACCCTGTCTCACTCCCTTCCCAACCACTGCTTCCCTTTCGTGTCCCCCGACTCTCATAACTGCCATCTGGTTTCTGTACAAATTGTAAATAGCCTTTCGCTCCCTGTATTTTACCCCTGCCACCTTTAGAATGTGAAAGAGAGTATTCCAGTCAACATTGTCAAAAGCTTTCTCTAAATCTACAAATGCTAGAAACGTAGGTTTGCCTTTTCTTAATCTTTCTTCTAAGATAAGTCCTAAGGTTAGTATTGCCTCACTTGTTCCAACATTTCTACGGAATCCAAACTGATCTTCCCCGAGGTCCGCTTCTACCAGTTTTTCCATTCGTCTGTAAAGAATTCGCGTTAGTATTTTGCAGCTGTGACTTATTAAACTGATAGTTCGGTAATTTTCACGTCAACACCTGCTTTCTTTGGGATTGGAATTATTATATTCTTGAAGTCTGAGGGTATTTCACCTGTCTCATACATCTTGCTCACCAGATGGTAGAGTTTCGTCAGGACTGGCTCTCCCAAGGCCGTCAGTAGTTCTAATGGAATGTTGTCTATTCCCGGGACCTCGTTTCGACTCAGGTCTTTCAGTGCTCTGTCAAACTCTTCACGCAGTATCGTATCTCCCATTTCATCTTCATCTACATCTTCTTCCATTTCCATAACATTGCCCTCAAGTACATCGCCCTGGTATAGACCCTCTATATACTCCTTCCACCTTTCTGCTTTCCCTTCTTTGCTTAGAACTGGGTTTCCATCTGAGCCCTTGATATTCATACAAGTTGTTCTCTTTTCTCCAAAGGTCTCTTTAATTTTCCTGTATGCAGTATCCATCTTACCCCTAGTGAGATAAGCCTCTACATCCTTACATTTGTCCTCTAGCCATCCCTGCTTAGCCATTTTGCACTTCCTGTCGATCTCATTGTATTCCTTTTTGCCTGCTTTATTTACTGCATTTTTATATTTTCTCCTTTCATCAATTAAATTCAATATTTCTTCTGTTACCCAAGGATTTCTACTAGCCCTCGTCTTTTTACCTACTTGATCCTCTGCTGCCTTCACCACTTCATCCCTCAAAGCTACCCATTCTTCTTCTACTGTATTTCTTTCCCCCATTCTTGCGAATTGTTCCCTTATGCTCTCCCTGAAACTCTGTACAACCTCTGGGTTAGTCAGTATATCCAGGTCCCATCTCCTTAAATTTCCACCTTTTTGCAGTTTCTTAAGTTTTAATCTACAGTTCGTAACTAATAAATTGTGGTCAGAGTCCACGTCTGCCCTTGGAAATGTCTTACAGTCAACTCCTACTAACTGAAATTGAGACTCATCTGACCAGGCCACGGTTTCCCAGTCGTCTAGCGTCCAACTGATATGGTCACGAGCCCAAGAGAGGATCGCACAGGCTGTTGTGCTGTTAGCAAAAACATTCGCGTCGGTTGTCTGATGCCACAGCCCATTAATGTCGCACTATTCTGATTGATACCTGCCCTTACATGCCACATTGATTTCTCTGCTTACTTCAAGCAGTTCGGCTTGACTGTTAGCAATGACAACTCCATGCAAACGCCGCTGTTCTCAATCGATATGTGAAGGCCATCGGCCGCTGCGTTGTCCATGGTGACAGGTAATGTGAAATGTGGTATTTTCGGCACACTCTTGACACTGTGTAACTCGAAGTAATATCATCACAGTAATTCTCAAATTTTTCTAAGGGGACGTTTCATATGTTGAGAATTACTCTGCTGATAAACCTCTTACATTATTTGCTTTTCAAACAGCTGAGCAAAACTGATCATACTCAGACATTTCGCTCTTTACTTATTCTGATCAACGCAATCTGACTTTCAAAAATCCCTACAAAAGAATGACCCTGACTAACAATAACCTATACCTTTCATGAATCA
The DNA here is from genome assembly GCF_021461385.2 of Schistocerca piceifrons. Lineage (NCBI taxonomy): Eukaryota > Metazoa > Arthropoda > Insecta > Orthoptera > Acrididae > Schistocerca > Schistocerca piceifrons. Next base: position 211,475,457 of record NC_060139.1, on the reverse strand, counting down.
CTTACCTCACAAAAATCTTCGTTACTCGAACTACTGCAATACAGCGAGCACCACTACTGCCAGCTAAATAAAAGATTGTAACTACTGAAGGGACTAACTACTGACAGACAATGTGAGCAAATGAAAGATTTTGATGGAGAACAAACAATGTATTTACCTTAATAGTGTTCAAAAGTCATTATATATATATATATCAATCAGTTCATGATATCCAGTATTACAAATTTCCTTTTTCTGGCGGACACACGTCCAGATCGTCCGCTCTCAAAATTCTGCCATCTCTCCCCCCACATCCACCACTGGTGGCGGCTCACCTCCAACAGCACAGCGCTACGCGCTGTTAACAGCCAACTGCCCAACACTACAATAGCAGATTCCAAGAATGCAAACTAGCCACAGACTCCACGCAGCACAGTCAGTGATTTTCATATAGAGCGCTACATGGCGTTACCAACATAAAAACCTAAACAGCCTACTTACACTTGTACGTGCATTTCGCTATACTATGACTTTCGCCACATCAGTGTAAGCTCACACAGACAAAATATTATTGAACTCCCTTAAAGCAATGGTCGCTTTGGAGCACACGAGGTGGCGTATACTGTAACTGGAACCAAGCAGTCCTTCAACCCTCCACCAGCGACGCAAGTCATGGGATGAAGTGGTGTGTACTTGCTAGTTGGTTGTATGAGATTAGTGCAGTGAGATAGGCTGATGTGGAAATATAACAGAATGGCTAAAAGGAGCTATCTTGTTTCGGCGTGTCCATGAATACGCCCTGAATTAAGTTGCCCGATTTGTTGGTGTATCAATGCGGTCTGTGCAACATGTCCAAAAGCAATGGCGTACCCCTAACAGACAGGGAGTAGCACGTTTTGTTATTGACTATTGCTTTCAAACCTAACAAGACTGCTACCAGTGAAAGCAGTTCCCTCTCAACCAATTTACCTGGGGAACTGGAATGGGGTATTTCGCAATAGGCCATTGCTCACAGAAAATAATGCTGCACGTCTTCAGTGGACCACCCAACACGAGGAATGGTGAGGGTAGCTGACTGGAGACGTGTACTATGGTCCGACGAATCGCGATTGTGGCCATTTTTTTTTAAATTTGCTATCAAATAGTCTGTGTTGTCTGTCATCTGTATTCGGTCAAAAAATAGGCCAGAGTGGAAGTGAGTTTGAGCAGAGTCAGCCACAGGCAGGCACGAGTGTTACGAAGCAAAATACAGCCAACAGGCATTGTAAAGCAGAGCCAGTTGGGGATAGCATAGCAACATTGGATGCTGTAATATTCTAGTGCAGGGGTTCCCAACAAAATTCTCAAGAAGACCCCCTCATCGAGCATGATTGGTACCTTGTCATTTCACAGTATCAAGTACCTAAAAAAGCCACATTAAGAGTCTTTTTATACGTTTTCTATTTTTGGTACTTAGAAAAAACATTGACATATTCATTATTGAAAAAATATTGAACCATCATTGTTATTGTTCAAAATCTTTGTCTGCAAATCTGGGTGTTTAGTATAACTCCTTAAAAAATAAAAATAGAGTACGAACTGAAAATGACAGGAAAAAATAATAACTAAGTGTACTGGTCTTGCGCTGCTAATGCAGGAAGACCGAGCGAGTTGGCGCCGTGGTTAGCACACTGCACTCGCATTCGGAAGGACGACGGTTCAATCCCGCGTCCGGCCATCCTGATTCAGGTTTTCCGTGACTTCCCTAAATCGCTCCAGGCAAATACCGGGATAGTTCCTTTGAAAGGGCACGGCCGACTTCCTTCCCCGTCCTTCTCTTATCCGATGAGACCGGTGACCTCGCTGTTAGGTCTCTTACCCCAAAACAACCCAACCCCCATGCAGGAAGCGGCCAAAACGAAAAATCTGATATCATACGAAATATATGTAATATATTTTTTATTCTAATAGCATCTTGCGGACCCCTCTGGCATAGCTCGCGGACCCCTGGGGGTCTGCGGACCACCTGTTGGGAACCACTGTTCTAGTGGAAGGACAGATGCCTTTCCTCACACAAACGAACATAGTCTGTAGTGTTTAAGTACTCATCCACTCGTGCACTAAAGTATTCTCTTCTCCATATCACAGCCTACACCACGAGCCAGTGACACCCTGGAATGCACTGTGGGATCCACTGTTCGACTACAGGGTGGGGCAGACTATCCTGAGTAACGAGAGAGCAGGGAACCGCCCGCTCGCCGGAGGGAGGGCACGGACGTTGTCAGCTGCGACGAAGCGCTGTATGGCGGTCGCAGCCGGAGGCGTGGCTGACAGCGGCATTCGAGTGACACCTCGCTCGGCCCCGCCCATTGTGCTGTCAGCAATCCTGTGCGTCTGGACGCCTCCATCGAGATGTTCCTGATGTATTGCGGCCCTCGGCTGGAATAAACAAATCTACTGTCGTCTCATTTCACTCTCCACGGGTGACAGTCAATGGGTCATCTAAACCCTATCTGTCGTTCCATCTGTTAAGAACTCTATTCACAGGAACGTATTAAGCTGAAACTTGTAAGGTGGCTATAATTTCGCACCTTACAAGAACTCATCCACATACTTTGCCGTGATCTACAAACACAATTAGGTATCATGTGATAGGTTGTACTTCGCATGCAGGGTGAGTCACCTAACGTTACCGCTCGATATATTTCGTAAACCACATCAAATACTGACGAACCGATTCCACAGACCGAACGTGAGGAGAGGGGCTAGTGTAATTGTTTAATACAAACCATACAAAAACGCACGGAAGTATGTTTTTTAACACAAACCTACGTTTTTTTAAATGGAACCCCGTTAGTTTTGTTAGCACATCTGAACATATAAACAAATACGTAATCAGTGCCGTTTGTTGCATTGTAAAATGTTAATTACATCCAGAGATATTGTAACCTAAAGTTGACGCTTGAGTACCACTCCTCAGCTGTTCGATCGTGTGTATCGGAGAGCACTGCAACATACATCGCGTTTCTACAGAATGATCTGCCAACGTTGCTCGAAAATGTCCCATTGGAAACGCGTCGACGTATGTGGTATCACCATGATGGTGCACCTGCACATTCCGCAATTAACACTAGGCTGGCCCTTGACAGGATGTTCATAGGACGTGGAGGACGCATAAATTGGCCAGCCCGTTCTGCTGATCTTGCACTTCCGGACTTCTTTCTGTGGGGTACGTTAAAGGAGAATGTGTACGGTGATGTGCCTACAACCCCAGAGGATATGAAACAATGTACTGTGGCAGCCTGCGGCGACATTACACCAGATGTACTGCGGCGTGTACGACATTCATTACGCCAGAGATTGCAATTGTGTGCAGCAAATGATGGACACCACATTGAACATCTATTGGCCTGACATGTCGGGACACACTCTATTCCACTCCGTAATTGAAAACGGAAACCACGTGTGTACGTGTACCTCACCCCTCCTGGTAATGTACATGTGCGTCAGTGAAAGAGACCAATAAAAAGGTGTTAGCATGTGGACGTAATGTGCTGTTCCAGTCTCTTCTGTACCTAAGGTCCATCACCGTTCCCTTTGGATCCCTGCGTAATTCGGTGCTCTCCGATACCCACGATCGAACAGAGGAGGAGTGGTACTCAAGCGTCAACTTTAGGTTACAATATCTGCGGATGTAATTAACATTTTACAATGCAACAAACGGCACTGATTACGTATTTGTTTATATGTTCAGATGTGCTAACAAAACTAACGGGGTTCCATTTAAAAAAACGTAGGTTTGTGTTGAAAACATACTTCCGTGCATTTTTGTATGGTTTGTATTAACAATTACACTAGCCCCTCTCCTCACGTTCGGTCTGTGGAATCGGTTCGTCAGTATTTGATGTGGTTTACGAAATATATCCAGCGGTAACGTTAGGTGACTCACTCTATATATGAATAAATAAAGGAGACTGAAATTGTCACATATGTCTTGTAAATAACTGTTAACGCTTATTGCATGAAAGGTGACGGAGTGGCTTTATCATAAAAACGGCGTAATGGATGATTGCCTATAGGTTCGTTTGAACAGTTACCAGACAGCGCAAGACAACAGGCTGTACTGTGCACGTGCAGCTACGATGACGTAGGCAGCCCGTGTTTGGTGCTTGCTCCGCTCATACGCTTTTCGTCGCATTTCTCGTGGAATTTCGTGCGTGGTGGGGCATCACGTGACCATGTGCAGCCCTGCGGCATGTTGTTGAGAGGACATGCAGAGTTGTACTTACAGCAATTGTTTTATCATATCCCACTCAGATGAAGGATGCAAATAAGGAAGCAGTTCTTCGCAAAATATCATTTCAAAATTAGACTCCACAGCTCGAAGTACCATAGCATTTTGCTATGGGGTGAATTTGACAGATTTTTTTTTTTTTTAATTCGTTCTCTGCAATGTTATGTAGCATTTCCAACAGGTTTACATCTACACAGCACTGCAAAAAGCTAGTAGGATGGAAAAGAAATTTCTTGCAAAAAAAAAAAAAAAAGAAGAAAGAAACAGTTTCTTGTGTAGCTTACACCGGAATAAAGGACAATAAATATCATGACTATTTCAAAATGTGCAAAAAATTAACAAGGTTGTCTGTGAGGCAAAGAAACTGTACAACTGACAATTTATGTTCTGCTCTAGGATTAAATATGAAGCCATGTGCGGAGCTAAAACGATAAAACACGGTATGCTGCCAGTCTACAATTTACCATAGAATGACATTCTATAAATTTAAGACGCAAACACAAATTAAGAAATAACTTCAGGACTAGAGGAAGTACTAGACAAGTGCCTTGTGATGGAAAAACACTTTCACAGAAGGCAGATTTGTAAAATTCTGCTGCAGCTGTCATTATATTTGGAACAAAATATTTAGTTCAAAACTACTGACCAAATTTGCCTACTTCGTCAGCTTCAGGTAAATGTTTACGTACGTTCGTACGTATATAGCATTAAGAGATGTTACAGTGTCATAAAAGGGAACTACTCCAGCCAGCATCGGAATTTCATAAACCATACTACAATGCTTCATTCCACTCTAATTGCACATTTCTATGTCCAGATGCACTCTGAAGTATCTGATATTCAGATTCTCATGTGGTTTTCGTGATACCAATTTTCTCGGAGGTCCAGCACTGTATTCTCATGTTAGTTTCTTTATTATGGTCTAATGTCATTCGTCCCAGGACACGAAAATTTGCACTTCAAATTGGACGAAGTTGAAAGTAGCCAATAGTGCGGAATGAAACACTTCGTTTCATATAAACTAACTGCCTCAGCCGAAAAAAATTAATAGAAGCAAATTTCTCTACAAAACAGACAGAAATAGGTTCATTAAGAGGCTAATGGTTGATTATAACGTGGGAATAATATAAAATCAGAAAATTGAAACTACTAACTTATTTTGGTCTTTCATGGTTATGAGAATGTATATTAATTCACTTGATGTGGCCTTGCGGTTCTAGGCGCTGCAGTCCGGAACCGCGAGACTGCCTCGGGCATGGATGTGTGTGACGTCCTTAGGTTAGTTAGGTTTAAGTAGTTCTAAGTTCTAGGGGACTGATGACCTAAGATGTTAAGTCCGATAGTGCTCAGAGTCATTCGAACCATTTCACTTGATGGCTCTGCGCATGCTCACGAGCCCGCTGGCAACTGCTCATACGAACCTTATACTAGTAGAGGTTGGAACGCCGGTGGAGATGAAACGGCAGGCAGAACTCAAGCTTTGGGTGGAAGGCCCGCACAGGTGATGGTCTTGCTTAAACACAGGAAGTAGCTAGATGGACGTCGTGGCACCTGAGCTCTGGAGCACAATAGGGTGACGGCCGGCCGCTGTTGTAGTAAGGGCCGGGAGGATAACCGGATAATACTTCCGAACGCTGAAAATCTTGGACGCAGGTGAGAGGAACGAAGAAGCGTTACTTCGGAAACCAAGCAGGCTGGGTTATCTCCAAGGATTTTTACTGTGAATCGTACCATTGTACGAGTACAGGTTTTCCCCCGCAAACTTTCCGCGCTGGACGGAAGAATATTCGATGGTTTCGGGAATATGATTCGTTTTCGGAATTACGAGGGTGGGGAGCCAAGCCTTGCTGGGAAGCCAGCGCTGGAGAGACGGGGTCTTACGTTGTGAGCGCCCTTGTGTGACGGTCGCTCGATATCAGATTTTGTTGGTACAGACGGTCTCGCTGTCTTTGATCTCAGTAGAGTTTATAGTTAGAACAGTTAGGAACTGCACTGTTGCGAACCTATACGATTGCGAACTTCACTTCCGCATTAGAAGTCGTCGTTGAGTACACAGCGTTCAGTCTTTTGAGTGCATTGACTACATGGCCAAGCGACTATAGACATTAGATCGAGACACAAGTTTCCAAGATGCTACTCCAGGCGGGTGTAAAATGAATGTGATCAACGGAAAATAATAAACACTAAAATGAAGATTTGACCTTGTCTGACTACCCCCTGAAGCAGATCGTAGGATCTCTTAATTCTATAAATTACAATCTAAACATAAATGAGTCATGAAGGCAACTAATCCTGGCAAATGATAAACGTTCAGTAATTGAGAGCACTCCCTCTGTCTATACTTACGTTGAGACGTTATCTGAACTCCGTCCTTGAGGTTGGAGTTCGCGTTTCTCGTCTGTAGAACACAGAGAGGAGAAGACAGTATTGGAGTATATTAGTCAGAGGACCGCCTTCTACCGTGCTAGTGTTTGAAAGCGTCTATTTGTGGCTGGAGTTCTTCCATCGTCGCAGACGAGTACGAGAACCATCACTTCGACGCACCGGACGCAGTACATACGGTGGTATCACAAATTGCTTCGGCTTATTAGGGCTACAAAAGCTAAACAGCTGTGATCACGTTAGTGTATTTCCACTGAGGTTCCACACCACCGTAGATCACCTTTGAAAGTAGTGTCTTCTAGTGTTTGGTACGTAGGTGATGTCAGTCATTTCGCGTTACTCATATTAGATCGCGCACACATAATAAGGGTCAGAGTTGGGCAATTGATTAGTAATATTACTTTGGAAATGTAAACTTTGTAATATAAATGTTTTTGTTTAATCTACAATAAACATATAAGCAGGAACAACGTTTATCATTTGCCAGGATTAGTTGCCTTCATGATTCATTTATGTTTAGATTGTAATTTATAGAATTAAGAGATCCTAAGATCTGCTTCAGGAGGTAATCAGACAAGGTCAAATCTTCATTTTAGTGTTTATTATTTTCCGTTGATCACATTCATTTTACACCCGCCTGGAGTAGCATCTTGGAAACTTGTGTCTCGATCTAATGTCTATAGTCGCTTGGCCATGTAGTCAATGCACTCAAAAGATATACCATTTATGTCACATATTTTGATACTCGCAGAGCCATTCATCAAAATCTATAGGATATTCCTATTGACCTAGAAACACGAAATTTGGCAAGAAGTAAGGTTTCACAGTACGAGAAAAGTAAAAAAAAGGGAACATTGTTGATTTGTACTTCTATAAGACACAAAAAATTTTGTTACTCTCGAAAACCTTGGAATTCCAGACTGATATCTTGCCAGTGTCGATATCGATAAAAAACAAAAATCGTCGAGATTATCGATTCCCAGGATTGAAGAACTATTGTGTACATGATTAAGTTTGCACAGAGCCCTCAGAGAGCGAGTCCTACTCGCACTTATCCGGATTTTTATTTTGTCGTACCAGGACTTAGACTCGTTCATTCGCCGCCTTAACATGAACCAGAGTTTTTACTTCATCGCCGGTCTGAGTGGCCGAGCGGTTCTAGGCGCTTCAGTCCGGAACGCGCTGCTGCTACGGTCGCAGGTTCGAATCCTGCCTCGGGCATGGATGTGTGTGATGTCCTTAGGTTAGTTAGGTTTAAGTAGTTCTAAGCTCTAGGGGACTGATGACCTCAGATGTTAAGTCCCATAGTGCTCAGAGCCATTTGAACCATTTTACTTCATCATTCACGTACACGACCAATGAAGAGTACAGTCGCTCTATAAAGTTTTATCCGCATACAATGTCTGTTTCTACTATCGAAACTGGACAGTTGGGAGGTAGGGATCAGTGACTAGTGGTCGGTTTTCGTGTACGAGGGCACGAATAAAACGTTTAAATTAATGTGTGCATGGTATCAATGTGAACTGCAGAACGACACTGTAGACTGTGCAATCATTCCTGGATGAACTAGGGCAAATTTGGCATGTACACGGGATACATAGCGGCCAGTCACATGTGAAACAAAGAGAGTCCACGATGGTGAATTGGAATTTTACAGGGACTCAGTTTTGATGTGAATATGCGATGAACAGTGTCGTGTAGATCAATGAAAAGAAACTATTTCATTGGTATCACGGAGTAGGACATCGTATATAAACCGTAAAAACGTCATTACTGAGAGTTTCCGTTTGTGTACACTCTCCAACTGCAGTCCTGTGTGGCCGGCCGAAGTGGCCGTGCGGTTAAAGGCGCTGCAGTCTGGAACCGCAAGTCCGCTACGGTCGCAGGTTCGAATCCTGCCTCGGGCATGGATGTTTGTGATGTCCTTAGGTTAGTTAGGTTTAACTAGTTCTAAGTTCTAGGGGACTAATGACCTCAGCAGTTGAGTCCCATACTGCTCAGAGCCATTTGAACCATTTGCAGTCCAGTGACATAAATCCCACCTCACTTGCGATAGTTCAGAAATCATCTGGAGACATTATTTTCAATGCAGAATCGTCAATTAGCAGCATCGAGTGTGATCGTCGCCACTCTCTCTTTCTCCGAATACTGTAGCGAGGTGACATGCACCCAAACGGAGATTTTTTTGAAACAGGCTGTAAATAGTATCAGGCTTTCTCTTCGAAATTATACGTGTGTCCAACTGTAATACTGCAATATTGACGCACTGCCGCGAACTGCCGCATCTTTTGAAAATACGTGTCACGCAAGCTCCCATTCATTCAGTGCATATGCCATGTTCCGCAGATCCTGGTTACTCACGTCATTAATGATTTGAATTGTGATGTGGGTAGATTTGTAAATCACCATTACAAGGAGTTCATCCGAAGCAACAATAAATCGATCTTTTTTCTGACTGTGCAGTCATTTCTGACAGTTGACGATCAGGTGGCTGTGGATTTTGTTTGCAATATTACGCGAGTTTCAGGCGCGTCAGTGTTTCTCGGGCGACTGAGTGCTTATCTGGGTGCATGCATATTTATTATTCAACAACATTATTTTACATATTTCTGAGAACTACATTTAATGTCAGAGAATGACGTTTCTCTAATTTTCTCGAAACTGCTTTCTGCAGCCTTAAATGTACGAGTAGCTACGCCATCTGTGCGTTCACGCACTCAACAGGTCAGTCGGCATCAAGCCGTGGTCGAGTGAACGTCGTACCTGCGCTAGTTTAGTTTTTGTGGCAGTTTGAAATGTGTGCTGCAATAGAAAACCCCGCCAAATGTGAAGTGCGTGCTGTCATAAGGTTTTTTACAGCCAAAGGACATTCTGCAGCAGCTATTCATCGTGAGCTTTGTGCCGTGTACGGACCAAGAGTTATGAGTGAAGGAGCTGTCCGTGAATGGGTAGGTTTATTTAAAAGTGGACGAGAAAACGTTCATGATGAAGAGAGGAGTGGTAGACCATCATTGGTGACTGACGAACTCGTTCAGACAGTTGATGCAAAAGTTCGTGAAAATCGACGTTTCTCAATGTCGGAGTTGTCTACTGGTTTTCCACAGATTTATAAGACTCTCTTGTACGAGATAGTGACAGCAAGATTGGGTTACCGTAAGTTCTGTGCACGATGGGTGCCCAAAATTCTTACCGACCACCACAAAACTCAAAGAATGGCCTCTGCATTAGACTTTCTGTCACGTTATGAGGACGAAGGAGAACCATTGTTAAACAGAATCGTGACCGGTGACGAAACCTGGATTAAGTACGTGAACCCTGAGACAAAAGAACAATCAAAGATGTGGGCACATTCAAATTCGCCTACCAAACCAAGAAAAGCCTCGCAAGATTTTTCTGCCAGAAAACTGATGGCAACGGTGTTTTGGGATGCCAAAGGGGTGTTGTTGGTTGAATTCATGGAAAGTGGTACGACCATTAATCAAGACGTGTACTGTGAAACAATAAAAAAGTTACGACGGGCTATACAGAACAAACGCCGTGGTATGCTGACTTCCGGTATCGTTTTTTTGCACGATAACGCCCGTCCTCACTCTGCTCGCAGAACAACGACCCTTCTTGAGTCCTTCAAGTGGGACGTTATCAACCATCCACCTTACAGCCCAGACCTGGCGCCAAGTGATTATCACCTCTTCATGCATTTGAAGAAATGGCTCGGATCACAGCGGTTTGATGACGACGAAGAGCTCAAAGATGCGGTCACAGGCTGGCTCCAGGCACAAGCGGGTGATTTTATGCAGAAGGAATTTCAAAGCTTGTGAAGAGATACGATAAGTGCCTCAATCGCTATGGAGACTATGTAGAAAAATAGTGCAAAGATGTAGTTGTAAGATGTATATATTAAAATATTTTTATTTAACTTGGTGTATTTTTTTTAAATCAACCGGAGGTTACTTTCTGAACGGCCCTCGTAGGTACAGAGTGAGGATATGACCACAGCTTTATTGATTTCGAGATGGATGCTAAGCTTTATTGATTTCGAGATGGATGCTAAGTTAATTTCATACTTTTTTTGCCTCAGAATCTCACACGTGGACTATCCCGTTAGCGTCCCTTCTAAAGTGCTACCTCCTCGACCCCCATCCCTTCACGCCAACAAATTTTGAAAATGAGTTCCTATTCTCAGTTTGTTTCTCAGGACACCCTCTATGACCACCAAGAATTTGTCGGTATAGTTTTGTTCCACTCAGTATATAAAGAGATAATATTAGGCTCATCTGAATTAATATAGCCTCAACTGTCTTTTCGAAATCTACACGAGTTTGTTGCTATCAGTATGGAGGTCCATGTTATTGATGTTATTTCAAGTTACCTGTTTGAATTTCTTAAGACGAGTACAAGCAACTGGGCGAATAGTTGATAATCACTAGGACAGACTAGCCGACTGTCCAACCGTCATTTGTTAGTCTTCACTAGCAAACATCAGTATACACGATTCATCGATTTATAACTCATTTCTTATGAAAGAAATGTCTTAACGAGCAGGAAAATATAGAAGAATACACATTTCACACCCAGCGATCATGGAAAATATTTCGCGCCTGTGAGGTTATGTTACTGTATACTCAACACACATCCACTTATATAAAATCGTTTATGAGGATAATGTAATTCACAAGACTACTTATTTAAGAGACACTTACTGATTATATCCCAGACAGTAAAAGATGGCTCGCCTCCGTTGTCAATCGAAAATAATTTAAGAGCTCACTCACCTGGAAAGAGCAGAAAAAATTTTATTACAATACGGTTACTAAACTGTGATGTGACATGAAATATATATCTACTACATACTAGAAAATACTGAAATAGAGTTTTATATCTTCTTTTTATTTTAGTGAATGCCTTCCTCAATACATACAATTTTTTTATACCGAGCGCCACCGTGATGATGTTGAAAACTTTCAAGGGTGATAGAGGACAAATGTATGAATCTGAGGTAACCGATCCAGGTCCGGAAGATACCGATCCGACAATTATAAGCGCAAATCGTTCTGATACTTCTGTCACCGGAATATGTGTGTCGGTATTATTATTGTTGTTAAGATATCCCTCTTATTATACATCAACGGATTTGATTCCAACATAATGGAGCCCCATCTCACTTTGGACTGAGGGTTTGTGAGCACGTGGATCAGATATTTCCTCAAGTCTTGTGTGCGAGACGCCTTCCAAGACTAAAGAGGTTCCCCTGGTAAGAATTCGCCCTGCGTGCAACACTGTTCAAACGACGGCAGGGATACTAGAACGGGTACGACCGAACTTTGGGCGATGTTACAAAGCCTGCACTGACGCTGGGGGACCCCATTTTGAACAACTGTTAGATTAGATTCGGTTACTACTTGTTCCATAGATCATGAATACGACACTTCGTAATGATGTGGAACGTGTCAGGTTAATAAAAGGGGTCTATACAAGATATTACATTACACAAAATATGACATGACACTTAATATTTTTAATATTTTTTTTTGGGGGGGGGGGGACGTTGGGGAAATTACCCACTTATTATATCCAAAAATTAATCTAATGAATAGAAGGAGTTGCCATTAAGAAATTCTTTTAATTTCCTTTTAAATGCTGTATGGCTATCTGTCAGACTTTTGATGCTATTAGTTAGTGACCAAAGACTTTTGTGGCAGCATAATTTACCCCCTTCTGAGCCAAATAAGTTAGATTTAACCTTGAGTAGTGAAGACTATCGTTTCTCCTAGTGTTGTAGCCATGTACACTGCTATTACTCTTGAATTCGTTCGGATTGTGAATAACAAATGTAGCTACTAGTGAAGCTTCTGCAGATAAACAGAATTCATTATTAGTATACCGTATACCTGAAGAAGGAACAAAAGTCGATAGGGAAGAGACAGGGGACCAATTATTAGAACCAGAATTTAAAAGAGCATTGGAAGACTTAAGGTCAAGTGAGTCAGAACGGATAGATAACATTTCATCAGAATTTCTAAAATCACTGGCGGAAGTGGTAACAAAACTGCTACTGATGTCGGCGTGTAGAATATATGAATATGGTGATATACCATCCGAATTTTGGAAAAATACCATCCACGCAATTCCGTAGATTGCAAGAGTTGACAAGTGCGAGAATTATCGCACAATCAGATTAACAGTTTATGCATCCAAGCTGCTGATAAGAAAAATATACAGAAGAGTGAAAAGAAAATTGAGGATCATTTACCTGACGATGAATTTCGCTTTAGGAAAAGGCAGCAGAGAGGGAGTTCTGACGACACGGATGACAATGGATACAAAACGAAAAAAAAAAATTAAGACACGTTCACAGGATTTTTCGATATAGAAAAAGCGTTAGACAACGTCAAATGGTGTAAGGTGTTCGAAATTCTGAGTAAAATAGGGAGTAAGCTACAGGGAGAGACGGGTAATATACAATATGTACAAGAGCTAAGAGGGACTAATAAAAGTGGAAGATCAAGAGCGAAGTGTTCGGATTAAAAATGGTGTAAAACAGGGATCTAGTCTTTCGCCACTATCGTTCCACGTAGACTGAAACGTACTATATTTTAAGAATGAGCTGTAGAGGGTACAGTACTTGATGGTGTAACTGTATAAATATATCTCTCATTTCAGTAATATGTGAATAAACACTAGTTTTATTCTGATAAATTAGGAAATACTTAATACTCGAAATGCGTCGTGCTTAGCACAACAAGACGGCAAGTAAGAAGTGACTGACAACGAAAATCGGTTATTGCCCGTGAGAAACGTCACACAAACAATCGTACAATTTCCCACAACCTTTATATGCAACGTATGTAGTAGAGTTTTTAATGAAATTCGTTCAATGCTATACGTGCTGTAAGTATTGGGTGACTTGAGAAAATTTAGGCGGTGATCTAGTTCACTTTTGTGTGAGTCGCTGTACATTTTAAAATCACTGTTTTAGGCCTTCACGTTTATTTTATGCCAGCTAAATTTCTGCATAAGAGAAGTACGTATAAAATATATACGTATAAAATGAAACCGAAAAGGCAAAAGAGCAAAAACTAAAGAGAGAACCATAAATGTCTAACATACAATCATCCAGAATCTTTAATTAGTAACAACTAATTTTTGACAGCTGATGTCAGAAGATTCCCAATACGTCTGAAGAAGCGTGCAAGACGAGAACAAACGCGCCTCGCACGTATAATCTAAGGAGTATGCTACAAAAATTAAAAAAAAAAAATTAACCTTTTGCTTTTGTTGGGTGCGCCTGTTACAGCAAATGAAACTTTTACAGCTAGCCATCCACTTTTTGATCCGCTTTAGTTTCGAAGCAGTGGCTTTATAGCGATCATTTTTAGTATATGTTATGGGTAACGTTTGTTCACGACCTTTCGGTAAGTCCAATACCCTGTTCTTGATGTTCCTTTCAGAACTTTACTTAACATGTCACCAATTGGTTCAAATGGCTCTGAGCACTATGGGATTTTACATCGATGGTCATCAGTCCCCTAGAACTTAGAACTACTTAACCTAAAGACATCACACAACACCCAGTCATCACGAGGCAGAGAAAATCCCTGACCCCGCCGGGAATCGAACCCGGGAACCCGGGCGCGGGAAGCGAGAACGCTACCGCACGACCACGAGATGCGGACTGTCACCAATTGCTGAGAGCGTGATTTATGCCTACTACATTGAAGCAAATGAAGCATCGTTCAAACGATAGTGTTTGTTTAAAGATTTTCTATGTGATGTCTACATTCTTGTTGGGAATACCAAAAGCACTTTCTCGCACAAATTGTTCGCATAAATATCTCTCTTCTTTAAGGCTTTCAATTATTCAAACTGATATGCTTCTTTACTCGCTGAGAGGCATCCGATAGCTGTTTTAATGCAATGTTACTGTAATAGAACGATATACGCTGTATTATCATTTGTCTGCTGTACCATCGTAAAGTACGTGTTCTCCCACCAAACGCAAGCCATTTCTTTCTTCCACCAAACGCAAGCCATTTCTTTCTTTCAGTCTGACTGCAGCTAGCGCCTAAAAGTAGGCAGCACAGCAATCACAACGTTCGTGACGGCAACACGACCATGACACTCGATAGTTTTATTTTTTATTTCAGTTTCTGAATCAGGATTCTAGAGTCTCGATCTCGCAACATTTTGAACTAATTACCTTTTGCGTTAAACCGTTCTGTTATTCCAGTAAATCAGCATAAACCGGTTCATTGGTAACTTCGGTTTTATTCTTCCCTTCCTCTATGAGTCACGCTATCTGCTTTTCCCTGATATTCATTAACTGTATGTTATCACGTTATTCCTTCCTTTTCCACCTCTAGCCCTTTCTCTTGTCTCCATAGTCCATAACGTTAAAAACCTGTCTTCCTCTAATTTGTAATTTTGTTTTTTCAGTTATGAATGTGAACTGTGTGTGTTTGTGTGTGTGTGTGTGGGGGGGGGGGGGAGGGGGGGATGCCACTATACCCTTTTAGTTGTAAATAGCACGCCTATAGAAATATATGTAAAATAAAATATGTAGAATGCCTGATTAGAGGTAAGGGAGGACTTAATGGCCCTGATCTTAGGAGTTAAATGAATCAATAAGACTAAAAGCATTGGAAAATGTTAAGAACCAAGTTCCACAGAAAAAGCAGTGGAGTCAACATTTTATGCTCCATATTCTTACATTGTTTACTACGAAAATTTTCAAATACTTACCTGCTACTTTTTCTAAAGAATTTTGAGATTAGGGGAATACGGGAAAAATAAAGATGGGTCTTTGACCAGTTCTCTGTACCGTAAGGATTCACAATATTTAAATTTCCGCAGATAGTTTCTCACCATGTCATCTGCTAAACCGAAGTTGCAAACTGAAGTATCCAGAATATCAAGCCGAGTTATTCTCCCCGTCCTCTACGAAAAGTGAAGCAGGGTGAAGACATATATATATATATATATGGGAATAAACGATGACCGACGTGTAGTACAGGGACTCACCGAATTCCAACGCGCTTGCAACTTCATCTCAGTCGCTCTTTAAAAAAAGTGAAAATAGCAGGAGACGCCCAGCTTACAAGCAAAATAAAAACTGCTCATACAAGAACGGAAAGTTTGGAACGTATCAAAACGGTAACATAACGTTCAATAGCAAGAGAAACCTGCTATTTTACTCACGCTCGGTGAATGCGGCGTATGAAAAAAAAAAGGTTCAGTTGACTTTGTAGAGGGACGTAGTGTTTGACTGCAGTTGTGATATCTGTACGTTAATAATAAATAAATTGCAATAACAGAGCACTCATGAATACCAAAGTCTTTGCGCTCAACCATTTACAATTAAAGGTTCAGTAAAGTGATGACACAAGAATTCGAACAGTATTTCGCTTCAGCAGTAACACAATAATCTACTCTCAAAACTAGGCACATTAATATACCTCAGAACTTGCTCTAAAATACCTTCGTATAACATATTTTCCAAGATTACATTAAACAGAGCAGGGACAACACTGAAAAGTAACTCATGTGAATATGAAGGTGGTTTTATTTTCGAAATTTGTGGTAAGGTCTTATGGGACCAAACTGCTGAGGTCATCGGTCCCTAAGCTTACGCACTACTTAATCTAACTTAAACCAACTTATGCTACGGACAACACACAGACCCATGTCCGAGGGATGGTTCGAACCTCCTACGGGGGGAGCCGCGCGGACCGTGACAAGAAGCTACCCCCAGGCGGTGGTGGTTTCAGGAAGCGCAGATCATGTTCTGAACATGTAATCTGAAGTCAATCATTTGCCACAGATTACTTCATTCAAAGGACGTCTGTTGATTTCCAAAAGGCAACTAATTCCGTTGACAGAACTACAGATAAAATAAAACCATATGAGTGGAAGCAGGTAAATGCCACTTTCTAATTCCTTGAATAATGCGCATGAGTGGACCGCAGGAGAAGATAAAACGCTCTCTAAAGATTTACGCATAGAGTAGGAGGTATTTATGGGCAGTAGTTCACACAGCGGTGCGATGCCCAATGTTTAAACTGACTAGGAATTTGTCGGCTGGGCTTTGATTTTCGCAGACGCCACAAGTTCCTTTTTAATTTAATTTTATTCCTCTCAATTTTAAACGTTTAATTACAAAATTTAAACATATTTTATATACGTAAAATACACATATACAATCAGTTACGATTAGTGCCCCTGTAAGTCAAAAGGCTGCAGGCGTCCACATTGCAGCACACTGGTAAAATTTTACATTAGCCAACACTGTCTAAAAAGCATAATGTTTCTATACTCTCCGCCAATGGGAGTAGCGTCAGCGTCGTATCGCGAGTCACAACGCCTTTAGTATCGCATATCATATATCCTCTTGATAACCGCTTCTTCGGCTCGAATGTGGCGCAGAATGGTTGAAATGGCTCTGAGCACTATGGGACTTAACTTCTGAGGTCATGAGTCCCCTAGAACTTAGAACTACTTAAACCTAACTAATCTAAGGACATCACAAACATCCATGCCCGGTCGCGCGGTTCCAGACTGTAGCTTCTAGAACCGCTAGGACACTCCAGCGGGCTGGGGCGCAGACCTCACAAAGCTAGAACTATTGATAAAATATCTATATATGGATGTATTGAACTTTTTCCACAAATATCGATTTACATCGGCGATACTTATTTATCCAACAAACGAAAAATAGAAATGTCGCAGATATTTTTATTTTATATTGCATTTTTTGTTAAAAATTTTCAGTAAAGACTTGAAGCTGTTCTTATGAAATTGTAGCATAACATAATTTTACTTTCATTCATAATTTTAATTTCATTTTGTGAACGAGTCTTATTACTTTTGAGCTTTCATCACGTCCAATCTTTCACTTTGACTGTGTAGAGCAAGTATATGTGGCACAAAAGAAGAAGAAATCGGATCCACTGGGGGAGGGGGTGGGGGGGGGGTGTCGGTGTGAATAGAATAACAAGATTTCCGATGTGAAGAAATAACACACCAGTCGCATTAAAAAACAAATTTTAATGCCAATAGTGTGCTGTTTGTCACATTGGCATTCTTCAAAAGCAGTTGCTGCAAATGATGAATGTAAACGACAAGATTGGTCTTTGGAGCGGACGTAGACATTTGAGGGAAAATTCTGACGTAATTGGCGCTCGCCGCTACCAACAGAAACTGCAGCGTTTGTTTCACCATGCAATTTTGACACTACAACTCCTAAGTTACTGGCGTTGACAGAAATGAGAAAGTAGGGAAATCGACGTGTGTTCCGGACAAATCCGATATGTGACGAAACCGAACGACGGACCCATCGGACACCTTTTATTATGCCACTTACATGGAGTTACTGTTTAGCAAAGTGGTTATCGCCAAGTGTGAATGTGCATCTTTTTCCTCTCAATTCTTCCTCTAAGTGGGATAATCAGGCTGCTAGCGTGTTGATGTACAGAATATCTAATACACTATTGGCCATTAAAATTGCTACACCAAGAAGAAATGCAGATGATAAACGGGTATTCATTGGACAAATATATTATACAAGAAATTACATGTGATTACATTTTCAAGCAATTTGGGTGCATAGATCCTGAGAAATCAGTACCCAGAACAACCACCTCTGGCCAAAATAACAGCCTTGATACGCTTGGGTATTGTGTCAAACAGAGCTTGGATGACGTGTACAGGTACAACTGCCCATGCAGCTTCAACACGATACCACAGTTCATCAACAGTAGTGACTGGCGTATTGTGACGAACCAATTGCTCGGCCACCATTGACCAGACGTTTTCAATTGGTGAGAGATCTGGAGAATGTGCTGGACAGGGTAGCAGTCGAACATTTCCTGTATCCAGAAAGGCCCGTACAGAACCTGCAACATGCGGTCGTGCATTATCCTGCTGAAATGTAGGGTTTCACAGGGATCGAATGAAGGGTCGTAACATATCTGAAATGTAACGTCAACTGTTCAAAGTGCCGTCAATGCGAACGTGAGGTGACCGAGACGTGTAACCAGTGGCACCCCAAACCATCACACCGGGTGATACGTCAGTATAACGATGACGAATACACACTTCCAATGTGCGTTCACCGCAATGACGGCAAACAGGGATGCGACCATTATGGTGCTGTAAACAGAAACTGGATTCATCCGAAAAAATGACGTTTTACAATTCGTGCATCCAGGTTCGTCGTTGAGTACACCATCCCAGGCTCTCCTGTCTGTGATGCAGCGTCAAGTGTAACTGCAGCCATGGTTTCCGAGCTGATAGTCCATGATGCTGCAAACGTCGTCGAACTGTTCGTGCAGATGGTTGTTGTGTTGCAAACGTCCCCATCTGTTGACTCAGGGTTCGAGACGTGGCTGCACGATCCGTTACAGCCATGCGGATAAGATGCCTGTCATCTCGACTGCTTGTAATACGAGGCCGTTGGAATCCAGCACGGCGTTCCGTATTACCCTCCTGAACCCACCGATTCCATATTCTGCTAACAGTCATTGGATCTCGACCAACGCGAGCAGCAATGTCGCGATACGATAAGCCATAATGGCGATAGGCTACAATCCGACCTTTATCAAAGTCGGAAACGTGATGGTACGCATTCCTCCTCCTTACACGAGGCATTACGACAACGTTTCACCAGGCAACGCCGGTCAACTACTGTTTGTGTATGAGAAATCGGTTGGAAACTTTCCTCATGTGAGGACGTTGAAGGTGTCGCCACCGTCGCCAACCTTGTGTGAATGCTCTGAAAAGCTAATCATTTGCATATCACAGCATCTTCTTCCTGTCGGTTAAATTTCGCGTCTGTAGCACGTTATCTTCGTGGTGTAGCAATTTTAATGGCCAGTAGTGTGATAAATCAGTACATAAATGTAAAGCTTTAAAACTGTCAATATATTTACGATGTGCAGACAATATTTATATAGTCAGATATGTCATACTTTTCCATCGATATGTTGATATAATGATCCTTTTCTTCGATATATCTAGGGCCAATAACGATATTCTTTTAAATATCGACATATCGGATTCGCTATATTTTTAAAAACATTAACAGTCTTTCACGAAGGCAAGGACTCAGGTTGTTAACAAGGCACTGTGTACGTTGATGGGGCTCCATAATGGAGGCTGCGCGCATGGAATGAGCTGGGTTCTCCGGTCCATCTGATCCGATCATTGATTGGAAATGGTTCAATTTGGCTACTTGGAGAACATTTACAACCGTTCATACAAGTCATGTTCCGAGACAACGAGGGAGTTTTTATGGATAACAATGCGCCATGTCGCCGGGCCTAAATTTTTATGCGACTGGTTTGAAGAACAATTCGATCGGGAGATTTGGCCATCCAGATCGCCCAACTTGAATTCTATCGAACATATCCGGACATATCGAGAGCCGGCCAGGGTGGCCGAGCGGTTCTAGGCGCTACAGTTTGGAACTACGCGACCGCTACTGTCGCAGGTTCGAATCCTGCCTCGGGCATGGATGTGTGTGTTGTCCTTAGGTTAGTTAGGTTTAAGTAGTTCTAAGTTCTAGGGGACTGATGACGACGTTAAGTCCCATAGTGCTCAGAGCCATTTGCACCATTTTGAACATATCGAGAGGTGAGTTCGTGCACAAAATGCTGCGCCGGCAACTCTTTCGCAGTTGTGAACGACTATAGAGGCAGCATGGCTCGTTATTTCTGCAGGGGACTTCGAACGACTTGCTGAACCCACGCTACGTCGAGTTGCTACTCTAAATCCGGAAAAAGGAGGTCCGACACGATATTAGTAGGTATCCCATGGATTTTGTCACCGGCCGCATAAAATGCGGACAGCGGGATGCAGTTTGACGACCACTGATCTGGAGCTTCCTAAAGTGGAATGATCACTTAAAAGTCGCATGCCAGGCTGAGATTCACTGGAAGACATTGAACGGAGTGTAATTCATCCACAAAGGATGTGACTTACGAAACACTTGTTCGACAGATTTTTAGGTATTGTTCTTCAATCACTAAATAGGATTAACCGAAGATATAGAGCAAACAGAACAGAGAGCGCCACTTTTCGTCACGGGATTGTTTTGTAAATACATTAGCGAGATGCTCAACAAACTCTAATGCCAGTCACTACAAGAGAGCTATAGACTGTCACCTGGAGATTTGCTGTTGAAATTGCGAGAGTGTACGTTCGTTCCGGTAAGAGCCCTGGCAACATACGATGCAGAAATTAGAGCTCACACAGAAGTTTGTCGGCAGTCGTTCTTCCCGGGCAAAATGATGTTGGTACCCTCGTGGTGATGCCACCCTCCATACGGTGGCTTGCAGATAACGTTGATATGTCGTTTTGGTTAAGACGTGTCGGTCATTTATCATGCGAGTTACTACTAGGTTTTCGCAAACAGCAGGCCTTTGACCAGCTGCTGGCGTACGACTGTGGGACAGCTGTTAGTGTGGGGGCTTCACGCCAGGGTGGGCGCCCCGTGCCCTATGCTGCACGCTGCTGACCAACTGTCACATCCCGGGCAGCACCAACCGCTTCCCCACAGCTGCTCTGGCCGGACACCGCTTCCCACGCCAGCAAACTGCTCAAAATGCCACCCCACACTGGCTGTCAGTCAAACCGAGCCAATGAACAATCCAACGGAAAACGTGCTGCCAAGCTGACAAATGGTTTCCTGGACACGCCAGATGACCACGATACAGCGCTACGACATATAAATATGTCGGCTGGCGTTCACACAACACGAAAAGCTAACTGATCGGGTTTAATTCATTAGGTTACCTCGTTTGAATAATATCGCTTTTATGTATACGCTGGCAGAGTAACCGATGTTGCTCAGGTATGTATTTATTTCAGTCTTCTATTAGTCCATCTCCTTCTTCCCCTGTCAGTGTCCATGTCATCCTTCATCCTCTCTCTGTCCATCTCTTCCTCCCTCCTCTCCCTGTTCACCTCCTGTTTTCTTTCTCTGTCCACCTCCTCCTCTTCCCCTTCTCTGTCCATTTCCTGCAACCCCTCTCTCTCTGTTCATCTCTTCCTCCCCCATCTCTCTGCCTACCTCTTCCTCCTTCCTCTCGCCGTCCACCTCCTCCTCCCCCCCTCTTTGTCATTTCCCCCTCCCTTTCTCTCTGTCGATCTCCTCTTCCGTCTCTGTCCATCTCCTCCTTCCCCTTCGCTGTATGTCTGTCCCCTCTTCCCCTCTTCTCTCTCACCCCCACCCCCAAAACCCAAAATCTACTCTGTAGCAATCAACATGGATTCCGGAAACAGCGATCGTGTGAGACCCAGCTCGCTTTATTTGTTCATGAGACCCAGAAAGTATTAGATACAAGCTCCCAGGTAGATGCCATTTTCCTTGACTTCTGGAAGGCGTTCGATACAGTTCCGCACTGTCGCCTGATAGACAAAGTAAGAGCCTACGGAATATCAGACCAGCTGTGTGGCTGGATTGAAAAGTTTTTAGCAGACAGAACACAGCATGTTGTTCACAATGGAGAGACGTCTACAGACGTTAAAGTAACCTCTGGCGTACCACAGGGGAGTGTTATGGGACCATTGCTTATCACAATATATATAAATGACCTAGTAGATAGTGTCGGAACTTCCATGTGGCTTTTCGCGGATGATGCTGTAGTATACAGAGAAGCTGCAGCATTAGAAAATTGCAACGAAATGTAGGACGATCTGCAGCGGACAGGCACTTGGTGCAGGGAGTGGCAACTGACCCTTAGCATAGACAAATGCAATGTATTGCGAATACATAGAATGAAGGATCCTTTATTGTGCGATTATATGACAGCGGGACAAACACTGCTAGCAGTTACTTCTGTAAAATATCTGGGAGTATTCGTACGGAGCTATTTGAAGTGGAATGATCATATAAAATTAATTGTTGGTAAGGCAGGTGCCAGGTTGAGATTCATTGGGAGAGTCCTTAGAAAATGTAGTCCATCAACAAAGGAGGTGGCTTACAAAACACTCGTTCGACCTATACTTGATTGTTGCTCATCATTGTGGGATCCGTACCAGGTCGGGTTGACAGAGGAGATAGAGAAGATCCATAGAAGAGCGGCGCGTTTCGTCACGGGGTTATTTGGTAACCGTGATAGCGTTACGGAGATGTTTAGCAAACTCAAGTGGCAGACTCTGCAAGAGAGGCGCTCTGCATCTCGGTGTAGCTTGCTGTCCAGGTTTCGAGAGGGTGCGTTTCTGGATGAGGTGTCGAATATATTGCTTCCCCCTACTTATACCTCCCGAGGAGATCACGAATGTAAAATTAGAGAGATTCGAACGCGCACGGAGGCTTTCCGGCAGTCGTTCTTCCCGCGAACCATACGCGACTGGAACAGGAAAGGGAGGTAATGACAGTGGCACGTAAAGTGCCCTCCGCCATACACCGTTGGGTGGCTTGCGGAGTATAAATGTAAATGTAGATGTAGAATAGGACGCTGGTGATTCTTATCCCCATAGTATTTCTTTGCAGATTGTAACAAATATGAGTACAAAATTTTGTTTGAAATCGCTTCAAGAATTTAGGATGAAGGCTTTGCCCACATACGCACACATCAAATATATTTCACATGTATTTGTACACATATCCCACATGTATCTCTAGCGAATTACGCCCAGCACTTTCGTTTTAACGCAGCTTAATGTTTATTACCTCGTATCTCCTGAAATATGTGAAGTAAAATGACATAATTTTGCGCGTACATCTGGTCGTATATGTGGCTACCTTATGCAAAATGTGTTGCGAATTGAGTTAACAGTAAAGAAGTGATAAATTAAAGAATAATGCATGATGCGGCTGGGTTTCACGAGTCTCACTGTTTATGACGTCATATCTTATGAATTATGTGTCGTAAAGTAGCATATTTTTATAGGTCAGCGACATGCATGGATACTGTCTGCGAAAAGTGTTGCTAATAGAGTTAGTAGCAACGAAGTAATAAAATCTAACCGTCTTGCATGATGCGGTAGTTTTTCACGCCTTTAGCGTTTATGACGTCATGTCTCTTGATCTATGTGTTGGTTCATAAATAAAATTTTTTCTGGAACAGTCACACTGCCAAATGTGTCGCGAGTACAGTTGATAGTAAAGAAGTAATGAATTATCACGTCATGCTTCGACCGGCAGTATTACTATAACAGCGAAAAATGTAGTAAGCGATAAAGTTTTTACCTTTCGTCATTCTGTGGAGGTTTTCAGCGAGAAAAAGTTTCGTAAAAGTTTGAAATTATGTGTTAAGTTTGTTGCAAGTCACTAAGTCCTCTCATACTCAAATACTGGATGACTAAGTTTGACTATTCGCGAATGGTTGTCTAGAGAGCTTTTTCTCTCTCACCTCCACCCCACTTTGATAGGCAGGTGGTTCCTAGTCCCACAGCGACGATTTCCAGACAGTAAGTGATACGTCTACCGAGCTTGGCTGAATCGGTTCAGTGATTTAGGAGGAGATGCACATACATATATACTCACATCCTTTTATATACCTTAGTATGTATGGGCTCCGCAAGATATTTACGAGAAATGTGGAGATCTTGGACGTCATCACATTACATTGAAAGTGATCCGTTGCTTATACCGAAGATTGTTACAAGCATTGCATATAACGCTATCGTGGGAATATTGTTAGGATTCTGGGGTCTTTACCAAATATGCATGGCAACAGAGACCGAATTCCGAGATGCGCTTTTAGTCATCACACAGAGCAGGTGTAGGGAATTTGAATCCTTGAAGGAAAGACGACGTAGTTCTCGTGAAACCCTGCAGGATAAGCTTAAAGAACTTGTGTTAGAAAAAAGGCGATTATACTGCCACCGACGTACACTGGCGTGACACAGCACTATATTGCTGTCCACTACGGGATTGACGATCTTACAAACTTTCAATTGTAATAGACTGTTGAGTATTTGACACATCTATTTTTGCTCTTGATAAAATATCGATATATCGATACATTTCCCAAAAGTACATGAATACATTTAGGCGATGTTTTCCTCCCAATATATCGATATCAAAATAGCTACATCGAGGGCCATATTTTTGTTTTACACACATCAACAAAAGGTTTACATCACCTCGGTTCAGAGAGTTACGGAGCCTGTACAGAAAATTGGAATAGAGATCAACATAAACATCATTTCCGTTCGTTGTATTGCTCGTGGAAAACACACATTGCGTGTTGTTCCACCATACAGCGAGACCTTCAGAGGTGGTGGTCCACATTGCTGTACTCACCGGTACCTCTAGTACCCAGTAGCACGTCCTCTTGCATTGATGCATGTCTGTATTCTTAGTGGTATACTATCCACAAGTTCATCAAGGAACTGTTGGTCCAGATTGTTCCTCTTCTCAATGGCGATTCGGCGTAGATCCCTCAGAGTGGTTGGTGGGTGACGTCGTCCGTAAACAGCCCCTTTCAATCTATCCCAGGCATGTTCGATAGGGTTCATGTCTGGAGAACACGCTGGCCACTAGTCGAGCGACGTCGTTATCCTGGAGGAAGTCATTCACGAGATGCGCACGATGGGGGCGCGAATTGTCGTCCATGAATACGAATGCCTGACCAGTATGCTACCGATACGGCTGCACTATCGGTCGGAGGATGGCATTCACGTATCGTAGAGCCGTTACGGCGCCTTCATGACCACCATCGGCATACGTCGGCTCCACATAATGCCACCCCAAATCGGCAGGGAACCTCCACCTTGCTGCACTCGCTGGACAGTGTGTCTAAGGCGTTCAGCCTGACCGCATTGCCTCGAAACAAGTCTTCGACGATTATCTGGTTGAAGGCATAATCGGCACTTATCGGTGAAGAGAACGTAATGCCAATCCTGAGCGATCCGTTCGGCATGTTGTTGGGCCCATCTGTACCGCGCTGCAAAGATGGACTCGCCATGGAGTGAAGCTGCGCATCATGCGCACCGTTTGAGCCGTAACACAACGTCGTATGGCTGCACGAAAAGCATTATTCAACATGGTGGCGTTGCTGTCAGGGTTCCTACGAGCGATAATCCGTAGGCAACTGTCATCCGCTGCAGTAGTCGGCCATGGGCGGCCTGAACGGTGTCTACCTGGGCGCCTGTATCTATTGTATTCTGTTCCCCGTGGACGAACAGATCGTTGTTTTAGAAACCCATGTTGGTTCCTACTGAGCAGTTTTTCGGTCTCCAGGTATGTCATAACACGCGACCGTAATAGATGTTCCAAAATTCTACCACATGCCGACGTCAGAGAGATATACACACGGTCCGGACAACCCTTGAAGGTCCAACGGTACCTACCGGCCGCCGTGTCATCCTTAGCCCTCGGGCGTCACCAAATGTGGATACGGAAGGCCATGTGGTCAACACACCGCTCTCTCTTCTGTTGTCAGTTTTCGTGACCGGTGTCGCTACTTTTCAATCAACCAGCCCTATAGTTTTGTGCGTCTGTTCGACGACCCTTCTTCAAAAGGGGAATGGCCTGTGCTTTTTCTTCAGTCATTGGGAAGACATCGCTCTTCTAGAGCTCTAGCCTACACTGCTGCTTGAAGACAGGCAACTTCTTTTGAATACTCTTTGTATAATCGATAGCCGGCCGGAGTGGTCGTGCGGTTCTAGGCGCTACAGTCTGGAACCGAGCGACCGCTACGGTTGTAGGTTCGAATCCTGCCTCGGGCATGGATGTGTGTGATGTCTTTAGGTTAGTTAGGTTTAATTAGTTCTAAGTTCTAGGCGACTGATGACCTCAGAAGTTAAGTCGCATAGTGCTCAGAGCCATTTTGTATAATCGATATCCCGTCACATCCAGTGGCCTTTGCTCTGTTGAGTGATTCAGTTGCTTTTTAAAGCATTGGTCACTTATTTCGATATGTTTCACTCCGTAATTTGTGTGACTATTTAAAGGAGGGACTGAAGCGTGACACAGTTTTGGAAAAAGACTTACAGTATTTCTTTGTCGTCCTCTGTTTCGGTGCCATTATGGGCGCAGAGTGTCTGGACAGTTGGGTTCGATCCGTTTAATGACCTAAAGTAAGACGAGAACCTCTTAGAATTTTCTGTCAAGTTGGTACCTAGAAATTTACTTTTGTATTCGTTGAATTCTTTATGCTAGTTTTGGCTTCGTTTAAGGCTGTGGCTACGTTTAAATTTACAGTGAAGCTCCCTTTGCTTTCATAGAAGCTTGCTAACATGGTTGCCGAACCGTGGTCAGTCTTCCCCGCCTTTTACAATTTTTTTTCAGAACATGCTTGTGTAAAGCGTATTGTACGATGCTCTTGAACTTTGTCCATTGATGCACACTATTATCAGTACTGAAGATGACATTTTCGTGATAACCTATCAGGTAATGTGAAATCTGTCTCTTCTCGCCCTTACTAAACATAAAGATATTCCTGCCTTTCTTTGTATTCCTATTTACAGCCATATTCAGTGATGCTGTAGCGGCCTTAGATTCCCTGTTCTATGCTGAGTCGAGAAGTTGGGGCTGTCTGTCAACAGCAGGCCCAAGAAGTTATCTTCACAAGTCGGTTCTCTGATGAACTGCTCAAGGTAATTTTCGGACAAGACATTTAGAATCATTTTACTTGATTGTCTTTCCCCGCTACCTGTCCTAACCATTTGTTACAGATTCAAGCTGTGGCATTAACTACAACTGCAGCTTATCGAGAAAGGTGATTCCATTAACCCGGCAGGAAGAAGAAAGCTACAAATGCAATATATTGAGAAGGATGATACCATTGACAGTTCTGTCAGCGAAGAAGAAAGGTCCGTGTCTATTTTGTTAGACACTGCCCAAATAACGCTAACTTTCTCGGAATCCGGAATGTGTTCGACAGTTGCACGTGAATTCTCTGTCCCCTATATGCATTTGTGGCGTCTACGGACCTTTTCCGAAAGATGAAAACTGGCTTCGTCGCTGCAGATTAATTTACTTTGGGAAGTAGCATTTTGAAAATGATTCTGCTTATCAAGGCAGAACTGCAGAAGCGCAATTTGTCGTCTTCGCTTATGGCTTGTAGGAGCTGCAATTTTTACGGCTTCACTCTTAATCGCAC
Organism: Schistocerca piceifrons; assembly: GCF_021461385.2. Classification (NCBI taxonomy): domain Eukaryota; kingdom Metazoa; phylum Arthropoda; class Insecta; order Orthoptera; family Acrididae; genus Schistocerca; species Schistocerca piceifrons. The sequence continues at coordinate 211,447,773 of NC_060139.1, read as the reverse complement.
TTTTGGGCCTTTCCACACTTTCAGCTGAGGGGTGTACAGTTCTGCACTAGCTAGACAGTTAGACTTCTCGGGACTTTGCAACAGCACATCCCTCACATGGACCACTGTCTGTTCTGACGCGCCTGGTCAGCCCGAATATTTTGCACTGCACAAACAACAATCCTATTCGGATTTCTTGTACCAATTCAGTACACTGGTAGTGTCTTGTGGAAGCTGCCACGGAAAGCTCTTCGCACACTTACTTCGGACTGACTACAGATAAATTCTAGCACAGAGAATGCTTTCTGTGCCTGGTTTGCCATCATTTTCAGCTACCACGATCGCTGGCGTTCCTGCCGGCGGGGCGGGTTTCCGAACTAACTGAACGGCGTCACATTAAAGAAAAGTTGTCTCGCATGTTATGTATCATTTGTTATTTTATGTTTAGCCATTTACCTCCAACCCCTTTTTTTAAATGTTTCATGAAATGTACAATACATATAATAATCACCTACAATCACGAATTTCGTTCGAGGAAACTGTTCCGGCTTCAGCGTCTTAGCTCCATTGCTTCCTGGGTCGATCTCCATTCCTTACACCTTCGGGTATATGTAGCAAAATTTTATTAGGGTATCTGCCTTGTCGCATTCTATCTACATATTGCTTCCATTTCAGCTGGTGTGTGTCGATTTTTTCTGTTATTGCAAATATTTTAAGCTCATATCTGATATGTTCGTTTTTATATTCTAGTTTACGTCCTTTAGCTGATCTGAGGAATTTCATTTCTATTTGATTTATGTCTGCCTCGTTTGTTGTCCAAACGTGAGATCCGTAAAGTAGCACTGCAACAGCCGTGTTTTATAAAATTTCAGTTGTGTTTCTATGGTTTTCTTTTTGTTTAATGTCCCTTTTATTCAACAGATACACTGCAATTTTGATGGTTTATTCTTCATTTCTGTATCATAAGCAAAAGAAATGTCGCAGCTTTGCAAGTTAAAATGACCTATCTGTTCGATGATTTTGTTTTCTATCACTATTTTTGAGCGCATCTGTTGCTTTCCTCGGAATGCCATTACTTTCGTCTTTTCCAAAGATACTTTGAAATTATGATTCTTACCAGTTTGGTTTAATTTTAAAATATTCCTCTCCTGTGCTAACCTCTTCATCTCAGAGTAGCACTAGCAACCTACAGTATGTCCTCAGTTATTTGGTAGATGTATTTCAATCTCTCTCTTCCTCTACAGTTTTTACCGTCTATAGCGCCCTCTAGTACCGTGAAAGTAATGCCTTGATGTCTTAACAGATGTCCAACCCCCTTGATTGTTGTCAATGTTTTTCATATATTCCTTACCTCTCCGATTCTGTGGGGAACCTCCTCAGTCTTTACCTTGTCAAATGGTTCAAATGGCTCTAAGAACTGCGGGACGTAACATCTGAGGTCATCAGTCCCCTAGACTTAGAACTTCTTAAACCTAACTAACCTAAGGACATCACACACATCCATGCCCGAGGCAGGATTCGAACCTGCGACCGTAGCTGCAGCGCGGTTCCGGACTGAAGCGCCTAGAACCCCCCGGCCACACGGCCGGCTTTACCTTATCATTCCACCTAATTTTCAACATTATTCTGTAGCACCACATATCAAATGCTTCGATTCTCTTCCTTTCCCGTTTTCGCACAGCCCATGTTTCACTACCATACAACGCTCTGCTCCAAACGCAGATTCTCAGAAAGTTCTTCGTCAGCATACATTACGTTTTTGTACAGGCTGTTACCTGCAAAGTAGGTCTTTTTTAATATGTGGTACCTTAGTATGTCAGGCATCAGTGTGTTGGTTGCTTTTTCCTCTGCATTCCAACAGTCTTCGCACAAACATGACATAAATTTCCCAACCTGATATTTTATCTATGCACCACTAAGTGGGCTACGCCTGTCAGTGTAGACTAATCATTTTACGTCCACTCGTCCAATACCTGATCCGTTGCCCAGGGGAAAATAAGCGTTAATGGCTTGCTCTTGCCACATATACTTGGAGGTACTAACCAACCTAAAAACATAGTACTCTTAATAGTAATAATTATTAGTTTGCAAATGAAGTAAATACTCATGTAATGTTGTACAGTACATTGTCCTCAATCAACAATAAAAATATCTGCATTTATACCCATTACACTCTGCATAATGCTCCTTGTTCCCTGTTTTTATTAGAAATTTAGTTTCATTGTATAAACTTCTTAAGGCCGTGGAATTTCATTTTCTTGTAATATTACTCTGTATTTGTTGTTGGCTCTGTCGCAATATCTGTCAGTTTGAGCATTGACTTTTTGAACACCGTATAATTTTGCTACAGATGTTGAAGCGGTGTTACATAGTATTAGTGCGATAACTCCTGCTGGTGACAAATTCTTGGTCAAGTGAATTTACGTGGATGTGTAGTTTCCTTTGTGCTCTGTAACTGCGTGGACTGCGCCGGTAGCAGGCTGCAGTGTTGTATGGGTGACCGCCGCGAAGTCGGAGAGCGTCTAGGGCCGAGAGTATTTGCAATGGAAATCCGTCCGAGGGGTCCTGCCGAAGGTCGGCTGCCCACGGCAAGGCGATTAGGGGGTGCGGTGCGGATTATAATTCCCGATACCGCGGGAATAACGCGAGCCAAGTGGTCGCGGCTATTCACGGCGGCGAGAAGAGTTGCGGCCCTGAAAGGCGCGCGGCGTGTGTGGGGCGGCCGCCGCTGTTGTCAGGGACGCTTTGTGGCGCGACGGTAATCCGCATTGTCGCAGGCTCTGACCACTGTGCGGGGGCGGGCAGGGTCCGCTACTGTGGCGCAGGCGGCGGCGGGGCTGTGTAACAATCCGCTTGTCCTCTGCGGCCCTGGCACGAGGGTCAGTCCGTGCCACGGTCACGGCGTTCCACGCGCATGAGACGCACGCGTTTCCCCCCCGCGCGACGTAGGAGAACAAGTGTCGACAATAGGATTGGTAAGCAGTGGACTCTCTGCTCTGACAGGAGGTGAAATCAGTTTATAGTATCTCCGACTTTTTCTTACAAACTACATCTACATCTACATGGTTACTCTGCAGTTCACACTTAAGTGCCTGGCAGAGGGTTCATCGAACCATTTTCATACTACAGTAGATGGTCGATTATCCGAATGTCGATCAACCGAACGACCGGTTAACCGAACTACTCGCTCGCACCTGTTACTCTCCCACACTACCGTCCATCATCCCCCTCACTCCCAAACCAAGTTTCCCACTGTAGTCGCCGCACTGGACCACCGCTGGCGGAACATTGCTTCTAATGGGGCCTTCACAAGGCGCTGCTGACCGGCCAAGCCGCCAGTCGCTGTGTTTCAACAATCAGCACACTTCTGTCGGCTTGGCACTGGCAGTAGAAGTGGCGGCAGTATCAAAGCTGTGCACAGCAACAGCTGCGCCCGCCTAGAGTTGAGGCGTGCCGCTCCGCGCAGTTTGAAGGACTGCGCGCCCCCAAGAAGAGCTTCTCACGGTGCAAACGGTCACCTTCTGTTCTCTGTTACGACCACTTGTGTGCTACTGCGTGAAGAATTGAACTTGACGATACAAAATGCTTAAACGTAAACGTGTTGTCCTTTCTATGAGGGACAAGTACGAGATTATTACTATATATTCCTACTGAAGTTGCCTTCGTATGTTACTTTGTAATACTAAAAGAGATGCCTGTTTTTATGAATAAATTTACTGTACAGTACTTATTTTTGGCAAATAAACATGTACAGTTCGATTATCCGAACAAACCAGTTTTCCGAACACCCGTGTCCCCCAATTACTTCGGATAATCGACGCTCTACTGTACTTCTCCACCATTCCTCTCTCGAATGACGCGTGGGATAAAGGAACACCTAAATCTATCCGTTCGAACTCTGATTTCTCTCATTTTATTATAATTATCATTACTCCCTACGTATTTTCGCATTCAGAAGAGAAAGTTGGTGACTGAAATTTCGTAAATAGATCTCGCTGCTAAGAAAACCGCCTTTGTTTCAGTGACTGCCACCCCAACTCGCGTATCATATCAGTGACACTCTCACCCCTATTGCTGCCCTCCTTTGCGCCTTTTTGATGTCCTCCGTCAATCCTACCTGGCAAGGATCCCATACCGTGCAGCAATATTCCAGCAGATGACGGACAAGTGTAATGTAGGCTATCTCTTTAGTGGGTTTGTTGCATCTTCTAAGTGTTCTGCCAGCAAAGCACAGTCTTTGTTTCGCCTTCCCCACAATATTATCTATGTGGTCTTTCCAATTTAAGTTGCTCGTAATTGTAATTCCTAGGTATTTAGTCGAAATGACAGCCCCTTACGTTTGTGCGATTTATCGTATACCCAAAATTCATCGGATTTCTTTTAGTACGCATGTGGACGACCTCGCACTTTTCTTGGTTTAGTGCCAATTGCCACTTTTCGCACCATACAGAAATTCTCTCTATATCATTTTGTAATTGGAATTGATCGTCTGATGATTTTACTAGGCGGTAAATTACAGCGTCATCTGCAAACAATCTAAGGGGGCTGCTCAGATTATCACCTAGATCATTTACGTAAATTAGGAACAGCAGAGGGCCTATGACACTACCTTGCGGAACGCCAGATATCACCTCTGTTCTACTTGATGATTTACCATCTACCAATACGAACTGTGACCTCTCTGAGAGGAAATCACGAATCCAGTCACACAACTGAGACGATACTGCATATGCACGCAATTTGATTAATAGTCGCTCATGAGGAATGGTATCAAAAGCCTTCTGGAAATCTTGGAATATGTAATCGATCTGATATCCCTTGTCGACAGCACTCATTACTTCATGGGAATAAAGAGCTAACTGTGTTGCACAAGAACGATATTTTCTGAATCCGTGTTGGTTATGTACCAATAACTCATTTTCTTCAGGGTGATTCATAATGTTCGAGTGCAGTATATGCTCCAAAATCCTACTGCAAATTGAGGTCAGTGATATGGGTCTGTAATTCAATGGGTTACTCTTGTTTCTTTTCTTGAATATTGGTGTGTCCTGTGCTACCTTCCAGTCTTTAGGAACAGACCTTTCGTCAAGTGGGCGGTTGTATATGTTTGCTAATAAAGGCGCTATTGTGTCTGCATACTCTGAAAGTAACCTGATTGGTAAATCATCTGGACCGGAAGACTTGCCTTTCTCAAGCGATTTGTTTCGCAACTCCTCAGATATCTACTTTTATGTCACTCATGCTAACAGCTGTTCTGGTTTTGAATTCTGGAATATTTACTTCATCTTCTTTCGTGAAGGAATTACGGAAAACTGTATTTAGTAACTCCGCTTTAGTGTCGCAATCATCGGCAACATTTCCATCGCTATCGCGCAGTGACGGTATTGACTGTTTTTTGCCACTGGTGTACTTTACATACAACTAGGAATAAGGAATGCAACACATTTTACTTCTCGGCCAATTTCTGCTGAAAAAATGCGGAGTCTGTTGTAGGACGTCGTGGAATATTGTCGCTTCAGCCGCTATTGTTTCATGAAATTCCGATAGGTGTCGGCGCTATATGTAGCCTTCAAATGGCTTCTGTAACGGAGGTTCGTTCCACGCAGAGTGCTGTCACTGAGTTTCTATTGACGATAGACCAGAGCATTGCAGATATTCATAGCCACTTGCAGAATGTCTACGGAGATCTGGCAGTGAACAAAAGCACGGTGAGTCGTTGGGCGAAGCGTCCGTCATCATCGCAACAAGGTCCCGCAAACCTGTCCCATCTTCCGCGTGCCGGCTGGCTGCTCACAGTTGTGACTCCTGCAATGTCGGAACGAACGGACACTATCATTCTTGCTGTACAACTGGATATCTCTGTTGGTAGAATTAACACTCTTGTCCACCAGTCGGGACACTCAAAGATTAGTACCCGCTGAGCTCCTCTCTGCCTGACAGAAGACCATACAGAACAACGAAGGACCACCTGTGCAGAGATACTTGCTCATTACGAGGCAGATCGTGACTATTTTTTGTCAAATATCGTCATAGACATTGAAACAGGGGTTCATCACTTCTGTAGCGGCACCACCGTTTAGGATAGAGAAGGTCAGTTTTGTGCGACATTTTGAGCACAAGTTACAGCCAGATGCAGGCCGGATTGCAGTGAGTTAGGCATACCAACAGTTGCGAAGGAGAATAGAGGCCACAGGGTCGTGAAATTGCTGAAAGAGTATACGTAGCTATTTTGCATATCGCAAGTCGCAGGTAGAAGGGGCCCACTATCCAACGAATACGTGATGCGAAGCGGTGTGCTTGGCAAAACAGAGGCGCACAGCCGAGTGTAAATAGGTGCCATTTTTTAATGAGAGTCATTCAAGTGTGGCAGCTCTCCTGGACGGCGGGGCGTGGCACACCACTGGCTACACACAGCAGCAGATGGGGCACCAGCATTCCAGTCCATGGCGGGTCATTGGTTTCACCCTCTGAGGCCGACACGGGGTCTGTAGCCAGCCAGCCAGCGGTGGGCCACTCCACAGCTCGCTACTGCGGACAGTCGTCCTGGGTTCCAACACACGCCAGAGGCATCCCGAGGCAAGGGCCACAGATTCAGACGCCAGATCACGGGCGTTTGTCGTCGCTGCCATCTCAGCCATGCCGCGAGAAGAAGCAGCAGCTGGCCACCTGCAGCTCACACTGAGCTGCACTGAGTCGGCAGGGATTCAGACTGCTGAGCCAACTGTCGGCGCATCCTGACGCCGTTACAATTCCACGGCTGTCCAAGGCCGGCACGACACAGCATTTTGTTGCATGGGCTGCTGGGGTGCTTCCTCAGCATTGCGGGGCCCTGTCATGCAGACCAAGAGGAACGAGGGCACTGTAGTTGAAAACAATAAATCACTTGGAAAGTGCTCGCCGAGTTTTAATACGGCACCTCTTGGCACCAAACACTACACTTCGAACCGGATGCAAAACAGCAATCCATGAAGTGGCCCCACACCACATCTTCTCCGAAGAAAGTGTTCAGAGCTGCATCCCCAGCCAGTAAAGTAATGGTGGCGGTCTTATTCTGTTTGATGTCCTCTTTCATGGTGCAACAATCGACACAGAAGTGTATTGTGCTACCTTCAGGAAACTGAGAAACGACTTCAGCGCGTTTGTCAGCACAAAAATGCAAACGAACTTCTCCATGACAATGCAAGGCTTCACACAAGTCAGCGCACCCGAGGGAAGTGCACAAAAATTCATTGGACTGTTCCTCCTCACCCTACAGCCCGGATCTTGCACCTTGCAACTGTTTGGCCCAATGAAGAATGTAATCTGCGGGAAGCAGTACGTGGGTGGTGGAGAGGTTATCGATGCAGCAAGGTGACTGGTAGAGTGATACCACGGGGGCATAAATGCCCTTCCACTATGGTGCCATAAGGCCATCGCATTGAACAGAGATTATGGTGAAAAACAAAATTGTGTTGCCAAAAGAGTGGGGAATAATGTGGTGCACTGGAATCCTGAATAAAACCAACCTGCCTTCAGGAAAAAAAGTGTTGCATTACTTATTGACTGCTCCCCGTAATCAAACGAAATCTGTGACCTCTGTCACAATATCATTTTTGCAGGAATGGCCACTTACCTGAAAGTTTTTGGTGGCTGGGTGTGTGCACTTCCATTGAGCCGACTGGCCCCTCACTTCAGGGGCATCCAGTCGATGAAAAGATAGTTCCATTCGTGGTTTCATCATGCATGAACATTGCCTGCAAACATGCTACGGGTGCAGCCTTTTGGCCATCCGTCAGCATTCGTGGCACCCATCTATACGACACTTTTTGCATTTACAGTTCTTTATGCAGGACTGCGTGCACAGATCCCACGGAGATGACAGCTCTGGATCCCGATGCGTTCGACACCCTTTCGGTGATCCTCCAAAACAAATTTCTCCACTCGCTCGATTATATCGTCAGACCATCTCTTGTGAGACTAAGATTGTCTTCGTTTGTTGTCACACGTTGTCCTGTCTTCTTCGAACTATCGCAGACACTAGCACTCATTAGACACATCCACGACACCAGCACCACTTGTTTCACTCAGCTGGTGATGGACTGTAATCGATGTCACACCACGCAAGTGGAGTAAACGTATGATTACGGCTGTTCTTGTAATGAAAACGTCGCCATTTTAAGTATCAAAAACGGTCCTCACACTCGCCACTGCCGATAGAGTTTCACGTGCCGTACATTGCTGACATCTTTGTCACGTGCTTATGATGAGTGCACGCGTATTTCAAGATAAACGGCATATTTCTGTTTCCAATGCTGAGAAAAAAAAATCTAAGATGTCGTATCTCGAATGCACTTCCTATTACAAAATTTAAGCCAGATACAGCCAATTGGTTTGTCGCAAACAGTAGCTTAACTCACGAAATATTTTGTGGATACACTTCTACATGTGGCCCGTTTGTTTACCGCGAAACATCTAGGCGATACTCAATTTCTCTCCATGTCGTTTCCAAGATCTATTACGTCACATCCCTACGGCCGCCTTATTCATACCGCAAGAGTTTGCACATGAGGGCCTGCTCGATTGAACACTTTATCCTTAAGACAACCTCACAAAAAAAGTCAAGAGGGGTTATGTCTGATTAACGTGGTTGCTATGTTGTTGGACCATCTCTACCGATTCAACTGATCGGAAAGATTTCAGCCAAGAACTGGCGAACAAATAACCCTCAGTGTGGCGGTGCACCATCTTGCTGGAACACTACCCATAGTTGAAATTTCTGTAATTGCGGTACGATGTGAAGTTCCAACCTCTCCAGGTCAGCTGTTGCCATAATGTTAACTGAATCTCCCGTTGGTTCTTGGTAGACCAACATTATACTGAACGAAAAGAACTAATTTGCTTTTGTTCTACAGTATTAATTTATTGTATTCATTAGTTTTTGGGTTACAAGACCATCATCAGTGGAATAAAAGTAAAATTTGCGGATGCCCATTTTATTGCATGAACGAGGGACTTAAGCTGTTGATATGTATGAGAAAAACTACCACCACAGCTGTATCTTGAGAAAGTCTTTATTCTGTCATGCGACTAGTTTCGGCGGAACATTACCGTCACCCTCAAGGCCCCCATCACTGCCAACAGAGTATTTGACTTCCTTGATAAATTTACTGTGGGATCCTTGTTACTAGCATAAGTGGGCTACCTTTCACACTGTGTTGTCTCCAATGAAGCCCAGCCGACGTATGCTAGTAACAAGGATCCCCTAGTAAACTGACCAAGGAATACTCTTTTGGCAGTGGTGGAGCCAGAGGGTGGTGGTAATGTGCCGCCGAAACCAGTCGTGTGATAGAACAAAAACATTCTAAATATACAAATAGGTCGGTACTTTTTCTCATTAAAGCAAAATTGTTGCCATAATGGTAGGCTCAGTCTAAAAGAATCGTCCAATAATTATTTTGTGCGTTAAGCCTCACCACACATTCATTTTGGGCCTCTCCCACATTTGTTATCCTCCAATATACGGACATTATGCCTGTTTACTTTTCCAGAGATACGAAACGTTGCTTCATCGGAATAACAAACGTTATTAAGGCAGTAATTGTATGTATGGTGTCAGATTTTCCACACTTTGTATCTGCACAGCGAGTGGACTAATATGTGCAAACTTAGCTTGCCACTTAGTGCGCAAATGGACAAAACATCTGAATTGTCTTCTCAAGCCCAGGATGTTAAACAGACACTCTACATAAATATGAACCTGGGCCTGTAAGTCAGCTAATATCATAAGAAAAATCATTAGAAATGCTGCTGTCAACTGCTGTTGTTGTTGTGGTCTTCAGTCCTGAGATGGTTTGATGCAGCTCTCCATGCTCCCCTATCCCGTGCAAGCTTCTTCATCTCCCAGTACTTACTGTAACCTACATCCTTCTGAATCTGGATAGTGTATTTATCTCTTGGTCTCCCTCTACGATTTTTACCCTCCACGCTGCCCTCCAATGCTAAATTTATGATCCCTTGATGCCTCAGAACATGTCCTACCAACCGATCCCTTCTTCTTGTCAAGTTGTGCCACATGCTCCTCTTCTCCCCAATTCTATTCAATACCTCCTCATTAGTTATGTGATCTATCCATCTAATCTTCAGCATTCTTCTGTAGCACCACATTTCGAAAGCTTCTATTCTCTTCTTGTCTAAACTATTTATCGTCCACGTTTCACTTCCATACATGGCTACACTCCATACAGATACTTTTAGAAACAACTTCCTGACACTTAAATCTATACTCGATGTTAACAAATTTCTCTTCTTCAGAAACGCTTTCCTTGCCATTGCCAGTCTACATTTTATATCTTCTCTACTTCGACCATCATCAGTTATTTTGCTCCCCAAATAGCAAAACTCCTTTACTACTTTAAGTGTCTCATTTCCTAATCTAATTCCCTCAGCATCACCCGACTTAATTCGACTACATTCCATTATCCTCGTTTTGCTTTTGTTGATATTAATCTTATATCCTCCTTTCAAGACACTGTCCATTCCGTTCAACTGCTCTTCCAAATCCTTTGCTGTTCCTGACAGAATTACAATGTCATCGGCAAACCTCAAAGTTTTTATTTCTTCTCCATGGATTTTAATACCTACTTCGAACTTTTCTTTTGTTTCCTTTACTGCTTGCTCAATATACAGATTGAATAACATCGGGGAGAGGCTACAACCCTGTCTCACTCCCTTCCCAACCACTGCTTCTCTTTCATGCCCCTCGACTCTTATAAATGCCATCTGGTATCTGTACAAATTGTAAATAGCCTTTCGCTCCCTGTGTTTTACCCCTGCCACCTTTAGAATTTGAAAGAGAGTATTCCAGTCAACATTGTCAAAAGCTTTCTCTAAGTCTACAAATGCTAGAAACGTAGGTTTGATTTTGCTTAATCTTTCTTCTAAGATAAGTCAGAAGGTCAGTATTGCCTCGCGTGTTCCAATATTTCTACAGAATCCAAACTGATCTTCCCCAAGGTCGGCTTCTACCAGTTTTTCCATTCATCTGTAAAGAATTCAACTGTCAACTACAATGCATGAATTAGTAAAAGTGGAAGTTTGGGGTCTATTCTAGAAAGACAAGACAGCTATTCCCTTTTTTATTCCACATATAGTTTATCAACTGTGCTTTCAGGGTTCAACTGGTACACAACGATCATGTTCAATTACTTTCAACACTCAAAAACAAAATATATAACTCTTGGGCATAATGAACTGACGATTATTGAAAATGTTATCTCTACATATGAAAAAATTTTTATCACAGGAAAGAATGATTAAAATCTTCATTAGTTCATTTACATCTGTAATGTAATAGCTAGTCAATGCACTAAGTTGGTGGACAATAAATTTGCTTTTTGAACCAATGAAAAAATCACATGTACTCAAAGTGAGGGTAGGTTAGTATCCTAGCTTTTGATATTCAATGGTCAAAGTGTACCCAAGTTGGAGTGAGCAAAATCTCAACTCAGCATTTACTGTGACTTAATGCGTGATGGTACTTTACCAAGTGGCGTCTGCAATTGAACTATCTCCGTGCTGGTTTTGAAAACACTAATTCCCTACTCTCGCCTTGACTGAATTCACTCACTCTCAACTTTCCTGCATTCCGTAGAACGTCAATTTTTCCCTAGTCAAAATAATAGCTATTGCACACTCGCTGAGGGTTGGAGCGACGTGCACAATTTCTTTACCTCCAAAAATTCCTGAAGGAATAATTAACTACCTCTTTGCTATCTGTCGCCAAGATGCGTGAAGCGTATCATCCACACTTCGCAGAAAGCAAAGCTCTCAACGCCCTCGCTATTTTTCACACACTTGTGCGGTCTGCTTCGAGACGAGAGAGATATCTAGCAATTTTAGTCTTCAAAATGCTTTTATATAATGAGGATCTCCCCACCATGTCGCGTCTGTGTCGCCCAGTATGGCTTCAGCCAATCGCTGTCTCGTTAGATGTGAATTTTAATTTTCTTGCCAGGTCGCAGCCTAGATCTGTTAAAGCCGTCCAACCACTTACCCTCGGTCCCAGCCATATTTACGTTACAGGAATAATGTATTGTTCTGGCCTTATCCCTTTCTGCGCTGAAGCTCGCCGTTCTGTTGTTGCCGGCCGCGGTGGTCTAGCGGTTCTAGGCGCCCAGTCCGGAACCGCGCGACTGCTACGGTCGCAGGTTCGAATCCTGCCTCGGGCATGGATGTGTGTGACGTCCTTAGGTTAGTTAGGTTTAAGTAGTTCTAAGTTCTAGGGGACTGATGACCACAGTAGTTAAGTCCCATAGTGCTCAGAGCCATTTGAACCATTTTTTCGTTCTGTTGTTAAGTGGGGTTTCTGATGCCATTAACCACGTGCTCGGTTCGTCTCCAAAATGCGTTCTACTTTAACTTGTTATTCATGCCCCTGTCCGTATATTGGTAGATGTTGTTTTGTTAGTTTTCGGTACATGAGATTACTGCAATTGCGATTTGTTAATATAATGTAATTATTATTTTCTGAGGATCCCGCACTGTATCAAACTGTCGTTATGATCAAGCTCATTTAAGGTCCACAAAATCCAGACGCCTTACAACGGATTCGTTCCAGCATGTTCGTAGTAAACTAAGCACGCCTGGATCTGTCATCTGGCTGTAGAGCGTGGAACGGCACGAAAATGTAACTGTTGGTTTAAAATCTTTGGCTCGTGTTTTGAGGCACATCTGCTTTTCTGGAAACACGACACTTCGATTTCCGCGGACTGCGCTGAAATGCTCTACCCATACAATCAACAGTGTCGTCACTCACTGCAGGGCTACTGCTCCTTGCCTTGTCACCAACCCTACCAGCCTCTTTAAACTTCTCATATCCTCTTTGCAAGTCGTGAACTCTGGCGGACCTCAGCTACAGCACTCCGTAATAGCCGTTGAACTTTAACAGTTGACCGTGTTTCCAGAATGAGATTTTCACTCTTCAGCGGAGTGTGCGCTGATATGAAACTTCCTGGCAGATTAAAACTGTGTGCCCGACCGAGACTCGAACTCGGGACCTTTGCCTTTCGTGGGAAAGTGATCTACCATCTGAGCTACCGAAGCACGACTCACGCCCGGTCCTCACAGCTTTACTTCTGCCAGTATCTCGTCTCCTACCTTCCAAACTTTACAGAAGCTCTCCTGCGAACCTTGCAGAACTAGCACTCCTGAAAGAAAGGATACTGAGGAGACATGGCCTAGCCACAGCCTGGGTGATGTTTCAGTTGACCGTGTTTCACCAAAAAAAAAAAAAAAAAAAAAAAAAAAAAAAAAAAAAAAAAAAAAAAAAAACATTGAGCTTTCTCCTACATATCAGAGTGACAGCAGCGCCTAAATTACGCTACCTTTAATAAGGGAGAAAGAACAATAATCAGATGCTCTCAGAGTACACTCATTAAAAACTTTGAGTTAAGTTACCATTTGAAAGACACTGCATATCTGTGTGTAGCATAGTTCCCTAGAAATGAACTTTTGTAATCAGGGAAAGACTTTGAGCTCACTCTGTGTTAGCGGAATGGTGTTTCATGAGGTTCACCAGCCTTGCAATAACCGGCTAGGGAAAGTTAAGAAGTCATACTCCAACACAACTGTCACTGTACCATACTAATGACAAAGTACCCACATTATCTCTGTTCCTTTTTTTAACTCAATAATATTTCTACTGTTTTGAGTCTATTTTCCATCTTCTCCCGATTTTCATCTCTATTAAATCAAATATCCTCCGTTTTGTTTCGTGTATACTACAGTCTTGTCTTTCTTCTACTCCATACAGCACCATGGTTATTCCTGGACACCGTAGTAGATATCCCACAGATGTATCCGTTTTTCTGGTAAGAGCTTCCATACTCTCTCTTCAACTATCGTATTTATTGCTTCTTCATTTGTTGTTTTATCTGCCTACTTTAACAGCGTACGATGATATCTCATTTCAAAAGTTTCCAGTTTCTTCTTCGATGTTCCACATTTCACTTCCATACATTGGTTTGCTCCGGATGTTCTTTTTCAGGAACTTCTTTCTTATTTACATACACACAGCTGTTACTGCAAGGACCCTCTTATTGGAGAAAACTGTTTCGGCATTTTCCTTGTTTGGGCTATTGTGCTTAATCTTGCTTCCTAGACTGAGAATTTTGATTAATGAAGCGTTCGATGCAGCTTCGCCAACTCTTATCCAAAATAACCTAGACCTCACTCTACGCTGCAGATCAGTAAGACATCTTAGATTTCGCCATCTCGCAACCAAACCGTCACCTTCCAAACTAACCTAGAACTTGGGTTACGCCAAAGATATGTCTGTCACGAGAGCATATAGCTCTATAGGTGACCCTATCAGGGCGGCGAGGGTGTGGGCATATGAAGTGATTTACAAATGAAATAACTGGTTGAGACTTACTGTAACTATGTGTATTCTATGTAATGAATTCAGTGGGGGGGGGGGGGGGGCGCAGGTCGTCCTGTAGGGCCGTTAGCCAGTTTTAGCGGGGCTTGAGATGGACTGTTACATCACCACAAAGTCTGGAAAAAGGTGCTGCATAGGATTCACATCACTGTCAGCTGTACGCCGGGGCCAGAGACAGCTTCCAGCCTCAAATCGACGCTCCAGGCGGCGACCAACAGACAACCCGTGGCTTTGCTTATCCTTGCTGTCTACAACAGGTGCGTAATGGGCAGGTTGTCCACAGATCACGTTCCAAAACAATTTCTGCTCAAGCAGTAATCCTACTTTGTTTGTATATCACAATGAATTGTGTTTCAATATTACAAGAAACTGGAAACTGGAATTTGAAATAAAGAATGTTTCAAAAAGAATATACGTATTTCGAATGCATATATTTATTAAACTTTAAGACATACGAATATGAAACTTTACACGCATATTTACAAACCTCTCAAGTTCAGATTACAGATGTTCAATATGTCCTCCTTCAGCGACACGAACAATATGAGTGATATGGGACTCTGACAGGTAACGCGACAGGTGACACGTACATAAGCATCCTCTCTGATCACTTGTATCCATTCACATCCATTGTGCATTCCGACGGACTTGGGGAATTTCAGCAGTACAATGCGACACCCCACACGTGCAAAATTGCTAAACAGTGGCTCCAGGAACACTCTTCTGAGTTTAAACACTTACGCTGGCCACCAAATGCTCCAGGCATGAACATTATTGAGCATATCTGGGATGCCTTGCAACGTGCTGTTCAGAAGAGATCTCCACCCGTCGTACTCTGACAGATTTTTGGATAGCCCTGCAGGATTCATGGAATCAGTTCCCTCCAGCACTACTTCAAACTTTAGTCGAGTCCGTGCCATGTCGTGTTACTGCACGTCTGCGGGCTCGCTGGTGTCCTACACGATATTAGGCAGGTGTACCAGCTTCTTTGGCTCTTCAGTGTATTTGAAAAATACACTCCTGGAAATTGAAATAAGAACATCGTGAATTCATTGTCCCAGGAAGGGGAAACTTTATTGACACATTCCTGGGGTCAGATACATCACATGATCACACTGACAGAACCACAGGCACATAGACACAGGCAACAGAGCATGCACAATGTCGGCACTAGTACAGTGTATATCCACCTTTCGCAGCAATGCAGGCTGCTATTCTCCCATGGAGACGATCGTAGAGATGCTGGATGTAGTCCTGTGGAACGGCTTGCCATGCCATTTCCACCTGGCGCCTCAGTTGGACCAGCGTTCGTGCTGGACGTGCAGACCGCGTGAGACGACGCTTCATCCAGTCCCAAACATGCTCAATGGGGGACAGATCCGGAGATCTTGCTGGCCAGGGTAGTTGACTTACACCTTCTAGAGCACGTTGGGTGGCACGGGATACATGCGGACGTGCATTGTCCTGTTGGAACAGCAAGTTCCCTTGCCGGTCTAGGAATGGTAGAACGATGGGTTCGATGACGGTTTGGATGTACCGTGCACTATTCAGTGTCCCCTCGACGATCACCAGTGGTGTACGGCCAGTGTAGGAGATCGCTCCCCACACCATGATGCCGGGTGTTGGCCCTGTGTGCCTCGGTCGTATGCAGTCCTGATTGTGGCGCTCACCTGCACGGCGCCAAACACGCATACGACCATCATTGGCACCAAGGCAGAAGCGACTCTCATCGCTGAAGACAACACGTCTCCATTCGTCCCTCCATTCACGCCTGTCGCGACACCACTGGAGGCGGGCTGCACGGTGTTGGGGCATGAGCGGAAGACGGCCTAACGGTGTGCGGGACCGTAGCCCAGCTTCATGGAGACGGTTGCGAATGGTCCTCGCCGATACCCCAGGAGCAACAGTGTCCCTAATTTGCTGGGAAGTGGCGGTGCGGTCCCCTACGGCACTGCGTAGGATCCTACGGTCTTGGCGTGCATCCGTGCGTCGCTGCGGTCCGGTCCCAGGTCGACGGGCACGTGCACCTTCTGCCGACCACTAGCGACAACATCGATGTACTGTGGAGACCTCACGCCCCACGTGTTGAGCAATTCGGCGGTACGTCCACCCGGCCTCCCGCATGCCCACTATACGCCCTCGCTCAAAGTCCGTCAACTGCACATACGGTTCACGTCCACGCTGTCGCGGCATGCTACCAGTGTTAAAGACTGCGATGGAGCTCCGTATGCCACGGCAAACTGGCTGACACTGACGGCGGCGGTGCACAAATGCTGCACTGCTAGCGCCATTCCACGGCCAACACCGCGGTTCCTGGTGTGTCCGTTGTGCCGTGCGTGTGATCATTGCTTGTACAGCCCTCTCGCAGTGTCCGGAGCAAGTATGGTGGGTCTGACACACCGGTGTCAATGTGTTCTTTTTTCCATTTCCAGGAGTGTATATTCGGTTTTTAAATCAGCGAACAATGGTTTACCTTTCATGGCGAATTTATATGAAAGCATGCTCGTTTATTTTCGGCAGTTTTACGTAGTACACAGTTTTTAAATCTCTACGTGAAATCGCGACAGACGCTTTTACCATTTTGTGTTCAGTTATATTCTGTGATCAAATGGAAATGTAAATTACATCAGCTCTGTGTCGGCTCTATGTGGTATGAATCTGCTCACAGCGGTAACGCCGACTGCAGTTATAATATGAGTGAGTTCACCACATAGCACAGTTTTTACAGACTGACGATGTAATTTATATCACGATATGATAACAGCGTCTAATTCATGGTTTTATCATCTGACGTTAATAATTTTTAATTTCGATTAACATGATGCTGCCGCGCTGTCTTAGGTGCCTTGTCACGGTCCGTGCGGCTCCCCATGTCGGAGGTTCGAGTCTTCCCTCGGGCATGGGTGTGTGTGTTGTCCACATCGTAAGTTAGTTTAAGTTAGATTAAGTAGTGTGTAGGCTTAGGGACCGATGACCTAAGCAGGTTTGTCCCATAAGACCTTACCACAAATTTTCAATTTCCAATATGATGCTGTAAATATTTTTACGAACGTCGTGATTATCAGTCGCACGAATCTGGTTGCGTAAATAAAGGATTTTATCAGCAGCTCAAAGCGATAACATGACATTTTTCAAGCACTGCGAAACGATTGTTGTATTGTGTACATGGAGTGGAGAAGCACATTTGAAATGCAAATTAGGTCTATTTCGGAGTTTCTTGAATAAACTGTAGCAGCTTAATTGGATTTCGCATGGGTGGAGTACTGTTGTCTTTTATTGAATGCAGAAAATTAGCACGATACGAACAACTGACGATACAGCAGTGGTTGCTGAAAGTGAACAGTTGTTTTTTTGTGATGGATGTAATGGAACACGTGCTAGCTGTAGTCTAAGGCATGCACATAACTACGAGGAGTGATCAAAAATAAGGTGAATGATTTTTTTTAGTAACAGCTGTTGGCGCTACAGGTAGCCTGATCCGTTGAGACAGGCAGCGTCAAGCTGGAACACATTCTGCCTTATCAGTCTGTGTTCAGAGACGGTGAAGTGAGGTTGTGTCTACCGTGTCTGTCGCGCGTCATGGATTTCGAACAAAGCGTAAGCATTAAGTCCTGTTTCAGGTCGCAAAAAATTGCCAAAGAAGCTCACGAAATGTTGAAATTGGTGTGTGGCGATATTGCTGTAACTCGGAAGACTGTTTATAAGTGGTATTGGCGATTTAAAAGCGGGAATTAACCTTTAGAAACCGAGAAACGTTCGGAACGTCCATTAACCTCAAAAGCAGAAGAAATCGTGCAAATAATGGCATAAATTGTTCGTTTAAACAGGCGAATAACTATTCGAGAGCTTACGGAAGAGCTTAGCATCTCATAGGCGTCCGTCCAAAACATTTTAACCTATAATTTACAATGAGACGAATGAGTGCAAAAATTGTTCCCACACTTTTGAGTGATGAACAGCAGGAAATATCGTGTGTCAGTCTGCAGGAAGCTGAATTACCGTCTTCTTTCAGATTAGGACTTCATGTTCAAAACTGTGACTGGAAATGAAACTCGTGGTTATGGGCAAGGCGTGAGACGAAAATCCAGAGTTCCCAGTGGAAAAGCAGTGAATCTCCTGAGCTAAAAATGCATGTCAATAAAAACCAAATATCAAAGCCATGCTCACTGCTTTTTTCGATTTTGAGGAGATAGAGTGATCAGAGTGCGTTCCAAGGGAAACAACTGCCAACGCCGAAAAACAAGGGCGTACTGCGGCATTTGCGAAACTGTGTATGAAGACACCAGAAAAATGGACCAATGGCTCCTTTCTTCATCGCGACAACGCACTGTGACACAACTTGCTTTTTATTTGCGAATTTTCGGCCAGAAAAAATGTTTCTGTCTGTCCACATCCGCCTTACTCACCAGATTTGGCACCGTGCATCTTCTGACTCTTCCTAAAAATTAAAACCGTATTTAAAAGACATATTTTGAAACCATTCCTGACACTGAGATGAACACGAAGAGCAGCCGTTCCAAAACACTTTTCCAGGAATGCTGCCAGTCGTGGATTCAACTTTGGGATAAGTGCACTGCTAGCCAAGGACAGTACTTTGAAGGCGATTATCAAATTGCATGTAAGCTTATTACTTTGTTTCTAATGAAATTATTCATTGTATTTTTGAAACTTCCTGGCAGATTAAAACTGTGTGTCGAACCGAGACTCGAACTTCTCTGAAGTTTGGAAGGTAGGAGACGAGATACTGGCAGAAGTACAGCTGAGACGACGGGACGTGAGTCGTGCTTGGGTTGCGCAGATGGAAGAGCACTTGCCCGCGAAA
Organism: Schistocerca piceifrons; assembly: GCF_021461385.2. NCBI lineage: Eukaryota > Metazoa > Arthropoda > Insecta > Orthoptera > Acrididae > Schistocerca > Schistocerca piceifrons. Next base: position 211,428,556 of record NC_060139.1, on the reverse strand, counting down.
GGCAAAGGTCTCCCTCATATGCCGGCCGAGTTGGCCGAGCGGTTCTTGGCCTACAGTCTGGAACCGCGCGACCGCTACGGTCGCAGGTTCGAATCCTGCCTCGGGCATGGATGTGTGTGATGTCCTTAGGTTAGTTAGGTTTAAGTCGTTCTCAGTTCTAGGGGACTGATGACCTCAGAAGTTAAGTCCCATAGTGCTCAGAGCCATTTGAACCACTTCTCCCTCATACTGTCCCACCTAACAGTGCAAACTAGAGGAAGAGATCAAACCAGAATGGACAATGTGCCTGTGGCATCACAAGTGGATGACATACATGTTCCTGCCCTGCAATGTTTTACCAAAAAAAAAACATGACAAATGGCCATGTAAAAGGGTTCAAGGAACAACAATAAGAGAAAACCGAAAAAGGAAAGAATATAAAAACGAAAACCTATAAAATGACAGCAATGTTAACCAACACTAGGAATATAATAGGTTAATAGGATAAAATGGTTTTTTAATGTATCGTTGTTAATATATTTAAATAAATATATACGGTTACCAAAAAAAAGTTCGAGTCTGAGTCCGGCACACAGTTTTAATCCGCCAGAAAATTTCATATCAGCGCACACTCCGCTGCAAAGTGAAAATCTCATTCTGGACACTGTATTTTTGATTACTCCTCGTAAGCACAAAGTGTCGAAAATGGATATGTTGGAGGACTAAATGACGGGGTTGGGAAAGAGAACCTTGAAGATACTTATCTGGCATGGTAGATCGATACTACCGCACCGGCGTCTCGCAGTTGGCAAAGAAAACGCTCATTTCCGACAGCCGCTGATAGCAGTCTCACGGTGACCCAGCGAATCCAGTGATTTGCACCCGCAGAGCCACATCTTAAGCAGCTCAGACTAAGAGTGCCCTCTGCCGTCGCAGTGTAGGATGGTCAGCGGCAGCTGCACGGTGCAGTCTCAGTCGCAGTCTTCGACAGTCTGCAGTCTTAGTCACCTTCAGCCAGTTCGCTCGGGCATTAGTAGCGGGAGCCTCATGCTGCACGACACTTTTAGTTAGCTTCTCCAACAGCTAGACTTTATTTCTGGTTGTTCTTTTGTAAAGTTCCTTCGTAACGCTGGGAGGAAGCTGTAAGTTAAGTAAATATTCTGTTTACTGTATTTATGTGTTCACTAACATTTTTCTGCTCCTGTCTGGCTTCCCTATGACGCCATCTGCTGCACCACTCTGTGGCCCACCTCTCCTTACCGTTGCGTACGAAGATGTACACAACAATATAGGCGAATACTTTTCTATAGCTGGGAAGCAGACTACATAAACATGGTAGGTACACTCAAGGCAAAGAAGCGAAGACATGGCCAAAAAGGCTTTTATAAGAGGAAGCAGTATATAATCTCCCAAAAAGTAAAAATCGTGGCTAGTTTTCACTGCATTAAAATGATTCTGTAATCCGCAAATAAACTCTTGTAACGAACTCAAGCTGGCGAAAAACATCAGAAAGTACGTGGAAACCACGCAGATTTACTCGTAATAAATTCTTTTGTTAATTATTAAGTTATTAATTAAGAAATGCCTGGGTATGTATTTATTTTGATCATGTATTAGTCCATGTCTTCCTTCTCATTCCTCTGTCCATTTCCTCCAACCCCTCTGCCCACCTCCTCCACCTCGTACTTTCTGTTGTTCTCCTTCTCCCTCTTCACTCTTTCTATCTCCTCCACTTTCTCTTTTCATCCCCTTCTCTTCTCTCGCCCTGACAATCTCCTCCTCTTCCCTCTCTCTGTCCATCTCCTCCTCACCACTGTCTCTGTCCATCCCCTCCTGCCTCATCTGTTTACATTTCCTCTTTCTCCCGCTTTCTCTCTCCACATAGGAGGCTGGTTGTTCTCCTTCTCCCTCTACACTCTTTCTATCTCCTCCACTTTCTCTGTTCATCCCCTTCCATCGCCCTGACAATCTCCTCCTCTTCCCTCTCTCTGTTCATCTCCTCCTTCCCCTCTCTCTGTCCATCTGCTCCTCACCACTCTCTCTGTCCATTCCTTCCTCCCTCATCTGTTTACATCTCCTCCTCCCACCCTTTCTCTCCCCAAGTAATCACCCCCACCCAATATAAGGCTGGTGGTACTTACCCTGACAGTATTTCTTTTCTAACAGTAACTAACGTGTCTACGAAAACTGGTTGAAATCCAGGGGTTTAGGATGAGCTTTTTACCCGTATATGTTCATGTCAGACATATGTCACATGTAGTTAACATATTTCACACGCATTTGTACATACTTCACCCGTATCTCAGGCGAATTTCTCCCTGCAGTTTCATTTTCACGCAGCTCAATGTTTATGTCGTCGTACCTCCTGAATTATGTGTCGTACAATGATATAATTTTGAGGGTATGTCCAGCGATATATGTGGCTACTCTCTGCGAAATAAGATGCGAATGGAGTTATTGGCAAAGAAGAATTAAATTTAAACGTCGTACATGATGCGGCAGATTTTCGTGCAACTCGGCGTTTACGACTTCGCATCTCCTCGACTATGAGTAGTAGCGTGACATCATTTTGCTGGTACATTCAGTTTTATATGTAAATACTGTCTGTAAAATGCGTCCCGAATACAGTTTTTAGTAAAGAAATAATAAATTAAAACGTCATGCTCCATGTGCCAGTTTCACTGCATGAGCAACAAAAATGTAGTAAGCGTAATCTTCTTTCCTTTCATCATTTTATGGGGGTTGTCAGATAGAAAAAGTTCGGTAATGATTTGATTAAGTCAGTAAGTGCACTTATTCCCAAATACTAAGTGAATAAGATATGGGTATTCGTTAGTCGTGAACTAAACTTTTTTCACCTCCATACCCACCCCTTTAACAGGTAGGTATATATAAGGTAGCTTGTGTCTTAATCCAGGGTATAAGCTATCTGCATTCTAAATTTCATCCAAATCCGTCCTACCGTTTCTGCGTGAAGGAGGAATAAACATCCTAACACACACACACACACACACACACACACACACACACACACACACACAAATATACGTCACAAACTATCGCTTTTACAAACATCAACAGAGGGATATTACTTTATTTACATTTTACTATTCGTATTGGGAAAATCACCGCTGTGTTCAGTGTACGGGAAATATGAAATTAAACAGAATTAAAAATAGCACGTTCTGTTTATATAATGTCATTCTTCTGTTACTACATGTTTGCCTCCTGGAACACTAACATCGTTGTAGCTGCATTTTTTCGGCCTGTAGAGTTTCGCAACTGTTTGTCGCAGATTGTGATGCAGACACCTGCTACATCCGAACTCCAAATACGATCTTCATGATGGTAACTTAAATTTCTGAGGGCATATTTATTTTATGCCCCCTACAGCGGACGTTCACCCTGCACAAACTATAAGCACAATTGAACTTAGTGCTTGCGATTGAATAACATTTAATAAAATTCAAAACAACATTTCTAAGGAAGGGAACCGCCATACAAGCAGTGATGTGCTCCAGAGGCAAACACCAGTACGTTTTCCTCATTCTCAAATCAACAGCTGATACCAGAGGGATCTCTTTTACTGACCAAAGCTTTGGTTGATTGTGTTAGTTTAGCTGTGTTGTATTCCTTGCTATCACCGTTCTGTGTAATTCTGCGTCTTTGACTCCATTCACCAACAAGTGTCATTACAAAATTTAGATTCTAACCTTGATTCATTTCTAGTTTCTATGTTTAGCGAGTTGTTATCCTCATTTCTTCTACTCTTCATCACCTTGTTTGTTTGCCCTTGAGTCATACTTTGTGCTAAGTGTGCCATCCACTGCTTTGAAAAGGTCTCCTCAGCCTTTCTTGCACCTGTCCAGAAGGGCTACGCCTGCAGACCCCAGATTAATTCCAAAGTCCGGGAAACGTACACTATCTGATCAAAATTAACCAGACACCTCTTAGTGGACGTTAATATCAGGTAAAGTAAAGGTGGATGGCGGGAGAAAGGAAAGGAAAGGGAAGGGAAGGAATTATTGATGTCATCTGCTTCGGGACATTGTGTGGAATCTGTGGTGACGAGTGAAAATGTGTGCCGCACTGGGACTCTAACCTGGGACCTCCTGCTTACTGGTCAGTTACATTAACAACTGCGCCACCTGGGCACAGCATGCATCGCAATTCATTTTACATAATATGTGTCACACCTGGGCTTTCGCACAGTGTCTTTTCTCTCGGACATGTCTGAAAGAACAAACACTATGTATCCATATAATCGGTTCCCCTCGATGGCACACGAATCCACCACCTTAGGTGCGGATACACAGTTACATTCGACCTTCTGTGGGAATCTCAAACTAGCTATCATGGAGGAAATGGATCGGGACTGTGGCTAAGTGGTGCTTTGTGGGAGTGTGGCTGGGCTGGGAGGCGTGCTGAGATAGTCCACGCATTTGAGGTAAACAGTGTGTCCAGGTGGCGCGTAGTCAACGACACTGCCTAGTAAGCAGGAGATCCAGGCTTCGAGTACCCGTCTGGCACTCATTTTCACTGCACAAAGTCCCGAGGCAGCTAACATAAATTATTCCTTCCTTTCCTTTCTCGCCACTCCTCCTTCACTTTACATATCACAGACCCGGATTGTGCTCTACCATACTGAAAGCGTGGTGTCTGTTCTTTCAGACACCACACACTCATTTAACAATATGAGGTGCGTCCAGCCTTCGCCTTTAGGGCGGCCTGAACTCTGCTGAGGACGCTTTCAATGAGGTATCTGAACATCTGTCGCGGGTTGGCAGTCCATTCTTCTTCAAGAGCCGAAACTATAGAAGGTAGCGTTGGACGCTACAGTCTGAACCGAAGTCGATGTTCTGCCTCGCTGGAAAGGTGCCGAGTTCATGTCGGGACTCTTGGCAGGCCAGTTTATTCCAGGAATGTTATCGTCCACAAACCATTGCCTCATAGACGCTGTTTTATGACGGGGTGCCTTGTCATGCTGAAACAAACAATCATCATCTCCCAATCGTTCCTCTACAGTACACAGGACACAATGGTGTGAAATGTGTTCGTAGCCTTCTGCATTTTTTCGTCTACTTAAGCGCGATAAGTGGATCACATCCTAACCACGATAAACTACTTCTTCTGTACTTCACTATTGGCACTTGTAACGCTCCAAGGACAGAAAACCCCAATTAACAAACTTTGTGGAAACTTAAAGTAGGGAAGTGAGTCATCTTTACAGTGACAGTAACTGTTGACGATAAAATCTACACTGGTAATATTTTGATTAACACCTGCATCATTCAAATACTGAGAATAGATTACAAAAAGGGGAGATAAAAGGAAAGGATTATCATAGATTCTTTATTAAACATCTATAGAATAAATTCAAAATCATATGTATGAAGGTTAAATCCAAGAAAGTAATTCAGTGCAAGATAATATTTACCGTGGAAGAGAGTTGTAGCCGCATCGAAAAGGAAATTCAATGCGACTACAATGCAACTCGTATATGGAAATGTTCAGTTAGTTAGTTGCTCTTGAGTCGCTCTTGAGTACTTTTGCGATAGTTGTCTGGGTGCAAACGCTATTAGATTGTTTCAGTTGTGGAAGTTTGATAATTCGTGAGGTAGAGACTGAAGTATTGTTCAGTCATTCGACTGATGAAAGTTAATCTTTACCGTTCTCAACCCGACGGTATAGTAAGACGAGTGTTAGACTTCAGTTGAGTGATGTTGGTTTATCGGACTTAGCCTTCGTACTGATGAACAGTTACAACTTTTACAGCAATGGATCAACGACAGAAAAACACTTCGTAGTCTTGAGTAGGACACAGTAAAATGAAGACACGAAGAAAGACAAGTACGCCGATTAGTCAAAAGTTGTCGTCAGCGTCACGATTACTCAACTGAACAGAAGTTAATCTTGAATGACATATCGGTGTGCGTGTGCTGTAGGGACAGACAATTAATTACAGAAAGAACAATAAAATCTGAGTCAAAAGGTAAATCTTACCTGTTGCCTAACTCATTAAACGGACAATACAACGTGTATTAATGCAAGTTGATTGACTCTTTAAACATTTTAAGTGACTAAGTGAGTTCATGAATAATGGACAGTGAAGAGTGACTAGATTAAACCAGTATTACGTCGTTTTAAAAAACATTTAGTCCAACATAAGTTATCTCTACGTCGGACCGTCGTTAATAACTTGACATAGCAACGGCATAGCAACGGAATAGTAGACAGCAAAATTTCATCCTCGCTATGTATGTTGTCAAAAACGACCGTAATGATGAAATCAAGAATTTAGATTTTATTTCATCACGGAACTAAACGGGAATAAGAATAAAAATAAACGATTGCAGTTTACCAGTTCGCACAAGCTGAGAAGACTGTTACGGACAAATAACAGAATATTTCTAACCCACGCGAGGAGTAGTGTTCTTACGAGAGTTGCAGGTGCTGTTCCACGTCATACCGTCGGGGCGAACATCGTTACGAGTCCCGTCTCCTCCCGGCGAGTGAAGAAGGAAGGAGGGGACGTCACACACTGCACACGACGCCAGATAGCGCTCTCCAAACCCTGCCATCGGATTGCCACAGGGTATAGCGTGATTCATCATTCCGCATCAATCGGTTCACTGTCCAGTGGATTCGATTTTTCCCCACTTCAAGCCTAGTTTAGCATTGACTACAAAACTGTGTTGTCTTTGACGACACGCTTGAACGTTGTACCCCATTCTTTTTGTAGCTCCATAGCACAGTCACGGTGCTAGCTTAACTGCTGATAGCACTTTGGAACTCCCTGATCACATTCGAAATTTTACAACCACCCGCCCCAATGTACGCGGTCTCCTTCCGTCAGTACGCTACGTAACCAAACGTATCCGGACACCCCCAAAAACATACGTTTTTCATATTAGGTGCATTGTGCTGTCACCTACTGCCAGGTACTCCATATGACCGACCTCAGTAATCATTAGACAACGTGAGAGAGCAGAATAGGGCGCTCCGCGGAACTCATGTACTTTGAACGTGGTCAGATAATTGGGTGTCACTTGTGTCATACGTCTGTACGCGAGATTTCCGCACTACTAAACATCCCTAAGTCTTCTGTTTCCGATGTGATAGTGAAGTGCAAACGTGAAGGGACATCTGCAGCATAACAGCGTACAGGCCGATCTCCTCTGTTGGTTAACAGAGTCCGCCGACAGTTGAACAGAGTCGTAATGTGTAATAGGCGGACATCTATCCAGACCGTCACACAGGAATTCCAAATTGCATCAGGATCCACTGCAAGTACTATGACAGTTAAGCAGGAGGTGAGAGCGGCTGCTCATAAGACACACGTCACACCGGTAAATGCCAAACGACGCCTCGCTTGGTGTAAGGAGCGTAAACATTGGACGATTGAACAGTGGAAAAACGTTGTGTGGAGTGACGGATCACGGTATATAATGTGGCGATCCGATGGCAGGGTGTGAGTATGGCGAATGCCCGGTGAACGTCATCTGCCAGCGTGTGTAATGCCAACAATAAAATTCGGAGGCGGTGTTGTTATGGTGTGGTCGTGTATATCATTGAGGGGGTTGCACCCCTTGATGTTTTGCGTGGCACTATCACAGAAAAGGCCTACATTGATGTTTTAAGCGCCTTCTTGCTTCCTACTGTCGAAGAGCAATTCAGGGATGCCGATTGCATCTTTCAACACGGTTGATTACCTGTTCATAATGCACGGCCTGTGGCGGATTGGTTACACGACAATAACATCCCTATAATGGAATGACCTGCACAGAGTCCTGACCTGAATCCTATAGAACATCATTTCCGATTATGGGCAGTTAGTGTTATGATACTAGGCAAGTGATACTTCTCATTTAGATTGTGGTAAAGATACTTAGTCCCTGACGCGGGATACTTCTCACCGAGATCCCGGTGAAATCCACATATGATGTGAAAGTCACGTATCTCCTCCGTCCGCAACCAGGCACAATAGATTTTGTACATGAAGTGGAGTGTTCGATGACCTGAAACTTCACGAAAGATTAAAAATGTGTGACGGACCAGGACTCGAACACGGGACTTCCGCCATTCGCGAGCAAGTGTTCTACCGTTTTTTTTATTGTTGATCTCATTTTGTTCGTTATTAATCGGTCTGTTTTTTCGGGGCCGACGTCCCGTGACGTTTGTTCAATTTCATCTACGATCCATTAACTCAGTTTTTTTTTTATTACAGTGTGCAGGTAACCGTCTGACCGAATCGCCTGAGCTACCCCAAACACAACTCACGATCCGCCCTTACAACATTGCCTGCACTTGTACCTTTCTCCTTCTTTCACGTTCCAAGATGCTACTCCATGCCGGAGTAAAAATAAATGTGACCAACGGAAAATACTGAACGTGAAAATGAAGGTTTGGCCCTGTCTGACTATCCCCTGAAGCAGATCTTAGGATCTCTTAATGGTGATATTATTTTCTCCTCGTTATTCTTTAACATATTGTAAGGTGTCAGGCAAATCCAACACCTTCCATGAAAACCGTGACATGATAAGCAAATCCAGTAGTGTGTCACATAGCTCCGTATAAATCGTGACATTAAATTAACCAAAGTAATATGAGTAACGAGTGAGCAAATGGAATACCACAGACTTAACACAAGAATGCCTAAACGCATGTCATACCTTCCCACCGTGAGACAGACGCAGTTCCGAGGGGAGAAACGAGAACAGAAGCCGAGAGCAGAACCGTGTTAAGCTAGAAGGCCCTACGATAAGGGACGGACTGGACACCCACGTCGCCAGCTAACCACTAGGACCACCCCAGCTGCAAGTTTTAGCGTGAGACTTTTTCGCGTCTCTGTTACGTTAGGACCACCCCCCAGCCCATGTTAAAAGCTAGAGCCCTCCAGAAGAACAGTATAGATCTTACGATAACACAAAAAGGGCCACACCACCCGCAGGTTTTTAGCGTGAGACTTTTTCGCGTCTCTGTTACGTTGCAAACTTTAAAAACATTGCCCCACCATGAAAAGTATAACGTTTCTCATTGGATAGACAGAATTTTTGGTCAGATGAAAACACAGCCAGATAGTTTTTTTTAAACCAACTTCGGTAAATTGTAGTAAGGAGAAGTTAGAAGAGTTTCCGAGACGGCGAGGTGAGCGGAGCTGGCTGCCCACAGCCCCCTGACGAACACCGACAAGGTAATGAACGCACGTGATGCCGCATTTTTGAGCGCATAAGGCTTCACTCAGAACTGCAGAAGTCTCATCTGTTACATCCCCTTTTTGCGTAATACTAGTGTCGATCGTCAATTAAAGCTCATGGTGTTCACATTTGCCACTTGAAGTAAAAATCTGAAACGCGATGATTTTTCTGTTATATAGTTATTGAGAAGCCACATCAGACACTGTAATTTACGACAAGTTAGATAAGTAATTAAAGATAATTGAGGGTCACTGTAGACCATTTTGATAGTTTTCTCTTTTGTGAAACTTAATTTAAACCTTGATTATAGATGTGATATGGCGTAGGTCATCCTTCGATCCATTGTAGAACTTGGAAACACATTCAGGTAATATTCGTTCACATTTTTATTGAACGCAGTCGGTTTTTACCATCCTGTATTAAAACATTTCCTTTTATCAATAGTGCAATTTATAAACAATGTTTTGTGAGTAGAATAAAATTTCCAATGGTAAACTTAACTGCTTTTTCGACGTTATTTTACCAGCTAACTAAAAATAGGCCTTGAACCCCTTCCACTAAATTTAGTTAGTATTAAGATTCTTTTACAGGGAGTGCAGTGGAGCTGACGCTGAAATCATTAAGTATTTGGTTATATCATCGCTAGTCTCACTGAACTATTCTGAATTCTACATGTCACGTGTGGTCTGGCGTCTCCTTACCAGCAACAGGTCCCAGGTTCAAACTAGTCAGTTCCCTAAAAAACACGCTCAGAGCGTCGTTGCGCGAAAGTGGTAGGGAGACACGATATAGAACAAACAGACACCATGCAGAATGTTAGAATATAAATTACATAAATGAATGCTTAAAGGAACTAGTAACTACAAAATGATAAATGTTGATTCTGCTTATACATTTATTGTAGGTTAAAACCCCTTTTATATATTACAAATGTTTATGTATCAACGTCCAATGGACATAAAGAGACACAAATGAATTTCCTAACTAATTTACTGATCAACTGCCCAAATCTGCCCCTTTTTATGGCTACGCGATCTAATAATACTAACGCGAAATGACTGATATCATTTACATACCAAACACTAGAAGTCACTATTTTCAAAGATGATCTACAGTGGTGTGCAACCTCAGTGAAAATAAAACCTACATGATCACAGCTGTTTAGCTTTATAGCCTTAATATGCCGAAGCAATTAGCAATATCACCGTATGTACTGCATCCGGTACGTCGGAGTGATGGAAGAACTCAAACACTAGGACGGCAGAAGGCGGTCCTCTGACTAGAATACTCTAACAGTGTCTTCTCCTCCCTGTGTTCTACAGAAAAGAAACGCGAACTCCCAGCCACAAGGACAGAATTCAGATAACGTCTCAACGTCAGTATAGACAGAGGAAGTGCTCTCAATCACTGAACGCTGCGTACTTAACGACTCCCTACACGGAACCGAAGTTCTGAATCGTATAAGTTCGCAACGGTACATTGCCTAACCGTTCAACTATAAAATCTTCTGAAAGCAAAGACAACAAGTCCATCTGTACCTACAAAAGCTTATACTGAGCGACCGTCAAACTCGGGCGCTCAAAACGGAAGACCTCTTCTCTCCACCGCTGGCTTCCCAGCAAAGCTCGGCTCTTATCCCTTGTAACTCAGAAGGCAAATCCTATTCTCGAAACCACGGGATATTCTCCCTCTCTACAGATTTTCCCGAACGCCGACCAAACATATTTTAGTCTTTTGTCGTTTAGCGCGGAAAGTTAGCGATGAAATTCCTATACTTACACAATAGTACGCTTCTCAGAGTAAAAATCCTCGAAAATAACCGAGCCTGCGATTTCCGAGGTAACGCTTCCTCTTTCCTCTCTGCTGCATCCAAGATTTTCAGAGTTTCCGAAGTATTATCCGTTTACCCTTCCGGCCTAGCTAAAAAACCGGCCAGCCGCCACTCATTGTGCTTCAGGGCTCAGGTACCCCGACCGTCCGTCTTGGGCTACTTCCCGTTTTTATCAGGACCAACACACCTGTACGGGCTTTTCCACCCAGAGCCTGAGTTACGCCTGCCTTTTCATTTCCACTGGCGTTCCAACATCTGTTTAAAAAAAAAAAAAAAAAAAAAAAAAAAAAAAAAAAAAAAAAAAGGACTGTAAGCACTATGGGCGTTAACATCTGAGGACATCAATCCCCTAGAACTTAGAACTACTTAAACCTAACTAACCTAAGGACATCACACACATCCATGCCCGAGGTAGAATTCGAAGCTGCGACCGTAGCGGTCGCGCGGTTCCAGACTGTAGCGCCTAGAACCGCTCGGCCACTCCGGCCGGCTAGCTATGCTGGAGTCGGTGTTTACTGTGGGTATGTGCATGTGGCCGCAATAATGGGACTGAGCAATGTATGGAAAATGGAAAGTTGTAGTAAGTTCTTATGGGACCAAACTGCTGAGATCATCGGTCCCTAGACTTACACACTACTTAATCTAACTTTAACTAACTTACGCTAAGGACAACACACACATCCATGCCCGAGGGAGGACTCGAAACTCCGACGGAGGGAGTAACGTATGGTTTCACCGTGTATGAAGTAGCGACGATACCTCGACCATTTCCCATTGACCTTGACCTCCAGAAATAACGTACCAAACAAATGTTGTTCAGCTACCATAACATTAACCAGCATGACTGCCTATCTTATACTCGTGAATTTGTTCGTTATGAAGATATGAACCGCAGTACGCCTTTATTGCTAATCCAGTTCATTTCCTCAATATCTTTTAAAAAATATATCACAGTGTACCACTAATTTAAACGCGACATTATTACAAACGTGCCGCAAACTTGATTTTGACTCTCGTAACCCAATTGCTCCACTTGGTGTAGTTGACAATGAACAAATGGAAACACAAGGAAAATGCACACCTGTCATTCAGTCAAGCGTCTTCAGTAGAATGTTTGTGTGAGTATAGTGTACACCAATGGAGATAGGGCTGAAATGCTACTCCTCTAAGGAGAACGTAAATTAGGAGAAGACTGTTACTGTGCAGTTTCCTTGTGTTTCCTTTTGTTTACTCCAGCGATTTGACGAGCTTTCTTACGCTGGTTACCAGCATTGTGTGTGAGTACAGGACAGTCAGAATGGTTTTTCTGTTACGGTTTTAATAACGACATGCTTACGTGAATGGTACAGTGTGATGCGTTTTTCATCTTGACAGAAGGAAGTTGATTACCAAGTGGAAAATACAGGATGCTATTTAAGAAAGTCGTACTGCTGTTCGTATCGATGGGACGTGCAAAGTTATAGGAAAAGCAATCGTGCTAGTTAATGTACACTGGGGTGACAAAAGTTCTTGGGGCAGCGATATGCACACATACAGATGTCGGTAGTTTTTGCGTACACAAGGTGTGAAGGGGCAATGCGCTGGAGGGGCTGTCAGGTGATTCACGTGAAAAGATTTTCGACGTGCTTATGGTCGCACGACGGAAATTAACAAACTTTGAACACGGAGTTATACTTGCAGCTAGACGCATGAGACATTTCATTTCAGATGTCTTTAGGGAATTCATCAGTCCGAGATCCACTGTATCAAGAGTGGGCCGACAATAGCTCTTACCACCAACAACACGGCCTTCACTTAACGACCGAGACAGCGAATTTGTGTAGCGTTGTCAGTGCTAACAGACAAGCAACACTGCGTGACATAACCGCAGACATAAATGTGGGATGAGCGACAAACGTATCCGTTAGCACAGTGCGGCGGAATTTGGTGTTAATGAGCTATGGCAGCAGACAATCTACGCGAGGGCCTTTGCTTACTGCACGGCATCGCTGCGGCGCGTCCCCTATGTTCATCACCATATTAGTTGGACCCTAGGCGACTGGAAAACCGTGGCCTGGTCAGACGAGTGCCAATTTCGGTTGGTTAGAGCTGATAGTAGGTGTGGCGCAGGCCCCTCGAAGGCATGGACCCAAGTTGTCAACAATGCACAATGCAAGGTGGTGGTAGCTCCATAGTGGGGTGGCTGTGTTTACATGGAATGGACTGGGTTCTCTGGTCCAACTTAAACGATCATTGACTGGAAATAGTTACGTTCGGCTACTTGGTGACCATCTGCAGCCATTCATGGAATTTATGTTCGCAAACAAAGATGGAATTTTTATGGATGAGAATGCGCTATTTCAACAGGCCACAACTGTTCGCGACTGGCTTGAAGAACTTTCTGGGCGATTCGCGCAAATCATTTGGCCATCCAGATCGCCCGATATGAATCCCATCGCACATTTATGGGGCATAATGGAGAAGTCAGTTCTTTCACAAAATCCTGCAGCGACAACACTTTCGCAATTAGGGACGGCTATGAGGCAGCGTTGCTCAATATTTCTGCAGCGGACATCCAACGAATTGTTGAATCCAAAGGAGTCAACCCCTGACTTTTGTCATCAGAGTGTATTTTGTTGTTGTGGTCTTCAGTCCAGAGTCTGATTTGTTGCAGCTCTCCATGTTACTCTATCCTGTGCAAGCCTCTTCAACAACGAATAACTACTGTAACCTACATACTTCTGAATCTGCTTAGTTTATTCATCTCTTGGTCTCCCTCTACGATTTTTACCCACGACACTTCCCTCCAAGACTACAATGGTGATCCCTTGATGCCTCAGAACGTGTCATATCAACCGACACCTTCTTCTAGTCAAGTTGTGCCACAAACTGTGTTCAGTACCTCCTCGTTAGTTACGTGATCTACCCATCTAATCTTCAGCATTCTTCTGTAGCACCACATTTAGGAAGCTTCTAGTCTCTTCTTGTCTGAACTAATTATCTACCATGTTTTATTTCCATACATGGTTCGAATTCATACAAATACTTTAAGAAAAGACTTCCTGGCACTTAAAACTATATTCGATGTTAACAAATTTCTCTTCTTCGGAAACGCTTTCCTTGTCATAGCCAGTCTATATTTGATACCCTCTCTACTTCGACAGTCATCAGTTATTTTGCTTCCCAAGTAACAAAACTAATTTACTGCTTTAAATGTCTCATTTCCTAATCAAATTCCCTCAGCATCTCCTGAGTTAATTCAACACCGTTCCATTATCCTTCTTTTGGTTTCGTTGATGTTTATCTTATATTCTCCTTTCAAAATACCGTCCATTCCGTTCAGCTGCTCTTCCAGGTCCTTTGCTGTCTCTGGTAGAATTACAATGTCGTCGGCAAACCTCAAAGTTTTTTTTTCCATGGATTTTAATTCTTATACCAAATGTTTCTTTTGTTTCCTTCACTGCTTGCTCAGCATACAGATTGAATAACATCAGAGATAGGCAACAACCCTCTCTCACTCCCTTCTCAACCACTGCTTCCCTTTCAAGCCCCCCGACTCTTATAACTGCCATCTGGTTTCTGTACAAATTGTAAATAGCCTTTCGCTCCCTGTATTTTACCCCTGCCACCTTCAGAATTTGAAAGAGAGGGTTCCAGTCAACATTGTCAAAGGCTTTCTCTCAATCTGCAAATACTAGAAACGTAGATTTGCCTTTCCTTAGTCTATCTTCTAAGATAAATCGTAGGATCAGTATTGCCTCGCGTGTTCCAACATTTCTACGGAATCCAAACTGGTCTTCCCTGAGGTCGGCTTCTACCAGTTTGTCCATTCGCCCGTAAAGAATTCGTGTTAGTATTTTGCAACCGTGACTTATTAAACTGATAGTTCGGTAATTGTCACACCTGTCAGTACCTGCTTTCTTTGGGATTGAAGTCTGAGGATATTTCTCCTATCTCATACATCTTGCTCACCAGATGGTAGAGGTTTGTCATGGCCGGCTCTCCCAAGGCTATTAGTAATTCTAATGCAATGTTGTCTACATCCGGGGCCTTGTCGCGACTTTGGTCTTTCAGTGCTCTGTCAAATTCTTTACGCAACGTCACATCTCCTATTTCGTCTTCATCTAGCTCCTCTTCCATTTTCATAATATTGCCCCCAAGTACATCGTCCTTGTATAGATCCTCTATATACTTCTTCCACTTTTCTGCTTTCCCTTCTTTGCTTAAGACTGGTTTTCCATCTGAGCTCTTGATATTCATACAGGTGGTTCTCTTTTCTGCAAAGGTCTCTTTAATTTTCCTGTAGGCAATATGTATCTTATCCCTTGTGATACGTGCTTCTACATCCTTAAATGTTTTCCAGCCATCTCTGCTTAGCCATTTTGCACTTACTCTCGATCTCATTTTTGAGACGTTTGTGTTCCTTTTCACCTGCTTCATTTACTGCATTTTTATGTTTTCTCCTTTCATTAGTTACATTCAATATATCTTCTGTTCCCCTTTGATTTCTACTAGCCCTGGTCTTCCTATCTACCTGATCCTCTGCTGACTTCACTACTTCATCTCTCAAAGATGTCCGCACCCAGTAGCTGAGTGGTCAGCGCGACGGAATGTCAATCCTAAGGGCCCGGGCTCGATTCCCTGCTCTGTAGAAGATTTTCTCTGTTCAGGGACTGGGTTTTGTGTTGTCTTAATCATCATCATTTCATCCCCATCGACGTGCAGGTCGCCGAAGTGGCGTCAACTCGAAAGACTTGCACTCGGCGAACGGTCTACCCGACGGGAGGCCATAGCCACACGGCATTAAAAAATCAATCTCCCAAAGATAGCCATTTTTCTTCTACTATATTCCTTTCCCGTGTTCTTGTCAATCGTTCCCTAATACTCACCCTCTCTCTCTCTCTTTCTCTCTCTCTCTCTCTCTCTCTCTCTCTCTCTCTCTCTCTCTCTCTCTCTCTAAGGTTCGAATCCTGCCTCTGGCATGGATGTGTGTGATGTCCTTAGGTTAGTTAGGTTTAAGTAGTTCTAAGTCTAGGGGACTGATGACCTCAGGTGTTTAAGTCCCATAGTGCTCAGAGCCTTTAGAACCATCTCTCTCTTAGATTAGATTAGATTAGTTTTTCGTTCCATAGATTCGTGTTGAGGAGATCTTCGTGGCTGTGGAACATGTCAATTTTTTTTAAAGCTGAAATAACAACACTAATAGTATGAATATATACAATACATCATTTGTTTCTATTAAAAAATTTGTCATTGGAGTAGAAGGAGTTGGCCACTAGTAAGTCTTTCAGGCTCCTTTTAAACTGATCTTTATTTGTAGCTAAATTTTTTATGTTTGCTGGCAAATTATTGAAGATGAGTGTTCCTGAGTAGTGGACCCCTTTTTGAACTAAAGTAAGTGCTTTTAAGTCCTTGTGCAGATCATTTTTGTTCCTGGAATTTTATGTATAAACTGAGCTTTTTGTTGGAAAAAGAAGTATATTATTTAGGACAAATTTCATGAACGAGTAAATATACTTAGAGGCAGTAGTTAGTATACCCAGTTTTTTGAAAAGGTTTCTATAGGACGTCCGTGAATTTACTCCACAAATAATACGTATCACACACTTTTGGACTCAGAAAACTTTTGTGTGACTTGAAGAGTTACCCCAAAATATTATACCATATGACATTATGGAATGAAAGTAGGCAAGTATGCAAGCTTTTTCATTTTTATGTCGCCTATGTCTGCTAACTCTCGAATTGCAAATACAGATTTGTTAAGGCGTTTCTGCAGTTCTGTGGTATGCTCCTCCCAACTCAATTTATTATCAAGTTGTAATTCCAGGAATTTAAGACTGTCAACCTCTTCTATGTGCTCTTCTTCATACTTTATGCATATGCTGGATGGAAACCTCTTACAGGTTATGAACTGCATATAGTGAGTCTTTTCGAAGTTTAATGTCAGTGAGTTGGCTTTAAACCATTTATTAATATCCATGAAAATATCATTAGCAGATCTTTCTAGAACTACACTCGACATACGATTTATTGCAATACTTGTGTGATCTGCAAACAAAACTAACTCTACTTCTGGCAGTGTAACTGATGAGAGATCATTAATGTACACAAGAAAAAGCAATGGTCCTAAGATGGATCCTTGTGGGACACCACATGTGCTTCCCATTCTGGTGATGACTGATGACTCAATTCACTAGTCCCTTGCACTGACACCCTTTATTTCCTGTTAGCGAGGTATGACTTGAACCATTTTGCAGCACTGCCTGTGACACCATAGAATTCTAATTTGTTTAAAAGGATGTTGTGGTTCACACAATCGAATGCCTTTGGTTCTTTCAGTTTATCCAGGTCCCATTTCCTTAAATTCCTACCTGTTTGGAGTTTTTTCAGTTCTCAGCGTATACGGAATGTTCAAGAAGCCTTAATCTTGTCAGGTTAACAAATAAACAAATAAATCTTTGGGGTAGCATCTACTGAAAATTAAGCCAGCTAATAAATGTTTGGGGAACATGCCTGTAAGACAGAAAGGGCACGGATGGAAAAATAGAGTTATTGTTAGGACGGAGAAGGTCAGCTTTGAAGCACCGCGGAAATGAGCTGTAAATGTGAGGGGCAGGCATTAGTAATTTTACGGGGCGTGCTTGACGCGGGGACGGTTGTGTGCGGCGCGGTGCGGCCGCCTGTGATCCCGCGCGAAAAGGCAGCTTCGAGGAGAGCGTTCGGTGGTCGAGGCGCGGTCGTGTGTCGGCCGCCGTGGGGAGGCTCGTTAGGCCGGCATTCCTGCGGCCGCCTCCCACCTGGAGGCCGGAGTCTGGAGCCGCCCTCTAATTCCCGGCCACCTGTAGCTGGAGCTGGAGCCGCAGCCAGCGCCGCGGCCTGCTTAGTCACACCGGCAAACACACCACACGACGCCCACCACAAAAACACCGAGGTCAACACGGCAGCCGCGTCTCGGATACATATATTTACCTCCCTGCTCGTCTGAGCGCGTAACTAAATTAGATAAACCTTCCTAGCACCATGTAGAGTTCGCTTCCACACCAAAGTTTATAAACAAGAGTCGCCTTTGCGGCCGAGGTCGCTATGGCCGGCATTACACTATCAAACTGTCAAATAAAATTCGATAGTGTAATAAGGAGCGCTGACAAAATTAGGCCTCGGACAAATTGACTTTCATCAAATTTAGCGACTCGCCGACAGTCTAACAAATAAAGTCACTCAGTTATATGGATGTGTGGTGTCTGTTCTTTCGGGCATGTCCGAAAGAATAGACACCACCCATTCATATAACCGACTGAATTCTTCATTGTGTGACTATATTGCCCGTGGTTGCTTTACGATTCTTGAGGATATTTTTGTTCTGTCGTTGTAACTACGAAAATGCTCGATTTTTTTCACCAGACCCGTTTCGCTTCATTGAGGTAAAGCACCATCGGTGGTCTGTAACTAAGTTATTTACATTTTGATTTGCTTTTAGATCGAAAAACAGTCCGTTAAGATTATGTTGCTTTGTACTTACGGTGATTTTAGCTTGATTTATCGCTTACATCGGGAAATACCGTCTGCTAGCACATCGTTATTTTTCTGCCTTAGACACTGATAATTTTGGCCTAATTTTTAGTTGCTCTTCAGCACTATGCACTTCTTATCTTTTTCACAACACATTTTTATGCACACCACTGTATTCTGTTTATTTTTGCATTTCTAAGTATGTGTCGTGGTTTGTGTTTTGTAGTGGTGCCAACATAACCTTTCCACTATTTTGTCTTTGACCTTCAACTATTTTTCTTATTGTTAGATTATTGTATGTGTGTAATTCTATTTAATTATGTTTCTGTGTATTTATATAGTATGTAAGAGGAGAGAAGGAATACTGATAGAGGAATTTTTTTGTGTAGGGGAGTGAGCAACCCTGACGACTGGACGTAAGTGTATAGCATTGTGATGGAGTGTGAGTTAGAGGAGAAGGTGAGAAGCAAGAAGTGAAATGAAATTGTGATGGGGTGGGGGGAGGGGTGCAGGGGGTGTTGTGGCAGAGTGGGAGTGTGTGAACGATGATAAAGGCTCTTTTCTTTTTCATGAAATTTCGTCAGTTGTTTTATACAGAGTCTGGTTTACAATATTTATTTGGTCACTGAACAACTGTTTATTTTGTATTAATGTTTTCTGTATGTGGAAATTTTCTTGGAAAAGGTGATGTCTGTCTATACTGTTTTTTATAATATTCATATCACACCATAGACCAAGCAATACAGAAAAAGATATGAATATCACAAAACTCAGTGTAGACAGTCAGCTACTCCCTTTCCAAGAAAATTTCCACATACAAAAAGCATTAATACAAAATATAGAGTTGTTCAGTGACCAAATAAATATTGCAAAATATCTTTACGTTACAAGATAATCGTAGGGAAAATGTCCTGTGAATGCCGGCCGGAGTGGCCGAGCGGTTCTAGGAGCTTCAGTCTGGAACCGCGTGACCGCTACGGTCGCAGGTTAGAACTACTTAAACCTGATTAACCTAAGGACATAACACACATCCATACCCGAGGCAGGATTCGAACCTGCTACCGTAGCGGTCGCGCGGTTCCAGACTGAAGCGCCTAGAACCGCTCGGCCACCAGTAAGGTCTTATGGGACCAAACTGCTGAGGTCATCGGTCCCTAAGCTTACACTCTAATTAATCTTAATTAATCTAACTTACTCACACTAGGGACAACACACAGACTCATGCCCGAGGGAGGACTTGAACCTCCGACGGGGGGTGGAGGGGGGGGGGGGGGGAGTCGCGCGAACCGTGACAAGGCGCCCAAGACCGCTCGGCTACACCACGCAGCAAGAAAAACGAGATAGAGTGTCGCGACTGTTAGACTATGCCTCACCTTAGATTTGATCAAAGAAAGTGTTCGTGTTCTGTTTACTGGAAAGAGAAATGTAACCCATGGAGCGCTAGCGTCGCTGCAGCTGTTTGATGTTTATCAGCATGACTTCGAAATATACGAGGTGCGTCGCATCTGCAACGAAATTGATGGAAATGCACGAGATAGGCTGTATAACTTACGGAATAAGAAGTGAGAGCTATAAAAAAATTGCGGAGGCTATTAGCTCTGAAGTACTGCCAGAATGTACTCCCGAAGATGTAAAGGAGAAACTCAACAACTTTAGTAGAAATAAAAATATTTCTTAATGGCTGTTGTATGTACTAAGCAGTTGTTTGCCTTGGAGAGGAACTCCACCTTATGCAAGACACCTTTGTAGTTTTGTTTTTGTCTAGCCATGTTTCAACCTCTTTTGTGCTACCTTCAATGGGCTTATTTGTTTATTGTCCTGTTACTGCTGTTAACCTTTAAAAAACTTTTGGTACAAAGTATTTACATTTGTAAAATGAGCGATTATTGTTAAATAGTTTACACTGGTTTGCGTACAGTACAGAGTTGAGACATCTACTGCAAAGTTGAAGTAGTCTATGTTGTTTACTTACGGTATGTCCAATGATTATAGTTTTGCAGTATATTTGGAAATGAGGTGAACGCATGCATTTGTTTATATACGTCACGTGATGCTATTGGATGTTTATGCTGGTAGCTTTAGGTCTACTACGCAGTCTGCAGCTTGACATCTGCAAACAGCAAAACGTTATCTTATTTTCCTGTTTGTTATGCACTTCCGACACAGAATCACTAGGTACCATGTTATTTAGCGTTGTTATTTATAGTTTTTGACGTTGTGCTGTTTTCACTTTGTTTGTGTCGAGCTAGCACGCTTATTTCTTTCACTTTTGCCTGCAGCATTCGCAGGATTATTTATTTGCCTTCAGATGTTCCGCCTTCAGTGCTTTATAAATAGCTTTTCACGTTTCTGGTATTATTTTCGCCGATGTACACTGGGGTGTTCGAGTGCTAAAGTGTGAACTGGAGCTGCTTTTCCTGCTCCAAGAAATCACACTGTGACGGTAAGTAGGTCTTTTGCGGATATAAGATTTCTGAGCAGAGTGTTGTGATTCGTAATATGATGAACCACTTTCTTGAGCATATACTGAAGTGTACTCTCATCCATTCGCAAGTAATTTTCATACGACTTTACGTCCTCGGCTTGGAGCTCCCGTAATACATTCTGTTAGCATCTCGCCGTGAAACTCACGGCTTCACCCACGTACGTTTCCTTTTTCTATTCTTCTGCTTCTCTTCCAAATGTAAATACAATGCAGTTATACACGAAACTACAGAACACAGTAACTGGTCTTCGTCGGCCATTCGGAATGAACAATGACGTCAGAGATTTTTGTCAAAGAAAAAAAAATTGATGACAAGGTAATAGCCCTGTTTTACTACGTCAGATACCTTTGTCAAAGAAAATATAATGAATGTTTGATCATAACAGTGCAGTTATACACGCAACTACAGAACTCAGTAACTGGTCTTAGTCGGCCATTCGGAATGAACAATGACGTCAGAGATTTTTGTCATCATCATAATCATCATCATTTAAGACTGATTATGCCTTTCAGCGTTCAGTCTGGAGCATAGTCTCCCTTACAAAATTCCTCCATGATCCCCTATTCAGTGCTAACATTGGTGCCTCTTCTGATGTTAAGCCTATTACTTCAAAATCATTCTTAACCGAATCCAGGTACCTTCTCCTTGGTCTGCCCCGACTCCTCCTACCCTCTACTGCTGAACCCATGAGTCTCTTGGGTAACCTTGCTTCTCCCATGCGTGTAATATGACCCCACCATCTAAGCCTGTTCGCCCTGACTGCTATATCTATAGAGTTCATTCTCAGTTTTTCTTTGATTTCCTCATTGTGCACACCCTCCTGCCATTGTTCCCATCTACTAGTACCTGCAACCATCCTAGCTACTTTCAAATCCGTAACCTCAACCTTATTGATAAGGTAACCTGAATCCACCCAGCTTTCGCTCCCATACAACAAAGTTGGTCGAAAGATTGAACGGTCCACGGATAACTTAGTCTTGGTACTGACTTCTTTCTTGCAGAAGAGAGTAGATGCTGAGCGCTCACTGCATTAGCTTTGCTACACCTCGCTTCCAGTTCTTTCACTATGTTGCCGTCCTGTGAGAATATGCATCCTAAGTACTTGAAACCGTCCACCTGTTCTAACTTTGTTCCTCCTATTTAGCACTCAATCCGTTTATATCTCTTTCCCACTAACATTACTTTTGTTTTGGAGATGCTAATCTCCATCCCATAGTCCTTACATTTCTGATCTAGCTCTGAAATATTACTTTGCAAACTTACAATCGAATCTGCCATCACAACTAAGTCATCCGCATATGCGAGACTGCTTATTTTGTGTTCACCTATCTTAATCTCACCCAGCCAATCTATTGTTTTCAACATATGATCCATAAATAATATGAACAACAGTGGAGACAGGTTGCAGCCTTGTCTTACCCCTGAAACTACTCTGAACCATGGACTCAATTTACCGTCAACTCTCACTGCTGCCTGACTATCTATGTAAAGACCTTTAATTGCTTGCAAAAGTGTGCCTCCTATTCCATAATCACGTAGAACAGACAATAACTTCCTCCTAGGATTCCGGTCATATGCCTTTTCTAGATCTATAAAACATAGATACAATTCCCTGTTCCACTCGTAACACTTCTCCATTATTTGCCGTAAGCTAAAGATCTGGTCCTGACAACCTCTAAGAGGCCTAAACCCACACTGATTTTCATCCAATTTGTCCTAGACAAAAAATTGATGACAAGGTAATAGCCCTGTTTTACTACGTCAGATACCTTTGTCAAAGAAAATATAATGAATGTTTGATCATATTCCTTTGTCAAAGGTAATAAACAGTGTAATACCAGCCTAATGCACATCTGTGGTGCTCGACTCGGAGGTAAGCCGGTTCGAACCCTGTTGGTGGATGAAATTTTCACTGCCAGCACTGGGACAGGAAGGGGAGGAAGGATGGTGTTGGTGGTGATGGTAGTATGTGGTGGTGTGAAGTTCCTGGTCAATAGTTTTGGTACTAATGTCTTGGATTAAATACCAATCCTCTCCGCAGTGTCTCATGAAGTGAGAACATATGACATTGTAGATGGGATCCGTCCGTCGCATGGGGACGTTTAGCTACGTACCGGAGCTGAGTTTCACCCTCTCTCTTCTCTCATCTTATGTACAATTAGTTCAGAAATCCGGCATCACCCATGTATTTATTTACGAAGGCTTACCCAAAGAAACGGAATTATTTTTTAAAAGCTGTGTACTTTAAAATTGCTTACAAAACAGCCTAGTCTCCATCAAAATACTCTCCATTACAACTAATACATTTGTCCCACCGGTGCTTCCACTTTTCGCAACATTTTTCGTAGTCATTTTTGGAAAAGACAGTCAACTCCTTCCTCGTTTTTTTCTTAACTTCTTCAACGTTATCAAATCGGTATCCTTTCATGCTGCTTTTCATGCATGGAAATAAGAAAAAGTCGCTTGGAGCCAGGTCAGGCGAGTAAGGTGCGTGGGGTAGCGGAACCATGCCATTTTTAGCAAAAAACGGTCTAACAGAGATGGCTGTGCGTGCAGATGTGTTGTAGTGGTGGACGAACCAGGCTCCTGTCTGCATTTATAGACCAAGTACCTTCAAGGAAGACGTAGAATTTGAATAGGTCATCGGCGTCATGTAACCGATTCCATGATCCGTTAATCCAAAACGCTTGTGCCATCCCGAGGATTGTAACTGTCTCAGGCTGCTACGTATTCTGTTTTACAAGGTGGTCAATGTCCCTTTTCTTCAATGAGGTGTGGACACCTAACGCCTTCACGACCGTTAGCAATATCACGGTCATTCGTCTACTTTCGAAAGACACTAAACAAAACAGCAAACAGTATCTGATGGCTGTTGCCGTTTTATAATGCTCCCGTAAAGCCAGAAAAGCATAACAATTTTCCTTAGTCAGAGCCACATAAAACAGCAAATTTTTCCATTCTCGGCACAGTAATTATGCTGAATGATTTTCTTGCAGGTCTGGCGTTGTTATATACTCATCGTACCGCATTGCACTCCTCCCTACACCACCTATACGAAGTCTTTTCGATGGTAGAACTTTGGACTTCATGTCCTTAATAGCCCTTCGTCATCCTACACACCAAAAATTTCTATAAATAATTACGACGATCTGATAGAAATCCGTGAATTTCGTATTATCGTCTTGGAAAATACTATTGGCTCACATTTGTCCATATTAGTAGAGTTTCAGAATGAAATGAAATGGAATCAGAGACAAATATTCTAAGTAACGATGGGACATTTCATTTCATAAACGTTACTGACTGATTGATGTCCCTTTCAGTTTCAACCAGTAGCCTCAGACGATGAGGATTTTGGAGGGGCGTGGATGGAAGTAAGCTGTTTTTGCAGTGTAAAGTTTAGTAGCTAGTCATCATGAGAACCAAGATTCTGTCATTGCTCAGGAATTGTAAAACGTTACTTTGAAACGTCACCTAAAAGCGACACTCTCAGAAACGTTGGGGTAGCGTGTATTTTAAACAAAATTATAGAAAGATACATGGGATACGTATTGCCGATTACTATAATGTTCGTTAGAACCAGGACAACAATACAGTATACGGACGGTTTCCTCGGAAATGCACCACAACAAAGCCGCAGTGGCTATATAAGGAGACGCGCTGCACCCGAAATTCAGACCACTTCAGCAGCAAGAGAAGGCAACACGGGGCGACAGCCACTTTATACGGCGAGAACTTCACAGCAAGAGGGGGCAACACGGGGCAACGGCCACTTTACAGGGCGAGAGCTTCTCACGTAAGTATAGGTAAGTACGTCTCTCCGCAGGTGCGTCGGCGAATACTCGTCTGCGACTCTTCCCTTCTGTGGCTCTTCGCAATTGCGACACTACGCGCCTGCGAGTCTACGCGCCCGCACGACTGCACGCTGCCTGCGGCTGAATATATTACTCTTGCGCCTGCGACTCTACACGCCTGCGACTCTACACATCTGCACGACTACACGCTGGCTGTAGCTGCACATCTCACTCCTGCGCGTCTGGGACTGCGCTTCTGTGACTCCTACCTGTCTGGCGCTACATATCTGACTTTGTGTGTCTAGGATTACACATGTGGAAGTGCTTCGTGTCCGTAACCTCCACATCCGCGTCAACTCGGTTGGGACTGTACACTGCGCGACGCTTCGCATCGACGAGTCTACGCTTCGCATCGACGAGTCTACGCTGCACGTCCACGAGACTAAGCTATTCTGCGCATCCGCTACTCTACGCTACACGTCCAGAAGTCTACGAGTTTTCGATTTGTCTCGGTCGAGTTAAGCTCTGGCTTAGCCCGTCACTTGTCCGCCTAGGACGGGCCACGCATCTGTGACTACGCATCTGTGACTCCGTGTTACACATCGGCGACTCTACGCTACGCGTCGGCCACACTACGCAGCGGTGACTCTGCCCCTCCACCCACGCTACGCGGCTGCCACGCATCGCTGACTCTTGAGGACGGCGCCTCTGCACGACAGCTTGTCGTGGTCCCTCAGTTCCGACCAGGGTTTTCGGGAGGTTTCCCTTGGTTGTAAGGCGAATGCCGGAACTGTTTACCCCCTCCCATCGATATAGAGATAATTCAATGTAAAGAAGAAATTGAGAAATAAACGCAATAAACTCACTTTGTCTTTTCTTTAATGGATCTGACACGAATAAGTTGGGTAATAAATGACCACAGTTTACTGTGACTGAGACACGAAGCTACATCTGATCACTTTGGTACACGTAGAGAGAGATCAGTGGATGTCATACAGACGGATGTCACACGGACGAAAGCTAACATTTATAGTCGATGTACAAAATTCTAGTACAAAGACTGAAACAATTTTCTATGTCCTTGGCAAATACTGGCTGTTTTGTACACAGCACTGAGATACATACATCGTTGCCTGATGCCCCCTTAGCTTTTTAGTTTATTCAGCGAAACATTTTCATGCTATTCTACTGCTCAGATTTCATCGAATAGTTCAGTGTTATCTGAGGACAGGCTGTTTATTGCTGTACCTGAGAGTTTTCAGCCTTCAGAGCCAGTTAATGTTTCTTGTACTGTGATTCTTACAGAAATTAAACGAACATCTGTGTTTACATTGACATGTAGTACACCTGTGTATTCGGTAGAGCTTAATGATGTGACTAACAGCATTGAGCCTTTGCAAACAAATTTGGGGCGGTTAAAAAAACGGACTGTCCGATTAGCCACCTAAGTGGAATACCACCGCAACGCCTCTTTATTCGTTAAGTTTCGGCGAAGCCTGTTTTACAGGGTTACGCCAGCGAATTCTGCATAGACGGGGTCTCCTCTTACATTCACTTAACAGCAGAAAACACGTACTGCGGCGTGTGAGATGTATTCAGTGCCGCGCGGGATTAGCCGAGCGGTCTAAGGCGCTGCAGTCATGGACTGTGCGGCTGGTCCCGGCGAAGGTTCGAGTCCTCCCTCGGGCATGGGCGTGTGTGTTTGTCCTTAGGGTAATTTAGGTTAAGTAGTGTGTAAGCTTAGGGACTGATGATCTTAGCAGTTAAGTCCCATAAGGTTTCACATACATTTGAACATTTGAACATATATTCAGTACGACTGTGTCAAAATTTGTTCAATGTCGGTACCAATATTGAAATGTACAATGTTTTCAATTACAGAATCCCTTGCTTGTACAGTGCATAGTGAAAAACGTGTCAATGAGACAAGGATATTATCCTATCTCGAATCTAGATTTAGCGTCATATGAACGACCATTGCATTTATATGAAAGAAGCCTGAGTTCTGAAACGTAGGACTTTTAGAGCTGATTTGCGATTACCACCGCTGATAACTAACACACAAAATCTGAATTACGAAAACATGCAGCACCTCACTAATTTGGGGACTGATGACCTTCGCTGTTTAGTCCCCCTTAAACATCCCAACAACCACCACCACCACCTCACTAATTATAAAGAGATGGTGCCACAACGATCACTTATATTACGTCGATGTGGTTACGACGATTTCCGACACGAAGATAAATACGGCTGTGCGACATCTGATCGAGATTTATCCTCAAACAAGACACACTATGGCCATCAGCATACAACCGATCTCTAATTTCTGTTTGAAGTGAATTAATCAAGCTCAATTTTTTTTCAGTTCGTCTTCTTTATTGGTCGGTCCTCAGCCATTGATCTGTGTGCTCGAACCAACCTCCAATATTCCATTCGAATTTTACTGTGGAGAAATATCTACCTAACGGAGCTCTCTTAAAGGCGAGAAAACTTTACCTTTCTTGACGGGGGGCCCGGATTCGATTCCTGGCTGGGTTGGATGTTTTCTGCTTTCAGGGACTGGGTGTTTGAGTCGTCTTCATCATCCTCCTTTCATCCTTATCGGCGTGCAAGTCGCCGAAGTGGCGTCACCTCAAAAGACTTGTACCAGGCGATCAGGTCAATCCGCCGGAAGGCCCTCGCCACACGACATTTCATTTTCACTTACCTTCCGGATTTCGCCAGACATTAATGAAACAGTCGCAATTTCAAATACAACAAGATTAAAAACAAGTGACTTAGTCAAATTTTACACAGTGACTTGCACAGTTCGCAACAACTATACATCAAGCACCAATACGTGGGAGACCTCATCTTATAGTAGATCACTACAGTATTAATAATATTACACTTCCTTTATTTGGAAAAAAAGAAAAGTAGAAGAATTGGGAATGTGATCAAATCTAATTTCATGAGCAGGTCTATAGTACCAAAGGTTCGTATTTTTTTTTATATACCTAATAGATTTTTGCTAGGTTCGTGTACTGACAAAAACTAAAATAATATTGTCTCCCTAATAAAAACGGTGTATTCCTAGCAACTGATCTGGTACACTGTAATGCGTGAATGAACACTCGGTCTCTCACATTTTTTTAAAATTTCATATCTAGGAATGCTATGAGCATAATACGCTGATACTCCAGTATGCAAACGCAATTTCATTTATTTTACCAAGCATATTTCGCAGTGCATGGCAGGGATGTTAGCAACTTTGTCCTTTTCCAAAGCGAGGAATAAATACACAATGTGATCAAAAGTATCCGGACACCTGGCTGAAAATGACTTACAAGTTCGTGGCGCCCTCCATCGATAATGCTGGAATTCAATATGGGAAGCAAGAAAGTGCTTAAAACATCAATGTAGACGTGTGCTGTGATAGTGCCACGCAAAACAACAAGGGGTGCAAGCCCCCTCCATGAAAAACACTACCACACCTTAACACCACCGCCTCCGAATTTTACTGTTGGTGCAACACACGCTGGCAGATAACGTTCACCAGGCATTCGCCATACCCACAACCTGCCATCGGACCGCCACATTGTGTATCGTGATTCGTCACACCACACAACATTTTTACACTGTTCAATTGTCCAATGTTTACGCTCCTTACACCGAGCGAGGTGTCGTTTGGCATTTACCGGCGTGCTATGTGGCTTGGCTTATAAGCAGCTGTTCGACCATGAAATCCAAGTTATCTCACCTCGCACCTAACTGTCATAGTACTTGCAGTGGATCCTGATGCAATTTGAAATTCTTGTGTGATGGTCTGGATAGATGTCTGCCTATTACACATTACGACGCTTTTGTGCTGTACGTGTCTCTTCACGTTCCCACGTCACTATCACATCGGAAACAGTGGACCTAGGAATGATTAGGAGTGTGGAAATCCCGCGTACAGACGTATGACACAAGTGACATCCAATCACCTGACCACGTTCGAAGTCTGTGAGTTCCGCGGAGCGTCCCATTCTGCTCTCTCACCATGCCTAATGACTACTGATGTCGCTGATATGGAGTACCTGGCGGTAGATGGCAGTACAATGCACCTAATATGAGAAATGTATATTTGTGGGGGTGTCCGGATAGTTTTGATCACATAGTGTATCTACACGACTCGGCACCCGCAATAATCTGTCTTATTGTATCAGCATAACCTCTGTTTGAGATACGACACAGTCAGTAGTTAGTGTTGTTCGACTACAAGTTCGCAAAATTCATCTAACAGAATTCCGCGATAGCATCGTATTTTGACCTCCACAGATCCTGTTTAGTTTCCAGAATGAGATTTTCACTCTGCAGCGGAGTGTGCGCTGATATGAAACTTCCTGGCAGATTACAACTGTGTGGCGGACCGAGACTCGAACTCGGGACCTTTGTATTTCGCGGGCAAGTGCTCTACCAAATGAGCTACCCAAGCACAACTCATGCCCCGTCCTCACAGCTTTACTTCCGCCAGTACCTCGTCTCCTCCCAAACTTTACAGCAGCTCTTCTGCGAGCCTTGCAGGACTAACACTCCTGAAAGAAAGGATATTGCGGAGACATGGGTTAGCCACAGCCTGGGGGATGTTTCCAGAATGAGATTTTCACTTTGCAGCGGAGTGTGCGCTGATATGAAACTTCCTGGCAGATTAAGACTGTGTGGTGGATCGAGACTCGAACTCGGGACCTTTGCCTTTCGCGGGCAAGTGGTAGAGCACATGCCCGCGAAAGGCAAAGGTCCCGAGTTCGAGTCTCGGTCCGCCACACAGTTTTAATCTTCCAGGAAGTTTCATCCTGTTTAGTTTACAGGGCAATTCTGTTGCGTTTTCATTTGGTCTGTACTGACTTGATACGGCGCTAACAGCTTGTTTTCCGAAGTCTGTTGCCACGCCTACTTGATAAGGACTCGAGACAAAGGACCGGTTCAAATGGTTCAAATGGCTCTGAGCACTATGGGACTCAACTGCTGAGGTCATTAGTCCCCTAGAACTTAGAACTAGTTAAACCTAACTAACCTAAGGACATCACAAACATCCATGCCCGAGGCAGGATTCGAACCTGCGACCGTAGCGGTCTCGCGGTTCCAGACTGCAGCGCCTTTAACCGCACGGCCACTTCGGCCGGCAAAGGACCGGTACTCTTGAAGTGGTTGCACCAGTCTTTCGTATCCGGCTTCAATTAAGGATGCAACGCTTCTCCCAAAATCCTTCCATTAAATGTACGCATCCTAGTCGCCTTTACTACCACTGATTTCGCATATTCCTAATATTAAAAGGTACTTAAACAGCGAGTCCAGTTCCAAACGTTGACGGATCGTGTAACCGGATACTTTGTTAAGAGCACCATGCGAAAAAAAGTGACTTCAGTGCAGCAGAAAGAAATAGTCTAAAACGATCTCCATTCCCTTACAATCATCCTCTGACAATGCATTCTTCCCTGCTGGCTATAATTAAAATGCTTCTGCTCACAGAGGTCCAGTCTGGGTTATAATTGCCGCGTGACAGCGAAACGTGGTAAATATTGTAATGCGTTAATGCTGAACCGATTTATGCTGAAAAAAAGTTCTAATTTTGGCCACCAGGTGCAAATCTGACGCTTTCAATGCAAGAAAAAACAGGAATGTTTCTATATGTAACGCATTAGGAACGGGACACGAGCAGAAAGGTCAAACAAGCGAGAGACCCATAATACGAGGGATATCCACAAAGTACATTACGTTTTGGAATTAAAAATAAATAAAGTATTGGAAATTTTTTTTATTATATACAGATGAAAGCCACACTGAAATACTACTTTTCTACATAGTTGCCATTTAAATTAAGGCACTTATCGTAGCGATGGACGAGCTTGGAAATTCCTTCGTCGTAAAATTCGTTCGCCTGCGCCTTCAACCGCGTGGTTAATCAGTAACCCGGTAAAAATACGATTTTTGTGGATTTCCTGGAAGGAGGCACTACAATAAACTCTCAAAGGTATTGCCAAACTCTGCACAACCTCAGAAGAGCAATACAAAAGAAGCGCAGGGGAAAGTTGGTATCAAAGATCTTGCTGATTCGCGACAACGCCGGGGCCCACACGGCAAATGCCACTCGTGAAGCTCTCGAATCTTTTAAGTGGGAGTTGTTTCCTCATCCGCCGTACAGTCCCGACCTGGCACCGAGCGACTTCCACTTATTCCCAGCAATGAAGAAGTGGTTGGCTATGGAGCGTTTTGATGACGACGCACAGCTTCAAGAAGAGGTAACCACGTGGTTGAAGGCGCAGGCGGCCGAATTTTACGACGAAGGAATTTCCAAGCTCGTCCATCGCTGCGATAAGTGCCTTAATTTGAATGGCAACTATGTAGAAAAGTAGTATTTCAGTGTGGCTTTCATCTGTATATAATAAAAAAAAATTTCCAATACTTTATTTATTTTTAATTCCAAAACGTAATGTACTTTGTGGATAGCCCTCGTATTGAACGACGTGCAAAAGAGCTCCTGGCAGCAGTTCCGGTGGGATCTGGACAACGTGTTTCTGTATAATGGCTTTCAAATCAGACAAAGACCGAACGTGTCCCTGGTAAACGCTTTCTTTTAGATGTCCCTAGAGCCAGAAGCCACATGGATTAAGATCAGGTGGTCTTGCAGGCCATGCATCATCCTCCGGTGATAACACATTTGTGGAAGGTTGTATAAGCAGATCTTTCACTCAGCTAGCGACATGAGGTGTTGCCCAGTCCTGCATCGAGGCAACGGTTTCTACACCGTGCCAGTTGCTCTTCCCCAAAGCACGAATCACATGCTACATAAGATGGCCTCGATAACGTGCCGAAGCCGGCCGGAGTGGCCGAGCGGTTCTAGGCGCTACAGTCTGGAACCGCGAGGCCGCTACGGCCGCAAGTTCGAATCCTGCCTCGGGCATGGTTGTGTGTGATGTCCTTAGCTTTAAGTAGTTCTAAGTTCTAGAGGCATTTGAACCATTTGAACGTGCCGAAGTCACAGTTCATCTCAAAGGCCCTCTGGTTGTATTCTCTGCAGGGAAGGACTGAGCAGAATTAAGGTGCTTGTGAACCCACACCAATCAGTCACACACGGCGAGTGCATCAGCGATTCGTAGACAACACGCGGTTCAACAGTACCCAAAATTCAGCAGTTATGTGTACTCACTACACCCTGTATTGTAAAATGTGCCTCTTCTCTCCGAAAGCTATTGTCCGGCCACATGTCACTTCGATCCGTGCCAGAAACCGAAGAGCAAATTCAGAACATTGCTGCGGATCATTAGGTTTCAGTTGCTGCACGGTCTCGATTTGTACGGCTACTGTTGTCAAATAGACTGCAGAACTTTTCCTACGTTGACCATGGAACGGATATGTGTTGGACACTGCATTAGGACTAGCACTACCTGGGGCACGTGCTGCTTGGGCAATTATAGCAGCAGAAACCTCGCCAAAGACTTCCACCGGGATAGGCTGGCTTACTCTTCCAGGTACCACACCAAATTCACGAGTGTTTTCGAATTTTATTATCATCTTCTTTGAACCACTTAATGGCATCGGGGCTCTCGTCAGACCTGTCAGTTGGGGAACTCTCTCAATGCAGCACTGTAATTCCTGCCGTTCACATAAAACAGTTTTGCTAACAGTACACCATCTCTGTTCCCGGTAGTCGTACGCTTAACTCACGTTACGACTTGTCGTATGAAAGCGTGGATGTCACACCGTCATACAAACAAGTGTACATCACCATATTTACATCTGCTGGTAAAAACTGGAACTAACTTTTTCCGGCTTAAATGGGTTCCGCATTAATGCAATAGCGTATCTACCAAGTTTCGCTGCCATACGATAATTACAGCCCACATTGGACATCAGTGAGTAGCGGGTCTTTCATTAAATTACCAGGTATTTTTATACGATGCGTTCCGAGGGGCGTAAGACTTTGTTAAAGGTTAAAAACCATTGTTCAATCAGGGCTGTCGCGAAAAATTTGAAGTGTATTACTGTTTACAGCAGGTCTAATTGAGCTGTTACGCCAATGTTGAGTGATGCAGATAGGTAGATAGATGCACATGAAAGGTATTTCGGTGCAACCTGTAAGGTAATGAGATCGTGGGCTGTGCATGGGGTAAACACATAGGCAGCTCTAGGTATGGCGCCAGTCTGGCGGGGATAATTTCTGGCTGACGTGAGACCAGGGTGGCGCATTCCAGAGGCGTTTTTTCGAAACAGCCATTGCTGCGCGGTCAGGCAATGAATGTCTCCTCCTGGCTACCCATCTAGGAGGGGAAGATGCTCAGGCAGGCAGCGTAACTGTGGCACCGGACAATCGTGTGAAATCGCGAGTTCTAAAATTGTAATTGATTAGCAAAGTGAGCGAACTGGTTTAATAAATAAAAAGAAAAAATAAGACAGGACACATAAAGACTCCTAATGAAGGGAGATGTACATCTCAAGCTAAAAATAATTTGATCACTAAAAATAATGAAATACTATTGCATTGCGACAAGGGAAAGATGCCTCGCTTGCGGAGCGTATATAGTGATCGTGCATTGTCTCAGTAAGAAATGAGACAGACGCCAGCCTGTGATATGACTTCACTGTTAGCTGCATGTCGATGGACGACGAACGAATCCGAGGGACTGCACAATATGTACCGTGGAATAACAGTGGCTGTCAAAAGAGCGAGTAGGCTAACTGTGCAAGTATATATATTTAGCTATAGAAATATACACATTAAAACAAGTTTTGCATCACCTCGGTTCCGAGAGTTCCGGAACCTGTACAGAAAATTGGAATAGAAATCAACATAAACATCACTGCCACCCTTTTTATTGCTCTTGAAAACCACACATTGCGTTTTGTACCACCCTATAGTGAGCCCTTCAGAGATGGTGGTCCAGACTGCTGTACACATCGGTTCCTCTAATATACACTAGCACGTCCTCTTGCATTGATGCATGCCTTTATTCGTCGTGGCATACTATCCACAAGTTCATCAAGGAACTGTTGGTCCAGGTAGTCCCACTCCTCGACGATGGTTCAAATGGCTCTGAGCACTATGGAACTTAACATCTGAGGTCATCAGTCCCCTAGAACCTAGAACTACTTAAACCTAACTAACCTAAGGACATCACACACATCCATGCCCGAGGCAAGATTCGAACCTGCGGCCGTAGCGGTCTCGCGGTTCCAGACTGAAGCACCTAGAACCGCTCGGCCACCAGCGGCCGGCTCGGCGTGTTGTTGGGCCCATCTGTACCGCACTGCATGGTGTTGTGGTTGCAAAGATGGACCTCGCCATGGACGTCGAGAGTGCAACCTATTGCGCACAGTTTGAGTCGTAACACGACGACCTGTGGGTGCACGAAAAGCATTATTCAACATGGTGGCTTTGCTGTCAGGGTTCCTCCGAGCCATAATCCGTGGGTAGCGGCCATCCACTACAGTAGTTGCCCTTGGGCGGCCTGAGCGAGGCATGTCATCGACAGTTCCTGTATCTCTGTATCTCCTCCATGTCCGAACAACATCGCTTGGTTCATTCCGAGACACCTGGACACTTCCCTTGTTGAGGGCCCTTCCTGGCACAAAGTAACAATGCGGACACGATCGAACCGCCGTATTGACCGCATGGTTGAACTACAGACAACACGAGTCGTGTACCTCCTTCCTGGCGGAATGACTGGAACTGATCGGCTGTCGGACCCCCTCCGTCTAATAGGCGCTGCTGATGCATGGTTGTTTACATCTTTGGGCGGTTTTGTATCATCTCTGAACAGTCAGAGGGACTGTGTCTGTGATACAAATCCTCAGTCAACGTGTATCATCAGGAGTGTGTAGCATGTAAAAATGTGACTGTCTCACGATAATCGTAGCCAGAAATTTCCGTTGGTGTAATATACTCATAAAGCACTGAAAATGCATTTTGTTTTACTGTGCATCATTATACAATCGGTATAGTAACAAGTCTAGAGAAGTGCCGCTTCACTGTTTGGACTTTCGGTCTTGGATACGAAAGACACCCGAATATGCTTTCATTCTTCTCTAGGTCATAAGCCCTAGTGACGGCCCTTTTGTTCAGAAGTTAATTTGTTTTTATAAGGCTGTTATAATTGAAGTACAACTAATCTGAGCTGGAAAAAAATTAGTTCCACTTTTGGCCACTAGTTGCAAATCTGGCGCTGTACAACATATCGTCAACATCTCAGGTGCTCGTATTGAGCATATTGTGCAAGCGGCGGTTAATAATAAATTCAACATTATGCCTTCCTCACTTATTTGACCCTTTCTGCTCACTTTAATTTCCTAATCCATTACCTATGGAAACATTCTCCATGTCTATCTTGCATTCACAGCGCGAGATTTGCACTTGGAGACCGAAACTGGAACTATTTTCTCCAGTGTAAATCGGATCCGCATTAACGCGATACATCTATCAAATTTCGCTGCCATACGATAATTACAGCCCACATTGAATTTCTGTGAGTAGCTGCACTTTAATTATAGCTACTCGGTATTATATTTTAGCTTCACCAGATGAATTGCAACTGGGACATAACTATTTCGCACGCTGACAAGATCTGGATAGTTTTTCAGGGAAGGAAAGGAGCTCTGATTGTGGGGGCGAGTACCTGTTACAACCATCTAGGGAAGATAGTAACGCGACAAATCGATTTCAGTATACATTTTGGCTCAAGCACTTGAATTCGCTTGTAACGGGGAGCGCTAAGACGTAATATAACATGTATGCCATTGTTAACAGTGTTAAGGATAGAGTAATTGGTAACAGAAAAGGTTACGTTGCTTGCGGCGCTCCTGCTGATGCACAACTGAACTAAGCATCTTTTACTTCCGATGTACCCACACTGCATACTGTTAACAACAGCATACACTTTATAGCCATGTTGAAGAAAATCACAAATGAAGGCGGTTGATTTATAACATGAGCGGTTTAGAGCCTAAGCCTATCTTCGGGTGATTACATTCAGTTCTGCATTTGGACGTTCAGTGTTTGAATTCATTGTTATAAAAGGCAAGTAACGCGTTGTTGACAAATGAGATGTAAATGATATTGTTGGAAACGACAAAATGATAAGAGCTGAAAGTAAAGATGAACTAAAATGTACATACACCACAATGAATTTTCACTTTCCAGCAGAGTGTGTGCTTATATGAAACTTCCTGGCAGATGAAAACTGTGCACTGAGCTTGTCTCGAACCTTTTGCGAGTGAGTGCTATCCCATCTGAGCTCCCTCTGCCTACGTGCTCACATATACACTGAGGTGACAAAAGCCATGTAATACCGGCATAGCGTAGCAGCTGACATTGCATGCACTCAATAAGTCGTAGGAAGTCCCGTGCAAAAATATTGAGCCATGCTGCCTCTATAGCTGTCGGTAATTGCGGAAGTGTTGCCAGTGCAGGATTTTGTGCATGAACTGACCTCTCGATTACGTCCCATAAATGTTCGATGGAATTCATATCAGGCGATGTGTGTCGCCAAATGATTCGCTCGAATTTTCCAGAATGTTTTTTAAACCAATCGCTAAAACTTGTAGCAGTTCAGTTGGACCAGAGAACTCATCACATTCCATGCAAACATAGTGCACACCATTATGGAGCTGTCACCAACGTGTACAGTGTCTTGTTGTCAATTTGGATCCATGGTTCGTGGGGTCTGCGCCACACCAAACCGTACCATCAGCTCTTACCAACTGAAATCGGACTCATCTGACCAGGTGACTGTTTTCCAGTCGTCTAGGATCCAACCGATATTGTCGGAAGCCCAGGAGAGGGACTGCTGTCAGCAAACGCACTCACATTGTTCCTCTGCTGATAAGGGAACCTCGCCATCGCACCCCCCTCAGATTTAGTTTTAAGTTGGCACAGTGGATAGGCCTTGAAAAACTGAACACAGATCAATCGAGAAAACAAGAAGAAGTTGTGTGGAACTATGAAAAAAGTAAGCAAAACATACAAGCTGAGTAGTCCATGTGCAATATAGGCAACATCAAGGAGAATGTGAGCTCAGGAGCACCGTGGTCGTGTGGTTAGCGTGAGCCGCTGCGGAACTAGGCGTCTTTGGTTCAAGTCTTCCCTCGGGTGAGTATTTTACTTTCTTTATTTTCGCAAAGTTATGATCTGTCCGTTTGTTCTCTGACGTCTCTGTTCACTGTAATAAGTTTAGCGCCTGTGTTTTGCGACCGCACCGCAAAACCTTGCGATTGTTATTGAAGTCGCGAGCTATTTTTGCTGGATTCATATTGCCCACGGAATACATCTCACGTATTTAATGCACTCTCGTCCAAAGTAGTGAGCAGTCAACTGCCAGCCAGGGAGCCTCGTTAGCAGGAATACTCTCTCTTCCGTGCACTGTAGTCGACTGACGTAGTGTGTTTCGATGTTTGTTTAGGTGTGGCGTCCCCATACTACGGCGCAGTTACCTCGCATCGGACGGACGGACGGACGGACAGGTAATAATTGTCTGAAAATAAAAAAATTAACTTTCCAGTCGATGGATGACTTGAACCAAGGACCTCTCGTTCCGCAGCCGCTCACGCTAACCATGGGACCATGGCGCTCTAGAGCTCCCGCTGTCCTTGATGTTGCATGTCTTGCGCGTTGACTACGCATTTTGTATATTTTGCTTATTTTTTTCATA
The DNA here is from genome assembly GCF_021461385.2 of Schistocerca piceifrons. NCBI lineage: Eukaryota > Metazoa > Arthropoda > Insecta > Orthoptera > Acrididae > Schistocerca > Schistocerca piceifrons. The sequence continues at coordinate 211,391,116 of NC_060139.1, read as the reverse complement.
GTTCCACACAACTTCTTCCTGTTTTCTCGATTGATCTGGATTCAGTTTTTCAAGGCCTATCCACTGTGCCAACTTAAAACTAAATCTGAGGGGGGTGCGATGGGGAGGTTCCCTTGTGAGTATCCTATTATTGCCTTATTTCGCCTCAGTGTTCTACCAGATACGTTCGTCGTATGTCCCACATTGACGTCTGCGGTTATTCCACGTAGTGCTGCTCGTCTGTTAGCACTGACACGCAAACAACGCTGCTCTCGGTCGTTAAGTGAAGGCCGTCGGTCATTGCGTTGTCTGCACTGAAATTTGGTATTCTGAGCACTCTGTTGACAGTCTGGATCTGGGAACACTGAATTCGCTAACGATTTATGAAATGGAATGTCCCATGCGTCTGCCATTAACTACCGTTCCACCTTCAATGTCTGTTGATTTCTGTCGTGCAGCCATCACGTCGGAAACCTTTTCACATGAATCACCTAAGTGCAAATGACATCTCCGCCAATGTGCTGCCCTTTTATACCTTGCGTGCTTGATACTACTGCCATCTGTATATGTGCGCATCCCTATCCGATGACTTTTGTCACGTCAGTATATAAGTTAAGCAACTTCTCAGCTGCAACGTTAGTTCCAAAAGACAGTACGCGTATACAGCTTATACTGCGACGTTCGTCCCCTGGTGTACTTTTCCATGCGCTCCGATGTAAATGGTTATTCGAAGTCACTAATTGTGTGCCCTGACGAATGACATGGCACTGTTAGCGAATGAACATTCGCTTGTGTTCGCTTCGGTCATGAGGGGATTTAATAGAAAGAAAAATTCTTTCCTTCCCCTCTGATTCCCCAGAAACACCCTCGCAAGTGTACCACCGTCTGACTGGCACCTTCCGCATCCTAGGGCAGGGTTCTGCGCAGTTGATACACCGAAACACTGTCGTAGCGTGAAGACTACGGCGCCGCCTTCCGAAAACAAACCGCCTCGCGCGGCGCGTCGGCGCGGTTTCCAGTATTTACGGCCTTGTCGGTAGTTTTGTGCCTGCCTGCCGCCCGCTATTGTGTGGGAGGCGGGGGCGGTCGTGTGTCGGCGCAGCCGCTGCCGCTGGCGCCCCTACCTGCCGGAGGCGGCCGGGCCGCCGTGTTCTTCACGGCTCCCGCCTCCGAGGCGCAAAAAACCGCCTAAGTATACTCCAGAAAGAAACTAATTTCATCCTGTTAGCAGGCGCATTTCGGCGCTTATAAAGCGCGCCGCGGCCAGAAGTGCTGCGTCAGGCGAGTATGTTACGCTGGTTAGGTTAGTGACACAAGGCCGGAGCGGGGGCCGTCCGTCCCACCCACACGCCTGCAACACACACAACACATTATGGACGGCTGCTGCTCGTAAGCGGGATTTGATAACACCGCGATTCTGGGAACCACCACCCATTCCATGCAGGCCTGAACTGTGCGTTTGACTACATTTCTTAATATGACATTTTAATTTGAATCTTTCAAGTCAGCTGCTAATAGTCGCATTACATTCGTACAATAGGCCTATTTCAACGGTTTTGCCAAGTACCCCTGCGAATATTACAGTTGAGACATTTGTACATGGAATTACACTACTGGCCATTAAAATTGCTACACCATTAAGATGACGTGCTACAGACGCGAAATTTAACCGACAGGAAGAAGATGCTGTGATATGCAAATGATTAGCTTTTAAGAGCATTCACACAAGGTTGGCGCCGGTGGCGACACCTACAACGTGCTGACACGAGGAAAGTTTCCAACCGATTTCTCATACACAAACAGCAGTTGACCGACGTTGCCTGGTGAAACGTTGTTGTGATGCCTCGTGTAAGGAGGAGAAACGCGTACCATCACTTTTCCGACTTTGATAAAGGTCGGATTGTAGCCTATCGCGATTGCGGTTTATCGTATCGCGACATTACTGCTCGTGTTGGTCGAGATCCAATGACTGTTAGCAGAATATGGAATCGGAGGGTTCAGGAGGCTAATACGGAACGCCGAGCTGGATCCCAACGGCCTCGTATCACTAGCAGTCGAGATGACGGGCATCTTATCGGCATGGCTGTAACGGATCGTGCAGTCACGTCTCGATCCCTGAGTCAACAGATGGGGACGTTTGCAACACAACAACCATCTGCACGAACAGTTCGACGACGTTTGCAGCAGCACGGACTATCAGCTCGGAGACCATGGCTGCGGTTACCCTTGACGCTGCATCACAGACAGGAGTGCCTGCGATGGTGTACTCAACGACGAACCTGGGTGCACGAATGGCAAAACGTCATTTTTTCGGATGAATCCAGGTTCTGTTTACAGCATCATGATGGTCGCATCCGTGTTTGGCGACATCGCTGTGAACGCACATTGGAAGCGTGTATTCGTCAACGCCATACTGGAGTATCACCCGGAGCGATGGTATGGGGTGCCATTGGTTACACGTCTCGGTCACCTTTTGCTCCCATTGACGGCACTTTGAACAGTGGACGTTACATTTCAGATGTGTTATGACCCGTGGCTCTACCCTTTAGTCGATCCCTGCGAAACCCTACATATCAGCAGGATAATGCACGACCGCATGTTGCAGGTCCTGTACGGGCCTTTCTGGATACAGAATATATTCGACTGCTGCCCTGGCCAGCACATTCTCCATATTTTTCACCAATTGAAAACGTCTGGTCAATGGTGGCCGAGCAACTGGCTCGTCACAATACGCCAGTCACTACTCTTGATGAACTGTGGTATCGTGTTGAAGCTGCATGGGCAGTTGTACCTGTACACGCCATCCAAGCTCTGTTTGACTCAATGCCCAGTCGTATCAAGGCCGTTATTACGGCCAGAGGTGGTTGTTATCGGTACTGATTTCTCAGGATCTATGCACCCAAATTGGGTGAAAATGTTACCGCATGTCAATTCTAGTATAATGTATTTGTCCAATGAATACCCGTTTATCATCTGCATTTATTCTTGGTATAGCAATTTCAATGGCCAGTAGTGTAATGTGCACGCGTACTTACGTGTAGACGTACATATTGCATCACTGATTAATCCATTTGTCAATTGTCGATGTTTTTATGGCTAGTTGAATGATGCTGTATGTTTACAAATTGGTTATAGCTAGTTAGCGGTATTGTTTGTGCTGCGGATAATTTAGTTCAAATGGTTCAAATGGCTCTGAGCACTACGGGACTCAACTGCTTAGGTCATTAGTCCCCTAGAACTTAGAACTAGTTAAACCTAACTAACCTAAGGACATCACAAACATCCATGCCCGAGGCAGGATTCGAACCTGCGACCGTAGCGGTCTTGCGGTTCCAGACTGCAGCGCCTTTAACCGCACGGCCACTTCGGCCGGCGATAATTTAGTTGTCTGTGTATTCTTTGGTTGCTAATTTTATATCCGATGTCACGTTCCAGAACGTCAATAAAATTTTCTAGGTAGCTTTAATGTTTGAAACCGGTCTGTTCGTTTAATATGGCGGGCGCTTAATTTTTCGCACCTATATAAATTTTTAATTCTTCAGGCATGTTCTTGACGTGTCCTTTTGGTGTTATATGTAGAATTTGAAGCACAGTTTCGATTTTGTTGACTTCAGGATTTTGACGCACAAGGAGACTCGACTGATTGCTGTCACTATCTCTAGATCTCTAGTACTTTCTCTAAATCTGATGTTAAAATTTCGTCTTGTTTGTCCAATGCAACATCAAATTTAGTGAGCACACTAGAGGCACTGATAGTCAAAAGTCGAGTTTCTTTGTGCATTTAAAAATCCGAAACTCTAAAGTCAGCAAAATTGAAACTGCTCTTCAGATCTTCCGTATACTAAAAGGCTCACCACGAACATGCTCAAAGAAATGGAAATTTGTGTAAATATGAATAATTATCCGCAGGACATATTAAACGGACTGACCGACTTCAAACATAAATATTACCTAGACAATTTTTTGACATTGTGCAACATGAGAAACCATAAAAAAATAAACAACCAAAGATAACAAACTCAAGCAATACCGCTGACTATCTATAACCACTCTGTAAACATACTGCATCATTAAGAACTGTCAACTCCCCGTAAAAACAACAGCATTTGCCAAAAGGATTTATTAGTGATGCAGTATTTACGTTTCGCCTAGCTAGCCGTAAGGGTACATGTATGCTTAACTCCATATACAAACAGATTTGATGACTGGGTGTTGTGTGATGTCCTTAGGTTAATTAGGTTTAAGTAGTTCTAAGTTCTGGGGAACGATGACCATAGCTGTTAAGTCCCATAGTGCTCAGAACCATTTGAACCATTTGAACAAACAGATTGAAAATAAATGAAATTTACTAACTGCAATGTTCGCAGGTGTCTTGGCAGTACTGCCGAAATATTGGTTTAAAATGTAATATTACGAAACGTTTCTTGCCGCGGGCCCAACTACGTATATATGTGTATAAATATTTTTTTTTTTTAAAAAAAGCTTAAGTTTATCCACGTTGTATGGAAGTGGTTAAAGTCAGCGATTTTCCCATAAATTTATGAAATACTTTCTACTGCTTCAGTCACTTTTTTACCAATACTTATTAGCACCACACATTTTGGCAGGATGCTGTCGTCAACAGGTGTTTTACAGTTACGTGTCATTAATATGAAGTGTGATGAGAATTATTTGCTGGGTGTGCCAGTGAGGGTACGTGCTAAAATATAGTCATGCACGGAAAGATTAACTTCTTTCAGCACAAATCTTAAGTGAGGCGTAAGTTTAAATCTTTTCATTTAATGACTTTACTCATATTTTTACTGGAAACGCAGTTATCTGACATACAGAACACTGTAACAAACACATCATCATCACAACACTTTCGCATTGAGAAGTCCTCATTTCTAGGACTCTGAACTGCTGAGACAAACATATTTCAGTTGCTAAGATACTACAAACAATGAAAATCGTTTTATATAAGCGTATTTACATCATGGCACATATTAAATATTATGTTTAGTTGGTGTTTTTTGGTTATTCAATATGTTAGATAATTTTTTACTCTCTCCCTTTATACGTGGTGTTCCAAGAGAAATGATCAATACTCAGGGATATGAGAGAAACCATCATTCGGAGCAAAAATATCTACTAAACATGGACTCTAAACTGCATACCTTAAAAGCTATGAACACTTGTTCATCTTCGACAGTGTGAAAGAAGTCTCGTCTACTGCAAGCTCTTTGCTTTTCATTTTTTGGGAGCAGCTATTGTGACCGAAGAAAAAAATTGGCGGGCTAAATGTGGGCTCTAGTATGCACTTCTTGATAGCTATGAGCACTTGTTCACTAGAGGAGATATGTGTCGCAGTAGCGAAAATGAACAAGTGCTCATAGCTCTTAAGGTAACAAAGAGCTTGCAGCAGAAGAGATTTATTCTGCAGCATCGAAGATGAAGTAGTGCTCATAATTCTTAAAGCATGCCTTCTAGAGCCCTTGTTTACTAGACATTTTTGCTAGTAATAAATAAAATAGATGGTACTGCTTTTACTTCGTTTATCTGTCTTTCGATCTTGTTACTACTTTCTAGGTCATAGCCACATTTTGAAGCGATCATTTCAGCCGTCAGCCAAGCTGACAGAGTGGGATGCTTCATCACTAAACCTAAACTTCTCCCGAATAGGTAATGAAGGCTCAACGGTACCGACCGGCCGCCGTGTCATCCTCAAACACATGGGTCAGTTGATGGGGGTATGGAGGGGCGTGTAGTCAGCACACCGCTCTCCCTGCCGTATGTCAGTTCACGAGACCGGAGCCGCTACTTCTCAATCAAGTAGCTCCTCAGTTTGCCTCATTAGGGCTGAGTGCACACCGCGTGCCAACAGCGCTCGGCAGACCGGATGGTCACCCAACCAAGTGCTATTTCAACCCTACTGCGCTTAACTTCGGTGATCTGACGGCAACCGGTGTTTCCATTGCGGCAAGACAGTTGGCACGCTTCATCACTGCTCATCGACAAATAAATTAAAAAATTCAGTGAAGCTGTGGGACACCCGTTTCCAAAACATACAATTCTCAATTGATGTCGCGAGCTAACGCCGTTGTTAATAGGCAGCTTCAGATTCGCGGTGTACGGAACTCGTTAGCAAATTGCTCCTGACCGCCCGATGTGCAAAGTAGTCGACGACGACCGCTCGTTAGGATCGATCTGAGCAGCCCGCGGAGGGCTTCAGATCTGATACGTCACCCGGAGGTCGCAGGCAGTTAATCCCTCCATTACCCCCCTGGTCGAACGTAAATTCCGGACTGCGCCGGCGCGACCGAGTCGTGGCGGTGATGAATGTTTACACGGCCGGGTCTTTAATTGCGGGCCGGCGATAACGAAGCCCCCTGCACTATCTCGGCGACGCGCACGCCTCCGCCGGCCTCTTGTGTGGCCCGCGCTGCGCAGCTCGGCACGGCGCGTGTTGCCGCTGATGAAGACGTCGCCGTCGCAGTCGCCGTGCGGCTGACAAATCGCCGGCACGCTATGTCAAGGCCGCACCGCTGCTCTGTGTGGTCCGCGTCCCCCCCACCACCGGTGCGCGGCCCCCCCCCCCCCCACCAGCACCACCGCCGCGCCGCTAACGACTCCCGCCCCTCCGCTGCTCTCCCACCCCTCCGGCAGGTGTGGCGGCGAGGTGGCGCTACCTGCCGTTGCCTCGCGCCCTCCCGCCAGCTACACGCCGCCCGGCAAAGCCGATGACTAAACACCACAACAGAACGTGGAGAGGACGTCAGATATAGAAATTCTGTGTTAGTAGAGTGGGTTTTTCCAGTGATGATAATACAAACGTTTTTTGATAAGTATGTCCTGCAGCGAACAAATAAAACAGTGAAAATGGAAAACGTCCAAAGCACCAAATTTGATAATTATCAACAACAAAAAAGAGTATCTCTGTTTGTACGTAACTGGTTTGTATACAGAAAACTGATAAAGGATTCTGATAACAAACAATTTGGCTACGCTCACATGACGGGTCTCTGAAGCGTTTTCAACTCGGATTTGCATCCAGTAATCTGGTATACAACCGATCATATGGGCGCGCGTTGAGGCGAGTAAATGCGGCGTTAATGTAGAAAATGTCCAGACGCAGACGACCGCGCTTTCACGCGGTGATACCAAGTTAGATGGCGTCCTCGTGCTGTTCAGTTGATAGCACCTTACCGTCATGACTAGACGACTTTTCTGTGTTTCTTTAAAGTCAGTACCGCCATTAGACTGTCTTTTATTTGCAGTGTTGCATTTACACGATCATGATTTCGGCTTTAAAGTGCCATTATCAAGTGTTTTAATATTATACAGTGCATAAGATGGCATACTGTCGTATTTAAAATACACTACACTTGGGTCAAGATGGTATACTCAGTGATAAAACAAAGCAGTAGGCTTTTACCAGAAATATTGACCCTTAGACAATGTGTCTAATAGTGTATTTTAAATACGACAGTATGTCATCATAGGCACTGTATAACATTAAAACACTTGATAATGGCACTTTAAAGCCGAAATCATGATAGTGTAAATGTAACACTGTAAATAAAAAACAGTCTAATGGCGGTAGTGATTTTAAAGAAATGTATTATGACTTTGGCCCCACGTTATGAAAATAAATTATAAAATTTTCTGTGTATTTCAGTTATTTTTCTCTGTTGGACGTTGCGAAAAATGAGTGAGACTGAAAATCAGAATACTGACGTCGAGCTACTATTTTTGAAGTTTACTGCCGAAATTCCATTTTTTGCTTTTGATTTAATGTGAGGGAAATGACTCAAGGAAAAAAATGTAGGTAAGAAAAACTTAGTCGTGAACAAGTACTCTTCCGTTTATGTCGAACAGTTTGCATTTTGAAGTCTACCTTAATTGATAAAGTTGTTCGTAAATTTAACCCGAACGATATTCACTGATGAAGTGGGTCACCCCTTGAGGGTAGCATTTATACTTTTGAGATTTCCTTCTAAGATGTCTTCGTATTTAAACCCATCTCTCATCCCAACATTTGTAGTATAATCGCTACTACAGTGTGTTCGACACCATCCACACTGACGTTTTATGGGCGATGTGGTATTGTCTACTTACTACATGCCATGCCAAAAGCACACTCAACATACCAATGTGCTAAAGTTAGCCAATAGTTAATTTTTTTTTCATTAGTCAGCAACTTCCCGGCGCAGGGTTCAAATGATTCAAATGGCTCTAAGCACTATGGGACTTAACATATGAGGTCATTAGTCCCCTAGACTTAGAACTACTTAAACCTCACTTAACCTAAGGACATCACACACATAGATACCCGAGACAGGATTCGAACCTGCGGCCATAGCAGCAGCGCGGTTCCGGACTGAAGCGTCTAGAACCGTTCGGTCACAACGGCCACCCGGCGTAGGGTCTCATTAAATTTTCCGTCAGCCTAAATGCTTCATCATCTACGACCACGTAAGGAAGGGCCATGTCGTGGTTTTCGGTTAAAGGTCTTGGTTCCGGTAGATTCTGAGATTTTCCAGTGAGTTTTGCATGCAGAACGGAATCTCTAAAACTTCGTGAGTCGCTGTCTTTTCCATAAGCTCGAATGTCTACCCAGATAGAGAGATAGCAAAAATCACACAGCACCAACATAACAAAATATAAAAGTTTATACGTATGAGGAACTCGAATGTTTTGTATTTTGTTTATGACGTCTTTTATTAATGCAATGCGGAAACATTGCTTGCCGTTGACCAGTCTGGTGTGACACTTGAAGATAGCAAAACGAAAGCCGAAATCTTAATTTTCACGTTCAAGAAATCGTTCACACAGGAGAATCAATACAAACATACCATCGGATAGACTCCCGTATGGACCCTTACAGTACAGTGGTACGCTCATTATTATTACAGCACACCGGTACGTCGACGACACTCTACGCCCGTTTTGTTGCCCTAGGCATACATTTCAGCAAGATATTGGCCGCCCGCACACGGCGAGAGTTTCTACTGCTTGTTTTCGCGCTTGGCAGATCCCACCTTGGACAGCAAGGTCACCGGATCTCTCTCCAATTGAGAACGTATGGAGAATACTGGGCGGGTCCCTCCAACTGGCTCGGGATTTTGACTATCTAACACGTCAACTGGACAGGATTTGGCACCAGACCCCTCGGGGGGACATCCAACAACTCTATCAATCTAAGCCAAGGCGAATAACCGCTTATACAACGGTCATAGATGGACCAACGCGTTATTGACTTGCTCAGTTTGTGAAGCGCTTTTTCTTGAATACAACACCCAATTCTTGTGAAACTGTAATGATTTGTTTGTCTTTATCCCTACATCATATCCACTCATTTCCACCCCGTTTGGATAATTGCTTTGTGGTGCGTCGTTATTTTGTTGTTCGGCGCCATCTGTCGTGTTGCCAACAGATTTTACTCTAAGATTGTTAAAAGGCAACGTAACAACACCGGTGCACCGTTGGAAACATCAACGGCGTTTGTCTGGTGTGTTGAAGTTGGTTTGGCTCTAAGCACTATGGGACTTAATATCTCAGATCATCAGTCCCCTAGACTTAGATCTACTTAAACCTAACTAACCTAAGGACATCACACACATCCATGTCCGAGGCAGGATTCGAACCAGCGACCGTAGCAGCAGCGCGGTTCCGGACTGAAGCGCCTAGAACCTCTCGGCCACTGCGGCCGGGGAAGTTGGTTTGTTCTTTTCTTCTTAACGACTCGGTTAAGCAGTCTCCTAGCGGCGTTGCGATCCCAGCTGTATAAGGATTTTCTTTCTGGTAACTGCTTGTTCCCTGGACTGTTTGCCTACTAGAATAATGTAGAAAAACCAGCTAGGATCAGATCTTACGGAGAGAGGACGACAAGTGCCATAACCCGATTTCCCATAAACTTCGCGGAGAGGAAGAAGGCGTCAAAACAAGCGAACACGTGTCTCGACTTATCCGTAGATACTCGACAGTTTCTGAGAAAGTGTCTAGTGGTTCTAGGCGCGCAGTCCGGAACCGCGGGACTGCTACGGTCGCAGGTTCGAATCCTGCCTCGGGCATGGATGTGTGTGATGTCCTTAGGTTAGTTCGGTTTAAGTAGTTCTAAGTTCTAGGGGACTGATGACCACAGAAGTTAAGTCCCATAGTGCTCAGAACCATTTGAACCGTTTTTCTGAGAAAGTGACCTTAAAAGTGTTCGAGGTAGTGTACGTGTCTTCTAGCAAGTAAACACCTGAAACGATAGCGCAGTGATACAATGGCCAGCGGGGCAACCTCACATTTTTACATCCCGTGTTCGAAATCCGATTACCATTCTTATTTTTGTTTTTCATTCATCTGAGTATGCCCTTATTACATTTACATATACATGGATAAGATGGATAATTCTGTATTACTCGAATCTCGAACAGCGCGAGGAAAAAACGAACACCTTTATATTTTCGGGCGAGCTCTGTTTTCCCTTATTTTAATATGATGATCGGATTTCCCTATGTAGGTCGGCGTCAACAAAATATTTTAGAATTTTGAGGAGAAACTTTCTGATTGAAACGTCGTGGGAAGATTCCGCCGCAACGAAAAACGCCCTTGTTTTAATGATGTCCGTCCCAAATCCTATATCATTTCAGTGACGCTCTCCCTCCTATTTCGCGATAGTACAAAACGTGCTCCCGTTCTTTAAAGTTTATCGATATACTCCGTTAATCGTGTCTGGTAAGGATCCCACACCGCGCAGCATTACTCTAAAAGAGGACGGACAAGCGTAGTGTACGCAGTCTCTTTAGTAGATCTGATACATTTTGTAAGTGTCCTGCCAATAAAATGCAGTCTTTGGTTTGCCTTTCCCACATTTTCTATGTGTTCTTTCCAATTTAAGGTGTTAGTAATTGTGATTCCTAGGTATTTAGCTTAATTTACGGCCTTTAGATGTGACTGATTTATCGTGTAACCGAAGTTTAACGGACTCCTTTTAGCACTCTTGCGGATGACTTCACACTTTTCGTTATCTAGGTTCAGTTGCGAATTTTTGTAACACACAGATATCTTTTCCGAATCGTATTCCATTGTGTATTGAAATAACATTGTCTTTCGTCTTCCTTATTCGTCTGCTAATTGTGTGTCTTGTGAGTGAATAATAAACAAATAAATCAATGAGAAAATTATATGAAATTGTTTTTGGTCTAATTCCTGTCGCTTATTTTGATTCATAATCAATCTCAAATTCCAGTTTCCCGTAAAATGATACGTTATTCGCGGTTTTCTGAGAAATTATTGCCAACGCGAGAAATCTTCACTAGTATTCTTTCGCGAATGAGATTCATTCGATGGAATAGCACTGTGACAAACCTGACTTCGCGCTACGCTCGTGATGTTCGGAATCTGTATGTTTCGAATGTTTCTACTCTCAGTATGATTCAAGGAAATTCATCAAGAATAAACGTAAGAATAAAATATAAGCATTAATAGAAGTTCTGATATAAGAACGAAATATAAGAATACGAGAATTTAAAAAGGATTGTTACTCCTGAAAATATCATGCACACATACTATAATAATAAAAGTATGACATTTTTTCTGAAGTCTGGTTAAATAATTTGATAATTAATGTAACGCCCTTGCCGGCTGCTGTGGCCGAGCGGTTCTAGGTGCTTCAGTCCGGAACCGCGCTGCTGCTACGGCCGCAGATTCGAATCCTGCCTCGGGCATGGATGTGTGTGATGTCCTTAGGTTAGTTAGGTTTAAGTAGTTCTAAGTCTAGGGGACTGATGACCTCAGATGTTGAGTCCCATAGTGCTTAGAGACTTTTTTTTGTAACGCCCTTGTATTTCCTAACTTGATAACAACATGAGTGTAGTAACCTTCTACGGGCATGCGTTTATAATTGAAAAATAAAATAAATAAAACCAATAATCGATTTTAGAACACGGAGCACAAAAAGGAGTCGCCGTGACTATAGCCGCTGGGCGACAGTTTCGGCTGATAATATAGCGCGCTAAAAAGGCATCTGAAGCTCGGTAAAGTATCTACGGACAAGATGATACACGTGTTGGCTTATTCCGACTCCTCCCCGACTCAGCGAAGTTTCTGGGAAATCGGGTTATGACGCTGTCCGTGTTCTCATCGTTAGCTATACCTACGGAATACGCGGGGGGGGGGGGGGGGGGGGGGGCGTCCTAGAAGCAAGTTAATCCTGTAGACCGTACTACGTCAGTGCAAAAAGTTTCGAGATTGGATCAGTAGAAAGTAGACAAAGGTTAAGATAGTGGTCGTAATGCTTCACCTGGTCTACGTAGTCTCTCCCCACGTGCGTACAACGCACAAAACTTCTGTGGTCTGTTGTTCAACTCGAGCATAGTATTAGCTTGAATGCCGCTTATGTCGTCAAAGCGTTGACCCTTCATCTGAATTTCTGCACCTTGCCATTTTGTGCTAGGTTCCTATTGATGACACCAAGTCTTGTCATCCTTGATGAAAAGGGAATGTTATCCGCGGTCTGCATTTCAGTCAAGTCGCGGCAGGCGTTCGGGGATCAAAGTGAAAGGGTCAGACTTCGCACAGACTTTTCTCTTCTGGAGAATGTCGTGAACACTTGATGTAGGGATCTGTTCCACTTGCAATCTGTGGCAAAAAAACTCTGACACGCTGCAGTCGCACGTCCGCTGCTTAACACCGCCTGCTCACAACTGACTGGTCGAATACATACCTGTTGTTTAAGGTTGTTAGTTCAAGCTGTCACAGTAGTTAATGCGCTGACATCGCTTATCCGCCAGAACAAAGGCATTCTTGAAACTTTTTGGACGGCTGGTGTATTACTGTAGACTGACGTTATCAAAATCCTCTGCTTGATCAAGTAACTTTCTTATTATAACATCAGGTGTTTATTCTACATTTACTCCTTTAACAATTTTTTTATAAGATTAACAGCTGTGTAATTTTACAACCTATTTTACTCTTGTCATTTGTATTTGCGCCTTTGATTTTTTTTAATTGTCCAATTCCACGTTGACTTCATGTATCTATATATTTTTTAAAAGTGTTATTCCAGCAACTGAAATAGCTAGATTAATATTGATTAAATTTGTTACAAGAAGAGCTGTTGCAAGTCTTTTGTATATAAAGCAGTTGGACACAAGAATACAGTTATTACAAATTACAAACGCTTGTCAAGCAATTTCTACTTGTTGTTATAATAAATATCAAATGGTAGCTGTCTTCGTAATGTACGTTCAGTATTTCGCGTAGTGGTCAACTAAATTTAATAGATATCTTATCCCATATAAGACCACAAGCAATATGATGTCAACTGAAATTAGTTTTCGTTGAAGTACAGATCACATAATGGGAATGAAAAATGACAAAGTATGAAAAACATAGTGTGGTGATAATTTACAATTAAGAAGGAACTCAGGACAAACGAAGATAAAAGGCGGTAGGTAAATACATGATTAGGAAAATATGGCACCCTGTGTTTACAACAGTTACTTGAAAGGACGGGGAGAGCTGTCGCCGTGGTTGCGATAATAGACGTGCATGAGAAAAAAAGTGCATTCAAATCAGCATCCGATTATCCAGGGTTAGAGTCCTGTGGATTTCCTAAATCATCTCTGACGAACGACACCACCATTCCCGAAAGAGTCCACAGGCGATTTCCTTCTCTGAACCTCTCTAAGTGAACCAGCGCCACGTCTCAATGTCGATGAGACTTAAAATACAACCTCCCTTTTTTCCGAAACTGAATCATCCAGAGAAATGACCAGAACTTTCTGAGTAGTTTCCAGTGATCCTTTGGCCGACCAGGCTCAAGTACCAGATATAAAACGATTTCCCTAGTTGTTAACCGTTAGCTGCCCGACGTGAAAGCCTAGCCTTGAAATACGCCGGCGGGAGTGGCCGTGCGGTTCTGGGCGCTACAGTCTGGAGCCGAGCGACCGCTACGGTCGCGGGTTCGAATCCTGCCTCGGGCATGGATGTGTGTGATGTCCTTAGGTTAGTTAGGTTTAATTAGTTCTAAGTTCTAGGCGGCTGATGACCTCCGAAGTTAAGTCGCATAGTGCTCAGAGCCATTTGAACCATTTGAACCATGAAATATCCTGAAATCCATGAAGTTCCCATCTTCCTGTTCTCTAAATCAACCCTATGTGTTCGTAATAGACTTACCAGACCTTGGACGGGTGGGGCAAAACATCTATTCTGCACTTATCCACATAGATGGATAAGTTTGGAGAGGTTTGTTACAAGTGGTTGGAGCGAAGACAATGAGTACTAAACTTTCCCAGATAGCCAACGTCCAGACCACTTAACCGGCCATCAAGCGACACCTTACTATGGTTATATGGATGCTATTACTTCAAGGGACATCAATAATTTCCAGCGCATGACACGTCTGGTTTGTGCTATTAACTTAAAACCTGCAGTTGACCGTACAATAAATGAAATGCGTTGTAGCTACGCTGCACAGGCAGTGGCAAAAGCAGCAAACTTTCTACACTTTACAGAGACTCGAAATCCCATGACCAGATATTATGATTTGATACTTTCTATTGACGCACAAAGACTTTTTATTCAGGTTTGATGCAGTTCTCCAACTTCTCTTACATTATGCTAATCATTTGACTTCGAAATTGCCCCCTTCACTGCAAATTTCCACCAACAAGTAACTATTCTGGATGTCGTAGAAGGCGTTCCACAAACCTTTCACTTCTCCTGGCTATTATCTTCCATATTCTTCCCTCACCTATTCTTGTTAGGACATTTTCTTTTACTGTGTTATCTGTGACTTAATTTCAACAGTCTTCCACGAAATCTCTGGTTCTCAGCTGAAAAGTGGCGCTGTGTTGCCACAACGTTTCAGCTGGTTTCGACACCTATATCTACACCTACACCCATACTCCGCGAGCCACCTGACGGTGTGTGGCGGAGGGTACTTTGAGTGCCTCTGTCGGTTCTCCCTTCTATTCCAGTCTCGTATTGTTCGTGGAAAGATGGATTGTCGGAATGCCTCTGTGTGGGCTCTAATGTCTCTGATTTTATCCTCATGGTCTCTTCGCGAGATATATGTAGGAGGGAGCTATATGCTGCTTGACTCCTCGGGAAGGTATGTTCTCGAAACTTCAACAAAAGCCCGTACCGAGCTACTGAGCGTCTCTCCTGCAGAGTCTTCCACTGGAGTTTATCTATCATCTCCGTAATGCTTTCGCGATTACTTAATGATCCTGTAACGGAGTGCGCAGCTCTCCGTTGGATCTTCTCTATCTCTTCTATCAACCCTATCTGGTACGGATACCACAATGGTGAGCAATATTCAAGCAGTGGGCGAACAAATTACTGTAACCTACTTCCTTTGCTTTCGGATTGCATCTCCTTAGGATTCTTCCAATGAATATCAGTCTGGCATCTACTTTACCGACGATCAACTTTATATGATTCATTCCATTTTAAATCACTCCCAATACCTACTCCCAGATCATTTATGGAATTAACTGCTTCCGGTTGCTGACCTGATATAGTGTAGCTGTTCTATGTATTCGCAGCACATTACAATTGGCTACATTGAGATTCAATTGGCATTCCCTGCACCATGCGTCAATTCGTTGCAGATCGTCCTGCATTTCAGTACAATTTTTCATTGTTACAACCTCTCGATATTCTACAGCACCATCCGCAATAAGCCTCAGTGAACTTCCGATGTCATCCACAAGGTTATTTATGTATATCGTGAATAGCAACGGTCCTACGACACTCCCCTGCGGCACACCTGAAATCACTCTTACATCGGAAGACCTCTCTCCATTGAGAACGACATGCTGCGTTCTGTTATCTAGGTACTCTTCAATTCAATCACATAATTGGTCTGATAGTCCATATGCTCTTACTTTGTTCATTAAACGACTGTGGGGAACTGTATCGAACGCCTTGCGGAAGTCAAGAAACACGGCATCTACCTGGGAACCGTTATCTTCAGTGGAAGCGTCGAGTACACTTTTTTTCGTTCCTTTATGGCACATGGACCACAGACTCCTCTGTCGATGGTGGCGGTGGGGTCGGGGGACGGATGGATTGAAAGGAAGAGGGAGGGAGCTGGCCGTCTAGTCCAGGTGCTTCCCGTCTATTCCGCCTGCTGCATCAGAACGTTGCTAACGCCACGTCCCTTGCAGCGTTCAGTTGGAGACCTCGGTCCTGGTTGACAAGATACTTAGGTACTTGTATTTTCACTGCCTACGTGATGATTGTCTCCCAGAACCTGTTGGCGCCGCACAGCAGCATTTTCAGAAGAAGAAGAAGATTTTGTCCGTCGTTGACGCTGCTCTCGATTTCACAGAGGCGAACACTCCTCACATACTCTGAACAGTACTGTAATATAAACTATATCTGGAAAGTAACTAGCAGGTGTTAATATGGGGTGTGTCCACCATTCTCCTTTATGACATCTTGAACTCTGTTGGGGACATGTACAGTAAGATATCTGAATGTCTGTGGAGGAACGGAAGCCCACTCTTCCTCAAGAGCGAAACTAGAGAAGGTAGTGTTTGCCGCAAGGGTCTATAGCGAAATGGACGTTGTAGCTGATCCCAAAGTGCTCTAGTAGGTTCAGGACAGTTCATTTCAGGACTGTTATTGTCCACAATCCATTGACTCACAGATGCTGCATTATGAGAGAGTGCATTGTTGTGCTAATACAGGGTGTTTCAAAAATGACCGGTATATTTGAAACGGCAATAAAAACTAAACGAGCAGCGATAGAAATACACCGTTTGTTGCAATATGCTTATGACAACAGTACATTTTCAGGCGGACAAACTTTCGAAATTACAGTAGTTACAATTTTCAACAACAGATGGCGCTGCAAGTGATGTGAAAGATATAGAAGACAACGCAGTCTGTGGGTGCGCCCTTCTGTACGTCGTCTTTCTGCTGTAAGCGTGTGCTGTTCACAACGTGCAAGTGTGCTGTAGACAACATGGTTTATTCCTTAGAACAGAGGATTTTTCTGCTGTTGGAATTCCACCGCCTAGAACACAGTGTTGTTGCCACAAGACGAAGTTTTCAACGGAGGTTTAATGTAACCTTCTCTTCTTCTTCTTCGGTTATCAACCCACAGGTTGGTTGGCAGCAGCACGCCATTCCGTTCTTTTGTCAACTTTCTTCTTCATATCTGCATAGGTCTGGCACCCGATGTCATTTATTACTTGTTGAATGTAGCTTAATCTAGGTCGTCCTCGGCGAGTTCTTCCTTCAATGATTCCTTCTAATATTCTCTTAATGAAATTGTTATGCCGTAAAATGTGACCTATGAAGGTTATTCTTCTTTTCTGTATATTTCGCCAAAGAGATCTGTTTTCTTTCACTCTTCTGAGGACATCTTCGTTTGTAGCCTTGTCTCGCCAGCTGATTTTTTCCATTCTCCGGTAGCACCACATTTCGAATGCCTCTAATCTTCTCTTTTCTTCTTTTCCACTAGTCCAAGTTTCACATCCGTAAAGGGCTGTACTCCACACATAGGTTTTCATGACTCTCTTTCTTACGTCTAAACTAACATTTCTACTCGTCAGTAAGTTTCTTTTTCCATTGAATGCTATTTTGGCAAGTTGTATTCTGTTTTTAATGTCACTTTTGCTCCTTCCATCTGCTGTTATTTTGCTACCTAAGTAGTTAAATTCTGTAACCTGCCCTAGTTTCTCTCCCTTTATTGTTATTCGTATGGGTTCATTGTAGTTCAGGGCGCCACTCACCATCACTTTAGTCTTTTTCTTATTTATTTTCATTCCATACTGTTCTTTTAAGGTGTTTTCCATTTCATTGAGTGCGGCTTCTAAATCTTCTTTCCTTTCTGTAATTATGGCGATATCATCTGCATATCGCAACATATCTATTTTCATTCCGTTAATTTTTATTCCTACTTCAATATTCTCTCTTATTTTGTCTATTGCTTCTTGGATATATGCGTTGAAAATTACTGGAGATAGTGGGCATCCCTGTCTCACTCCTTTCCTTATTCTTGCTGTTTCTTCTTTGTTTTCCTTCTTAACTAAGGCTGTTTCATTTTGGTATATTTTAAAGATTATCCTTCTATCATTGTATTTCAGACCAGCCTTCTTCAGAATTCTAAACATTTCTGGCCATACAACATTGTCAAATGCCTTTTCGAGGTCTACGAAGGCTATAAATACTTGTTTGTTTTTGGAAATTTGTTTCTCAATTATTAGTCTTAAAGATAAGATTGCTTCCCTCGTCCCTACACCGCTTCTAAAACCGAATTGGTCTTCACTTAGAGTGCTATTCAATTGGTTTTCAACTCTTTTCAAAATTATTCTTATTAGAATTTTTGATGCGTGTGAAAGAAGACTGAGTGTTCGATGGTTTTCACAGTCCATAGTAGATGCTTTCTTAGGTATGGGGAATATGATGCATTTTTGATAGTCTTCAGGAACTTCACCTGTTTTGTATATTTTCTGTATGAGTTGCAGTAATGTAGCTTTCATTTTGTCTCCTGATTTCTTAATTAGTTCAGAAGGTATATCATCAACACCTGCCGCTTTCTTATCTGGTAGTTCTTTTAGTGCTTTTTCAAATTCATCTTTCAGAATTGTGTCCCCTAGTTCTTCTTTCTCTACTTCTTCGCTTAATTCTATCATATTATCTGTTAGAGGGTCTCCTTGATATAGCTCTTCAATGTATTCTTGCCATCTCTTCAGCGTGTCATATCCAAATAGTACCTTGCCCTCTTTGTTCTTTATAGTTCCTGAAGATTTTACTTTCCGTTTAGCAAAGTTTTGTTTTATTGTTCTGTAGGCCAAGTCAGTTTTTCCTTTAACCATGTTTTCCTCCACCTCTTTACAAATGCTGTTGAGGTAATTTTCTTTTGCTTTCCTAGATTCTCTGTTTATTTGGTTTCTAAGCTTTCTATATTTGTTTTCGCTTTGCTCGTCAGAGGCATTTTTGTATAGTCTTCTTTCTTCCATTAGACAAATTATTTCAGGTGTTATCCACTCTTTCCTGTTTACAGGTTTGGCTTTCCCAATAAATTCTTCTGCTGCTTTATGTATGCCTTCTTTGATTTGTTTCCACTCCTCGTTAGTACTCCCGGGAATAATGTTTGATGCCATCTCATCAGTTTTCCGTGCATAAGGGATCACTAGTTCTTCAGACTTTAGGTTATCTCTGTTCCATACTTTGTTCGTTTTTCTCTCTAATCGCTTGAGTTTGAGTAAGCATTTCATCATTACAAGGTAACCAAAGGACCGAAAAGCGATACAATAAAGGATCTGTTTGAAAAATTTCAACGGACTGGGAATGTGACGGATGAACGTGCTGGAAAGGTAGGGCGACCGCGTACGGCAACCACAGAGGGCAACGCGCAGCTAGTGCAGCAGGTGATCCAACAGCGGCCTCGGGTTTCCGTTCGCCATGTTGCAGCTGCGGTCCCAATGACGCCAACGTCCACGTATCGTCTCATGCGCCAGAGTTTACACCTCTATCCATACAAAATTCAAACGCGGCAACCCCTCAGCGCCGCTACCATTGCTGCACGAGAGACATTCGCTAACGATATAGTGCACAGGATTGATGACGGCGATATGCATGTGGGCAGCATTTGGTTTACTGACGAAGCTTATTTTTACCTGGACGGCTTCGTCAATAAACAGAACTGGCGCATGAGGGGAACCGAAAAGCCCCATGTTGCAGTCCCATCGTCCCTGCATCCTCAAAAAGTACTGGTCTGGGCCGCCATTTCTTCCAAAGGAATCATTGCCCATTTTTCAGATCCGAAACGATTACTGCATCACGCTATCTGGACATTCTTCGTGAATTTGTGGCGGTACAAACTGCCTTAGACGACACTGCGAACACCTCGTGGTTTATGCAAGATGGTGCCCGGCCACATCGTACGGCCGACGTCTTTAATTTCCTGAATGAATATTTCGATGATCGTGTGATTGCTTTGGGCTATCCGAAACATACAGGAGGCGGCGTGGATTGGCCTCCCTATTCGCCAGACATGAACCCCTGTGACTTCTTTCTGTGGGGACACTTGAAAGACCAGGTGTACCGCCAGAATCCAGAAACAATTGAACAGCTGAAGCAGTACATCTCATCTGCATGTGAAGCCATTCCGCCAGACACGTTGTCAAAGGTTTCGGGTAATTTCATTCAGAGACTACGCCATACTATTGCTACGCATGGTGGATATGTGGAAAATATCGTACTATAGAGTTTCCCAGACCGCAGCGCCATCTGTTGTTGACAATTGTAACTACCGTAATTTCGAAAGTTTGTCTGCCTGAAAATGTACTGTTGTCCCTAGCATATTGCAACAAACGGTGTATTTCCATCGCTGCTCGTTTAGTTTTTATTACCGTTTCAAATATACCGGTCATTTTTGAAACACCCTGTATAAACACTCAGCGTCCTCTAGTGTAGGCAGCACTCCTTAGCGTAACATCACCTCCTCCATGCTTCGCATCCGCAGCTCTTGGTCTCGCTGTCGCGTTCTCGCTTCCCGAGCACAGAGTCTTGGGTTCGATTCCCGGCGGGGTCAGGGATTTTCAAAAATAGTTCAAATGGCTCTAAGCACTATGGGACTTAACATCTGAGGTCATCAGTCCCCTAGACTTAGAACTACTTAAATCTAACTATCCTAAGGACATCACACACATCCATGCCCGAGACAGGATTCGAACCTGCGACCGTAGCAGCAGCGCGGTTCCGGACTGAAGCGCCTAGAGCCGCTCTGTCACAGCGGCCGGCTCAGTGATTTTCACCAGCCTCGAGATGACTGGGTGTTTGTGTTGTCCTCATCGTTTCATCATCATTCATGAATGTGGCGAGATTGGACTGAGCAAAGGTTGGGAATTTGTTCGGGCGCTGATAACCGCGCAGTTGAGCGCCCCACAATCCAAACATCATCATCATCATATCATCATCATCATCATCATCATCCATGCTTCGCTGTTTAGTGAACGCAGCATGCCGTATCGGTTCGCCATACTTCCGCCAAGCGGTCGGTAGAATGTTTGTGATCACAGTTCTTTGATGTTGTCTTTATCGTTACATACGACTAACAGACCATCTATGTCTTGACTTCAGCACAACTCGGCAACCTTGAAGATGTTCAAAGAAACAAAACCGGATGTAAAACAATTAGATACACAGAAAATTTTTATCTTAAGTAGCCATCAGTCACTTTGTTATTCTGGCACAGGTTGGGATACAAATAATAGAGACGGTGGTGCTTTATGTCGTTTCTAATCACATTTCAAGCAAATTCGTGGCACGATTATAGCCCTTTGTTGTGTGAAAGCGGTTGTTAGTGCAGCGAAAACTGTGATGTGTCACTCTGGTATCTTCCCCTAAACTCTGAACAGGATGCGACGCACGGAGGATGACACTCTCCTGAAGCTAGTCAGTCACTCTCGTCCCGTGTTTGAAACTGTTCTTCCGGTGTCCTTCTTACACCAGTCTGCATGCTGCTCATCAGCGTCTGTCCTCGCCTCGTTAGGACGAGTTTGCATTATGGGAGAGGCGGAAATCTCTGCTCGCGCGCCAGTCTCCGCATGATCGACAGCTCTCTGCTGGGCACACTGCGGGGACGCTACAGCCAGACACACTAAAACTCTGTGCTCACACTCCATGGCCGCATACGTAAAACAGCTATTACACTGACGAAAAAAAATCGCAAGAAGAAGGAGTTGTGCGACACAAACGAAAGTTCGTAGGCATGTTTCTATATCTGTAAGAAGATGTCTATTCCGATTTCACGCCAGCCGCATAAAAGTGGCGCTAGCAAACAGAGGCTGTAACGGTCGTGAGCGTTAGATCCCTTTGAGATTGGACGTGGTGAGTTGTTAATCAAGAAAACCTTTAAGGCGACAATGATGCCATTGTAGGCACGTCACTGTGTTTGAACGATGACTTGTAATAGGGCTACGAGAAGCTGGAAGTTTCTTCTGTCATACAGTAAATATTTCTGGCAGAGGTAGTCACGATGTAAGGGGCAATATTTGTGATTTACTTATTCTAGGGTTGAAGACAACTGTGTAAGTTGAAATGACATGTTTAATGTCGCAATATTAGCACAAAAATACACGCTAAAACAAAAAAATACACGCTAGGATTGAAGACAACTGTGCAAGTTGAAATGACATGTTTAATGTCGCAATATTAGCACAAAAATACACGCTTTTACACAGTTTTCAATGTGACAACAAAAAAAACAGTTGTCAGGGTAATGCTTCTCGTCAACATCAAAACGTGAAATAATCCTAAACACAAAAATATTAAATATTAACTCTCAGAAGGTTAAATTATCCTAAACATGACAATATTAAAATTTAACTAGAAGTTTCCTTACAAAATTGTTCATACACTTACGTTATGATGTTGGTCAGTACTACGAAAATAGTCCGATTCCGATTGAAAGTTCGGTACTATTTTTAGGATGACAATCAAATGTATTGTGGATGGTTATTCTGTGACAAATTGAGTATAAGATTACCCATGGTCGCACGAGTTGACGGTGGACGCAAGCTGGTGAACCAAGAAGTTTACGCCTCTGAACTCGGTATTTGCCTTAAGCTGCGATGAGCTGTCGTCTGCTAGGAAGGTCTCTTCCGCTGAAATTCCTATAAAACTAATTACACCTCTGCTGAATTTTCCATCAGAAACTTTCTCTATGTTATGCGAGAGAACATGTACTCATCCCTAGTCTCGCAAGAGCAATTAAGTAATTGGCCAGTTAGTTTCTCCACAGTTGGAGGTAAACGATGCTACAGCTAATTTCTAGCTGGATATCAGCCGCTGTGAAGGCAGTGTTCACACAAATTACTCCTCTGCGTCGCACAGAGCATTATGCGCTCCATTTTGCACTTAACGCCAGTTCAGAGAAGATTCCCCGAAAATTTCCGTCTTGTCTTACCCATAGCCGAACTGTCTCCCCACCTGGGTTCTTTCGTTCTTCATGTCACAGCTTTTTTCGACCAATAGGAGCGTTCCTCTCATTTTGTGGAAACTCACTCTACCAGTCGCAAGGTCCCTACCATTAAATTGCGTCGAAACTTTGGCTCTTCTCTCCTTCCTAGCGCGTTTCCGCCAATCGGACGTTTTGTGTCCATTCCAGGCGCCTAGATGAGTACTTTGACTCTCTCATGTGTGTACCACTCACTGGACACGTGATCGAAAATGCGTCACTGGTCTTGTTTCGTATCCATTTGGAATTCCGAAACACAGTTTTTAAAAACCTTTTTTTTTTTCCTGTCCTCCCTCAGATGGGCTGCTATACTCGCTCTCCCCATCTGAGTCACCTGGTCGGTCGTTGACTTTCCGCCTGGGACACCCCTTTAAGTGGTTTCTGTGGTACCCTCTGTAGCACGGCCTTGCCTCTGCCGTCGTACCTCTGAATTCCAAACTAAAACGCCTCTCGCTGCTGTTTTCACATTCTGCTCAAACATGCATTATAGGAACTGTGTGTCAGTTACCATCAATTGAGTGTCATCCCTTTTTGCATTACATACTGACAGGTAAATTTGTTCGTTACTTCCAAATTAATTTAGGTGTCATATTCACCTTCCCATTGCGATGTATAAAGCTCTCATGTAAGGTGCAAATCTGACCTTCATTTATTCTGCCACCTTGCAACGAGAATGTACGATTGCAAGCAGAGCAGGCTCCAGACAGCCACGTCGTGCTATAGACAGGGAAGGCAATCAAGTTCGGTGTATGGATCTGTAACATCATACTGCATATGCAGCAGCAATCTGAACAGCAGCTGGCAAAACAATGATACAACGGATTGATCAGTCACTTTAAGGATAGCTCTGAGCGAGACCCCTGTGGTGTGCATTCCACGGACCGCAAACCACCGACATTTGCGACTTCAGTGGTGTCAAGCGAGAGCTTATAGAGAGCAGGGTGGAGGTATGTTGTATTTTCTGATGAAAGCTAGTTCTACCTCGGTGCCAGTGAAAGTCGTGTGTTGGCTAGAAGGAAGCCAGTTGAGGGCCTGCAACCAACATGTCTGCATCCCAGACACACTGGACTGACACCTGGAGTTAGGATCTGGAATGCGATTGCATGTGACACTGGGAGCACTCTCGTGGTTATACCACGCACCCTGACTGCAAATTTGTCCATACATAAGCTTAGGGACCGATGACCTCAGCAGTTTGGTCCCATAAGACCTCACCACAAAATTCATTTTTTTTGTACGTACGTCTGATGATTCAACCTGTTGTGCTCCCACTGATGAACAGCATTCAAGGGGTTGTTTTCCGATAGGATAACGCCCGAATAGATGCCGATGTTGTAACCCAACATGCTCTAAAGGGTGTGTACTAGCTCCTTGCTCTGCTCGACCACCAAATCTGTCTCCAATCAAGCACATATGGGATATCATAGGATGACAACTCCAGCGTCATCCAGAAACAGCATTTACCGTCCGTCTACTGATTGTGACCGACAAAGTGCAAGAGACATGGAATTCCATCCCACAAACTGACATCCAGAACCTGCATGACACAATGCATGCACGTTTCCATATTTGCATTCAACAGTCTGGCGATTACACCGGTTATCGTTGTACCCAGCATTTTACATTTGCAATTCCTTATCTCGTGCTCACATTAACCCCTGATCTTGCAATGTTAATCACTCAAATGTGCTACCTAGACAAACGTATTCATGAAATTTCGTGATCTTACGCTAATTATTTTTTGGTGTTGCGATTTTTCGTTCCGTCAGTGTAGTTCATAAAAGCACTCCACAAGTGCCGAGAATTCTTCCGGGTTGTGTGGCCGTGGTCCATGGAACTCTTCTATCCCTGATGTTTTGTCCAAAGCTATGTTGGACATCTTCGGAGGTGCCCCTGGTGGTGCTGAGTCTCATCGGCAAGAGCGCCTCTGAAGATGTCCAACATAGCTACGGACAAAACGTCAGGGATAGAAGAGTTCCATGGACCACGGCCATACAACCCGGACGAATTCTGGGCAGCTGAAACATCTGGTCGTGAAAGCCTTCATTGTATGATTCTACAAGTGGCCCGTCGGGAGCATCCGACCGCCGTGTCATCCTCGGCTGAGGATGCGGATACGAGAGGGGTGTGGTCAGCATACCGCTCTCCCGGTCGTTATGATGGTTTTCTTTGACCGGAGCAGCTACTGTTCAGTCGAGTAGCTCCTCAATTGGTGCCACGAGGTTGAGTGCACTACGAAAAATAGCCACAGCGCATGGCGTCCCGGACGGTCACCCATCCAAGTGCCGGCCACGCCCAACAGCGCTTAACTTCCGTGTTCTAAAGGAAACCGGTGTATATCCACTGCGGCAAGGCCACTGCCTCAATGTAGTTCATACAAGCGTATAATATCTGATGACAGTACCTGGACATACCTGTATAATGCGGAAACGACCGCTAGATGTCACAAGAGATGGAAGTACCGGTATGAAAGGAATCAGGGAGTATTGTGTCGTCAGTAGAAAACCAGTAACTCTAGAAAGAATTGGCCAGGAGAGCTGAATAACTTCGAACGTAGACCAGTCAGTGTGCGTCAGATGAGTAACGAAACCATCAGGGACATTTCTACACATCTAAAGTGGCGCTAGTCGACTGTTGGTGATGTGATTATGAGCTGGAAACAATCGCAAGTTTAACTAAGACCAAGCGGCGTCATGTTCTAACGGACAGGGACCGTCGAGCACTGTGGAGGATGGCTGCAAAAATCGCTTGAAGTCAGTAGAAGAAATGACACGTCAGTTCCACAGTTCTACTAGAAGTCCAACTAGCACAGTGACTGAGGATTAGGAGTTAAAAGAATGGGATACACTGACAAGGCAGCTCCTCATAATCCACACATGCCTCTAGTCAATGCTAAACGACGCCTGAGGTGATGTAAAGAGCGAAGCCACTGGAGAGTGGGTGACTGGAAGCGAGTGGTTTGTTGTGGTGTATGCTACGACCTGTCCCTTCCGATGGAAGGGTTTGGGTTTGGCAAATACCTCGAGACAGTTAGCTGCTATCGTCTGTAGTGTGAATAGTGAAGTGTGGAAGATGGGGGTCTCCTTACTGCGCTTAAGAAAATGCTAAATGCAGCGGGATGTGTACACATTTTACAACATTGTATGCTGCGTACAGTGGAGGAAGAGTTTGGTGACGATGACTGTATCAGCATGACCAGGCACCTTGTTATAAAACAGTATCTGTAAGGCAATGCTCTGTAAACAATAATATTCCTGAAATGAGCTGGCCTGAACCCACTTGAACATCTACGAGATCACTTTGCTGCAGACAGCGTCGACCGTTATCTTCTCTGGTTTCGGCTCTTGAGGAAGAATGGCCTGCCATCTCTCCACCTACATCTTACTGAAAGAGTCCCCAGCAGAGCTCGGATCGTAATAAAGGACAAGGGTGGACACGCTCCGTATTAATATCCCCTAACAGGTGTCGGATACTTCTGAACAGATCGTGTATACATATTTAATCGACTAAACGTCTGTTTTTGATCACCAACTTTCGTAAGTACGGAAAGGATTTGCTTCTTTCAGCGTCTTACCTTTCTACTGTATTTTGACGGAACCTTTACGTTTGCTGTGTCTCATCACTTTGTTCGTTCATCAACCCACACTTCTTTTCTAATCTTATAATTCTCTCTATCATAAGTTTTAGTTCTTCGATTGACTCAGTCAATATTACTTGATGATCTGTATTTATCTTTTCTTCTCTTATTGTTATACCTCTTGCTAATTCTATGCCAGTTTCTCAGCATAATTGCTGAAAAGCTTTGGTGGCAATTGGCATTCTTGTCCAGCACCGGTTCCAATATGAGTCATTTCTTTCGCAGATATAACATAGACAGAAATTCGTGGGGTGCTGCACGAGGGCTCATTGGGATGAAGATAGGGTGGAAGGGGTGCTGTTGAAGAACATTGGAGTAGGTGTACGGGAGGCGAGGAGAGGGTATTGCAACATAAATAGTTTAATCAGTTCTTTATTGCAATTTCATTCCTCATGTTGGTCTGGCTGGCTGTTGCAATGCAGCTGTTCTTCAGCTTACAGGTGTTTAAACACAGAAGTGGTATTGCAAAATATTGAGGTTCAAATGGTTCAAATGGCTCTAAGCACTATGGGACCTAACATCTGAGGTCATCAGTCCCCGAGACTTACAACTACTTAAACCTAACTAACCTAAGGACATCACAGAGATCAATGCCCGAGTCAGGATTCGAACCTGCGACCGTAGCAGCAGCGCGTTCCGGACTGAAGCGCCTAGAACGGCTCGGCCGCAAGGGCTGGCCAAAATATTGAGAGGTGATAAAAGATGATCAGTAAATACTGAGTGATGCTCATTCTGCGGAACTGACTATGTATGGTGGGCAGCTTGGTGGTGATGAATTACTGAAGATGATGCTTATGTTGATGACCGTTCTTGCTTGATTACCAGTAGGTGAAGGATAGCGTAGGAAACTGACACTGAAGTTATAGAAACTGAGAAAAGTTTTTTTAGGTGTGGTTTGTAACAGTTGTGATGGTGAGAAGGATCTAGCCATGTTTGGCTGTGGAAGGGGGATTTGCAGTTAGGTGCAATGGATTTGGATGTGCTGCAGAAGCATGAGTGGCAAAATAGGAAACGAGAGTGGAAATGGTTTAGGGAATATAGGGCAGTCGCATTTAAGTGGAAAACTGAGTAGACTGCCAGCGTGATTTGAAGGGGCATACGGGAATTCCCAAATGATTGGATATTTTGAGGCCAGTGGTAATGAAGCGAATGACGTCTTCAGCGGTGGGAACAAGACGGAGGGAGTTGTTCAGGTAGTGTGTCAATATGAAACATGGGGAGGGTAAATTCAGTTTGGTGTGGGAAATGGAGGGGGAGTCGGCTTTGCTTTCGTAGTAGTTGGGATGGGAATGGCTGAAGGGGGGATAAATAGCCTAGTTACAAGACCGTTAGAGGATCTCGTTTCAGTAAATTGCATCTTTGATTTTAGTATCAAGAATCTCGTTACAGTGAAGCCCCGATGTTGTAGCTATAGCTTGGTAGAATTACTTCCTAATTTTACCTGAGTTTTGCTTTTTGCGGAAGTCGAAATGCCTTGGCATGGTACAGAACGAGAGGTGCCGTGGACAGAAACCTTGGTTGGGTTGCGGGGCGGAAGTGGCGGCATCTGTTGGCGGCAGCTGGCAGCCACCCCAGCTGTGCGACCGTTGTTACGCCCAGACAGACGCGTTCCGATGGTGCTGCACCCTGCGAGCTACTGGCGTCACCATCAGACGTACCTTTTCCTCCTGCTTCCGCCTTGTCCTGTCAGCCCTATGAGCTCACAAACTTTTCACTTCCCACTTTTTCCTGCTCTGTAAAGTAGGATAGGTGGCGATCCGTGGCTGGGCTCACGAGACAGTACAGTGCTGTTGGGCAGCCGAATTACACGATGTTTTAGGTGGATTCCATGTTAGTGCACTTGTCGCTTCGTCGAGGGGAACAGTCAACATGGCACGTGACAGTAATATTATATTCTAAGTCACATATCTTAACGTATATGATAGCGGGCAGATCTTTGAAGCACGGCCCATCTACATACGCTGATGAGCTAAGACATTAAGACCATTGCCCACCGCAGGATTTAACGTCCACTAATGACATTGCGGGCTCGTGACTCTGTAAAAAAAGTACACTGCTGTGTAAAATTTAAGGACGAAACGGCCAAGTAACATAGGTCGATGAAACTAGGACCGTACATAGAAAGAATTGCTACAACATAGTACAGAAAGTAATTGAAAGAAATACGCAATGAGACGAATAGAAATTTCACTTTTGTTCAAAAGCAACAATTACACTGCGCGTAGCCTCATACTACGAGAGGCGGGAACACGTAACTCACACTGGAGCATTGTCGAACATGATCGTTTTCGTGATCCAGATGTTACGAGGTAAAGAGGCATAATGTTGCATAGGTACACTGACCTCCATATCTTTTAACACTGTGCACTCACCGTTCAACGTTATTGTGACGTTCTACTCTTTCCGCAAGTATTTCTTTTCAGGGGTCCATTTCACCCTGACTTCATTGTTACGGGTGAGAATTTGCGACCACATCGAACAGCGCAGGTGGAGGAACTCTTAGAACGAGAAGATGTTCGGGGAATGGAATGGCCTGGCAGTTCCCCTGACTTAAATTCCATTAAGCACGTGTGGGATGCGTTGGGGAGGCATGAACATGCACCAACGATCATCCAAGAGTTGTCAACAGCGCTGATGGCCAGCAGAGGAGAACGTTGCAGATCATGCATTGTCGTCCCTGGTGAGCAAACATCCTCTTAAGAACCATGTCCAGGGGACCATAATCAACTTCTATGACTTCAACGTAATTATTATCTATGGATAAATCACTTCTGTTTGTATCATTGCGGCCGGCCGTTGTGGCCGAGCGGTTCTAGGCGCTTCAGTCTGGAACCGCGCTGCTGCTACGGTCGCAGGTTCGAATCCTGCCTCGGGCGTGGACGTGTGTGCTGTACTTAGGTTAGTTAGGTTTAAATAGTTCTAAGTCTAGGGGACTGATGACTTCAGCTTTAATTCCCATAGTGCTCAGAGCCATTTGAAACATTTATCACTGACAACAGATATTTGAAGGTGTAAGTTTATATCTCCCTAAGACACTGTAAATTACTGACTCAACCACCACTGCAATTTTCTTCGACAGAATTTAGCAGCAGAAATGAAAACCTGGTAGAAATTGTCGTTGGGAAGGATGAATTAGGTTTTCGGGGAAGTGTTGAACACATTAGGAAATATTTGCCCGAAGTACCTTAGAAGAGAGACTAAAGAATGGAAAACCCACGTTAGTAGCATTTGTAGATGTAAGGAAAGCCTTTAGTAATGTTGACCTGAATTCCCGCTTTGAAATACTGAAGGTTCAGGGGACAAAATACAGGGAGAGAAAGGTTACTTATAACTTGTATAGACACCAGAATGCAGTTGTAAGAGTCGAGGCGCATGAAATGGAAGCAGTCGTTGAGAAGGGAGTGAGAGACGTTTGTGGCTTAACCCAGATATTATTCAATCAGAAAATTAAGCAAGGAGTAAAAGAAACTAAAGAAATTTGTAAAGGGAATTATAGTTCACAGAGAAGAAATGAAATGATGACACTGTAATTCTGTCAGTGACAGCAAAGAAATCAGAAGTGCCGTTGAGCGGAATGGATAATGCCCTGTTAAGCAGTTATAACACGAACATCAACAAAAGTAAAACAAAGGTAATCGCAGGCGCGGCTCGTAATTAAAGGCTCTGAGGCGGAGCCGCCCCAAAATATATGTTAAAGTAAATTTCGCAAGAACATATTACAAAATTTAAATTATCAGGAAGAATTTCGCACATTTCCCACTCCGATTAAAATAACGACGGTCAACGTTTTTGGAACTGTTTGTATCGATAGATGTTTTCGGAACGGTTAGTAGTGTTTAGGCTGCGCCTTGGAACGTCCGTAAGCTGCATGTAGTAGCGGTTTGGGGGCGTGGCTTCTACATAGTACCGCTCTTTATGGGCGACCCGAAGGCTCAGGGCTTGCAGCCTAAGGGTGTCATACCAACCACCACACGTTTTTCACGTTCCACTATCTATGTAATAAAGGAATGCAGAGTGGCCGAAACTTCGCTATCCAATCTCTGTCTCTGCACATCTCTACTACGCTTCGATGCGTCATTAATCGACGTTTTGTATTATTGTTTTGATAATGTTTTACATTGTTGTTTTGTTTCTACCATTGGCTATTTTATCCACATTTAGAATAAGTTTGCAAATATCCCGCCAGAGTGCACTAGACTACCTTAACTACAGGCTCTCTAACCGTAACAGCAGTACTGCCATCTAGCGAGAGTTTCATAAGTGATTAGAGGACAAAGCGCGCGAAATTTGTCCCGTGACTTTACTTTCCTTGCTTGCTGATGCTGACTGGTTTTGTTGATATCGTGTGATATTAGCAAGTTTCTTTTTCGGAGTGTATTTTGCAAGATTTTAGTGAGTTTTACTTGCTTGTGAAACCAGCGCAATACGAATTCAGTGTGCAATTCAATAGGTAAAAACTTGGAACACGGCCATAGGATGCAAGTGAAAGAATTTTGTGCACCCAGACCCGATCTAACGATCAATCAAGAACAGAAACAGTGCAAATCTAGGCAAGGATACAACTGCAGTTTTAATAGAGCAATGTACGATGCAGCCGAGTGGTTGTATGGTTGTGAAGTGAAAAATGCATTTTTCTGTTTCACCTGTCTTCGTACAAATAGTACTGACAGTGCCTGGACTGAAACTGGTATCACTGACTTAAAGAATTTTCACGCAAAGGGGAAAAAACATAATTCCAGCGAAAAACATTTAACTTCGAGCTTTGGAGGTAAACTACAATAAACGCCTTAAATTTAGAACTGAAAACACCAAAAATATTAAGCAGCCGCAAAGTTAACATTCATCGCATTAAAGATCTCTCCGAAACGCGTCTTTTCATATGATTTGCTGCAAAGTGTCAGAAAATGTAATGATGACGTATAAAAGCACTAACCAAAGATTTTAACTCGAAATTAGCCTCTAATGATATTTAATAAATACCTGATTATAGAAGACACAGTACGTAAAATTATGGGTAGAGAGTGATCTGCCCACCCCCCTCCCCCAGAATTCTTAGTTGTTTATGTCAGACTAATCTGTAACGTAACCAGAGGTCTATATTGGCTCCGATTGATAAATGCCGCAGCCTTCCCCAGTATAGGAACCACGAGCCGCGCCTGGGTAATCGTATGCAGCAGTCGAATTAAATCAGGCAATGCTGAGGGATTATGATTAGGAACTGAGACGCTGGAAGCAGTTTTGCTTTTTGGGCAACAAAATAACTTACAATTGTCGAAGTAGAGAGGATATTGAGCCGTGTTGGTTTGGTACTCACCAGGAAAGTACTTGGGCTCGAACAAACACAAATACACCAAAATTGTGTGAGAAATAATGTAAAGGTCTCTTATTGCACTAGTGATACTCCCGCATCTGCAAAACTCTGCAGTCGTCCGTTAGAGGCCTATGCGTATGCCATGCCGCATTGCACACTGACCTGCCGGTGCGCCAGTCGGGACCAGTAGGGACGGTGCAGTGTGCCTCTGAAGTTGCGTTTTGTGACATTATTTGTGTATTGAAGCGTCAGATGACTCGGCGATTGGTAATCAGTCCTGCTAATGTATTGCGATTGGTTGAGATGAAGTTACGAAGAACCCTTCTTCGTGAAGATGGTATTGGTGTAGAAGACGAATCATTTGCATGTTTTCTGGTATCTATTATAGTGCAGAAATATGAGCATAAGTTAGAAACAGATACTGTTGTAACACTAACACATAATGATGATGATAGGGATGATAATGACGAACAACTCATTGCAAACGGTAGTGCTACGGCAAGTGCGGGAAGAGGCGATGGAAGCAGTGACAGTGAATACCAACCGTCTCCCAAGAAGAAGGTTAAAGTTGCAAGTATCATCACGGCGTTTGATGACAACACACTGCAGAACATGTACGATGATTATTACGTAAGAGGTTTCGACACATACGACAAGCTTCTGAAAAGATACCCTAAACTGAAGTCTAAAAGCAATATTAAAAACATACTGGATTAGGTGGCAAAGAAAAGAGAAGGAAATACAGTTTTCAAAGGAAATCGTACACTGCTGTTCAAGACCATCAAGGAGCGTGTAATGGCGAAATTCGATGAAGCGCGAGAATGCGGTTCCGTCGTTCATTATTGGCATTTACAACATTGGGCATTGGACGTAGCCAGAAATCTCGGGTGTACAAACTTTACAGCTTCAATAGGATTTATTACTAATTTGAAAAAGGAGTTTAGGATAACATCACGCCGTATCACTATGCTCCAAGCACGAAAAGATAAGGATGACGAAGAAGAACTGACTGAAAGAGCTCAAACGTTTGTTGCTGACGTCAATGAGCATATCACGAGAGAAAACATCGATATTAGTTCTGTATGGAACTGTGATCAGAGTCAGTTTAGCTATGAACTTTCTTGTGACAGAACACTATCCATGAAAGGGGAGAGAAACACTGTCGCGATGTCGCAATCAGTTAACTGTGCAGCACACACTTACACGATCGATGTTGCTATATCAATGGACGGACGATTGGCAGACAAACTCTATATTAGCTTCCAAGAATCCAGTGGAAAGTGTGGACTCCGCGTGTCAAGGGAAATAGAAACGCGGTGCCCTCCAAATGTCGTCGTCGTTGCAAGTGTGAGTGGGAAGATGACGAAACAACATCTGATGACGTTTTTTCTGTCAGTTTTGAATCCACATTTGTTGAAAAAGTCATTAGTACTTTGTGTCTCCTGGTCTGGACATAAGGATGAACGAGTACTACTGGAAGCATCTGGCGGAAAACATGTAGATTTAAAAATCATTCCGCCTAAAACTACAAAATATGCACAACCTCTGGATGTGTATTTCTTCAGGCAATATAAAATGTATGCCAAGAGAATAACAGACTTGATTAAACTACGTTCCAGTAATATACAGCCGAAACTGCACGACAGATTCTTTATCATGAATATGCATTCTGTCATTTACAATCAGTTATCTGCGGGAGTACACAGTCCAATGCTTCGTTACGCGTGGCAGAACGCTGGCTACGATATTGGTGAACCAGTGAACAACTTCAAAAGTGTCTTGCATTTCTTCACTGTGCGTTTTGCAGTCATTCGTATTGCTCGGAGCATTTTAGTGACATTCCGCATTTACATTTATAGTTAAGATTGCTGCATTGCGTATGGCGTCTACAATTACATCTACAGTGATATCTAGAGCATGACTGCAGAGTTTTGCAGAAAAACTGTAGAGAGGCCACAGCGGCGTAAATAAAGTTCAAACGGGTGTAAGCTGTAGTAGCTGTGAAATTGAAGGCAAGAACAACAAATCTCTACAATAGTCTTCTAATTTAACTGAAGCACTTCGGGCTGCTTAGAACTTAATATGAGAGTGTGATATTTGTCAAATTGCTTTAACTGGAAATAGGAGGTCATATTAAATGCTAATAAACACAATGTCATTAAATTGATAAATTGATTGAAATGATAATTGACTCACGGAAGTACTGAATTCGAAACGCTACAGACCTGAAACATTTCCATTAAAAACTGATCCAACATGAATTCAAGTCAATAAATTTAGACAACAAACTCAATTTTACCCTCCCGTCAACTTGAAACAATAGACTATAATTGCAACTCCATAACTGAACGCTGATATCTGTATACAGAAGCTGACACGTTAAATGAATTTTGTGATTACATTATTCTCTTCAAGAGCGGACCTGTTCAGTGTGAAACTCATTACCTTAAATAACATTGGACATTGTGGAAGGTTTATTACGAAATTGATAGAGATCAGCGAGTCAATTTCGATTATATTTGAACGACACATTATTCATTATTAAATAAGCACACTGATAAGTGACTGACGTGCACTTGGTGTTTACAGAGAGAAATTAGAATTCGGTAATACTGCCAGTAAAATTAGTACTTCCTACTTCTTATTGTTTTGTTGTGGAGGAGGAGGGAGAGACAGTCATCAGTCTTCCGACTAGGTTGTTGTGGCTCGCCGCGAATTTCTCTCCTCTTAATCTCAGAGTCCTGCCCCCATGAACCATGGACCTTGCCGTTGGTGGGGAGGCTTGCGTGCCTCAGCGATACAGGTAGCCGTACCGTAGGTGCAACCACAACGGAGGGGTATCTGCTGAGAGGCCAGACAAACGTGTGGTTCCTGAAGAGGGGCAGCAGCCTTTTCAGTAGTTGCAGGGGCAACAGTCTGGATGATTGACTGATCTGGCCTAGCAACACTAACCAAAACGGCCTTGCTGTGCTGGTACTGCGAACGGCT
Organism: Schistocerca piceifrons; assembly: GCF_021461385.2. Classification (NCBI taxonomy): domain Eukaryota; kingdom Metazoa; phylum Arthropoda; class Insecta; order Orthoptera; family Acrididae; genus Schistocerca; species Schistocerca piceifrons. Next base: position 211,356,247 of record NC_060139.1, on the reverse strand, counting down.
GAAAGCAAGGGAAAACTACGGCCGTAATTTTTCCCGCGGGCATGCAGCTTTACTGTATGATTAAATGATGATGGCGTCCTCTTGGGTAAAATATTCCGGAGGTAAAATAGTCCCCCATTCGGATCTCCGGGCGGGGACTACTCAAGAGGATGTCGTTATCAGGAGAAAGAAAACTGGCGTTCTACGGATCGGAGCGTGGAATGTCAGATCACTTAATCGGGCAGGTAGGTTATAAAATTTAAATAAAGGGAAATGGATAGGTTAAAGTTAGATATAGTGGGAATTAGTGAAGTTCGGTGGCAGGAGGAACTAGACTTCTGGTCAGGTGACTACAGGGTTATAAACACAAAATCAAATAGGGGTAATGCAGGAGTAGGTTTAATAATGAATAGGAAAATAGGAATGCGGGTAAGCTACTACAAACAGCATAGTGAACGCATTATTGTGGCCAAGATAGATACGAAGCCCACACCTACTACAGTAGTACAAGTTTATATGCCAACTAGCTCTGCAGAGGATGAAAAAATTGATGAAATGTATGATGAGATAAAAGAAAATATTCAGGTAGTGAAGGGAGGCGAAAATTTAATAGTCATGGGTTACTGGAATTCGAGACCAGGAAAAGGGAGAGAAGGAAACATAGTGGGCGAATATGGATTGGGGGAGAGAAATGAAAGAGGAAGCCGTCTGGTAGAATTTTGCATAGAGCATAACTTTATCATAGCTAACACTTGGTTCAAGAATCACAAACGAGGGTTGTATACATGGAAGAATCCTGGAGATACTAGAAGGTATCAGATAGATTATATAATGGTAAGACAGAGATTTAGAAACCAGGTTTTAAATTGTAAGACATTTCCAGGGGCAGATGTGGACTCTCACCACAATCTATTGGTTATGAACTGTAGATTAAAACTGAAGAAACTGCAAAAACGTGGCAATTTAAGGAGATGGGACCTGGATAAACTGAAAGAACCAGAGGTTGTACTGAGTTTCAGGGAGAGCATAAGGGAACAATTGACAGGAATGGGGGAAAGAAATACAATAGAAGAAGAATGGGTAGATTTGAGGAATGAAATAGTGAAGGCAGCATAGGATCAAGTAGGTAAAAAGACGAGGGCTAGTAGAAATCCTTGGGTAACAGAAGAGATACTGAATTTAATTGATGAAAGGGGAAATATAAAAACAAAGTAAGTGAAGCAGGCAAAAAGGAATACAAACGTCTCAAAAATGAGATCAACAGGAAGTGAAAAATGGCTAAGCAGGGATGGCTAGAGGACAAATGTAAGGATGTAGAGGCTTGTCTCACGAGGGGTAAGATAGATACTGCCTACAGGAAAATTAAAGAGACCTTTGGAGAAAAGAGAGCCACTTGTATGAATATCAAGAGCTCAGATGGAAACCCAGTTCTAAGCAAAGAAGGGAAAGCAGAAAGGTGGAAGGAGTATATAGAGGGTCTATACAAGGGCGGTGTACTTGAGGACAATATTATGGAAAAGGAAGAGGATGTAGATGAAGATGAAATGGGAGATACGATACTGCGTGAAGAGTTTGACAGAGCACTGAAAGACCTGAGTCGAAACAAGGCCCCCGGTAATAGACAACATTCCATTGGAACTACTGACGGCCTTGGGAGAGCCAGTCCTGACAAAACTCTACAATCTGGTGAGCAAGATGTATGAGACAGGCGAAATACCATCAGACTTCAAGCAGAATATAATAATTCCAATCCCAAAGAAAGCAGGTGTTGACAGATGTGAAAATTACCGAACAATCAGTTTGATAAGCCACAGCTGCAAAATACTAACACGAATTTTTTACAGACGAATGGAAAAACTAGTAGAAGCCGACCTCGGGGAAGATCAGTTTGGATTCCGTAGAAATACCGGAACGCGTGAGGCGATACTGACCTTACGACTTATCTTAGAAGAAAGAATAAGGAAAGGCAAACCTACGTTTATAGCACTTGTAGACTTAGAGAAAGCTTTTGACAATGTTGACTGGAATACTCTCTTTCATATTCTAAAGGTGGCTGGGGTAAAATACAGGGAGCGAAAGGCTATTTACAATTTGTACAGAAACCAGACGGCAGTTATAAGAGTCGAGGGACATGAAAGGTATGCAGTGGTTGGGAAGGGAGTAAGACAGGGCTGTAGCCTCTCCCCGATGTTATTTAATCTGTATATTGAGCAAGCAGTAAAGGAAACAAAAGAAAAATTCGGAGTAGGTATTAAAATCCATGGAGAAGAAATAAAAACTTTGAGGTTCGCCGATGACATTGTAATTCTGTCAGAGACAGCAAAGTTCTTGGAAGAGCAGTTGAAGGGAATGTACAGTGTCTTGAAAGGAGGATATAAGATGAACATCAACAAAAGCAAAACGAGGATAATGGAATGTAGTCGGATTAAGTCGGGTGATGCTGAGGGAATTAAATTAGGAAATGAGACACTTAAAGTAGTAAAGGAGTTTTGCTATTTGGGGAGCAAAATAACTGATGATGGTCGAAGTAGAGAGGATATAAAATGTAGACTGGCAATGGCAAGGAAATGATTACTGAAGAAGAGAAATTTGTTAACATCGAGTATAGATTTAAGTGTCAGGAAGTCATTTCTGAAAGTATTTGTATGGAGTGTAGCCATGTATGGAAGTGAAACATGGACGATAAATAGTTTGGACAAGAAGAGAATAGAAGCTTTCGAAATGTGGTGCTACAGAAGAATGCTGAAGATTAGATGGGTAGATCACATAACTAATGAGGAAGTATTAAATAGGATTGGGGAGAAGAGAAGTTTGTGGCACAACTTGACCAGAAGAAGGGATCGGTTGGTAGGACATGTTCCGAGGCATCAAGGGATCACCAATTTAGCATTGGAGGGCAGCGTGGAGGGTAAAAATCGTAGAGGGAGACCAAGAGATGAATACACTAAGCAGATTCAGAAGGATGTATGTTGCAGTAGGTATTGGGAGATGAAGAAGCTTGCACAGGATAGAGTAGCATGGAGAGCTGCATCAAACTAGTCTCAGGACTGTTGACCACAACAACAACAACAACAATCTCAGAGTAGTAAATGGATCCAACATATTCAATTATTTGTTTTATACCTACCAGTCTCCGTCAGTGCAATTTTTGACATCTATGGATTTTTCTAGTACAATGGACGTTATTCCGTTCTGTCATTCTGAACGTTCTTCTAGTCTGCGTCGAGAATTTCCTCATTTCTTATAAATCAACTGAATTTCCAGCATTTCAGACTCTTTGATTCTCCTTTCTGTACAGTCCATGATTCACTCCCATGGAACGTTGTGCTCAACTGATAACTTCTCAGATGTACACTATGTGATCAAAAGTATCCGGACACCCCCAAAAACATACTATTTTCATATTAGGTGCATTGTGCTGCCACCTACTGCCAGTTACTTCGTATCAGTGACCTCAGTAGTCATTACACATCGTGAGAGAGCAGAATGGGTCGCTCCGCGGAACACATGGACTTCGAACGTGGTCAGGCGATTGGGTGTCACTTGTGTCACACGTCTGTACGCGGGATTTCCACTTTCCTAAGCATCCCTAGGTCCAATGTTTCCTATAGTGAAGTGGAAACATGAAGGGACACGTACAGCACAAAAGCGTACAGGCCGACCTCGTCTGTTGACTGACAAAGACCGACAGTTAAAGAGGGTCGTAATGTGTAAGAGGCAGACATCTATACAGACCATCGCACAGGAATTACAAATTGCATCAGGATCCACTGCAAGTACTATGACAGATTGGTGGGAGGTGAGAAAACTTGGAATTCATGGTCGAGCGGCTGCTTATAAACCACACATCACGCCAGTAAAAGCCAAACGGCGCCTCTCTTGGTGTAATGAGCCTAAACATGGGACGATTGAACAGTGGAAAAACGTTGTGTAGAGTGAAGAATCACGGTACGCAATGTGGCAATCCGATGGCAGGGTGTGGGCATGGCGAATGCCCGGTGAACGTTATCTGCCAGCGTGTGTAGTGCCAACAGTAAAGTTCGGAGGCGGTGGTGGTATAGTGTGGTCGTATTTTTCGTGAAGGGGACTTGCACCCGTTGTTGTTTTGCATGGCACTATCACAGCACACGCCTACATTGATGTTTGCTTCCCACTGTTGAAGAGTAATTCGGGGATGCGATTGCACCTTTCAACATGATCGAGCACATGTTCACAATGCACGGCCTAGGGCGGAGTGGTTACACGACAATAACATCCCTGTAATGGTCTGGCCTGCACAGTCCTGACCTGAATCCTATCGAACACCGACCGACATCAATATCTCCCCTCCGTGCAGCACTGCGTGAAGAATGGGCTGCCATTCCCCAAGAAACCTTCCAGCACCTGACTGAACGTATGCCTGCGTGAGTGGAAGCCGTCCTATAGGCTAAGGGTGGGCCAAAATCATATTGAATTCCAGCATTACCGATGGAGGGCGCCAAGTCATTTTCAGCCAAGAGTCCCTTATACTTTTGATTACGCAGTGTATCTTCACCAAATTAAGGCATATATTTGAGAGAAGCAGAGTTAATTTGGTCAGGAATGCTCTGTTTGCCTTTGCTCGACTCCTTCCTACATCCCTCTTTCTTCGTCCGTGATGTGGTACTTTTTTCACAAGCTTCATCATTCCTTAACTTCGTCTACTTCATGGTCTCCAGTTTTGATGTAAAGCGTACCGCTAATGTCATTTCTGCCACTCTTCATTACTTTTATCTTTCTTTCGTTTACTCTTAGTTTACAGTATTTACTCATTAGGATAGGGGCCTCAGGCCCTCCTTAGTGCTAGCATTTGCCTCAAGTTCTTCCATGCCTGTTCTTCCTTCTCGGTCCTTGTAAGTATTCTATATTGTCCGCGTTTCCTTGTATTTTATGCCTACTCTTCTGACAATGTCAAACATTTTGCATCACTTTGCGTTATCTTAAGCTTTTTGATGATCGACTTACCCTCTGAAAGTGTCCTGATTTTTCTTAAGTTTTCTCCTCCAGTATCAAGAACAACGCAGGACTACCCCGCCTGTGCACTGAGTTTTCCTAAAGGCAAGGTGATCGTCAACTAACAAATCTTCAATTTCCATTTCCATCCTTCTCATCAGCAACTTGAATGCGTAATGTCTGAAGTTGATCGTGCGATAGTTCTCGTGTTTACCCGCCCATGTTACCCGTGGATGATATTCTTCCGATAATTCGAACCTTTGTCTCTGGTCTCCTATGCGCTACATCCTAACTTGAATAATCGTTTGGTAGCCACTTCTTCTAATCATTTTAGAAAGTTCGAAAGAATGATATCCATCCCTTCTTCGTCATTCAAAGCTCTGTCAGACTCTGACTCGTATAATACACCACGTTTTTTTCAAGCTTCTGACTGGTTTGGTGCGACCTGCCGCGAAGTCCTCTCCCGTGTCATCCTTTCCATCTCAGAGTAGCACTTGCAACCTACGCCCTGGATTATTTGTTGGATGTATTCCAATATCTGTGTTCCTCTACATCTTTCATCCTCTACAGCTCCCTCGACTACCATAGAAGTTATTCCCCGATGTCTTAATAAATGGCCTATCATCTTCTCCCTTCTTGCTGTCAGTGTTTCCCAAACATTCCTTTCCTCGCCGATTCTACTGGGAACCTCCTTATTGGCTTCCTTATAAGTTCACCTAATTTTCAACATTCTTCTGTAGCACCACATTCCAAACGCTTCGATTCTCTTCTGCCCCGGGTTTCCACCGCACGTGTTTCGCTACCATACAATACTGTTCTCCAAACGTACTTTCTCAGAAATTTCTTCGTTAAATTATGACCTATGTTTGATATTAGTAGATTTCTCGTGGCCAGGTGTGCCCTTTTTCCCAGTGCTAGTCTGCTTTTTATATCATATTTGCTCCGACTATCATTGGTTACTTTGCAATCTAGATCAGAATTCCTTAATTTCATCTACTTCGTGATCCCCAATTCTGTTGCTAAGTTTCACGCTGTTCTCATTTCTGCTACTTCAACATACATACATACATTAATCCTTGTTCCATAGATCATGAATACGACATTTCGTAATGATGTGAAACGTGTCACTTTAACATAAATTTGCTTTATACAAAATAATTAATATATTTTTTTTACAGTTACTACTTCGTATCTAAGAATTTATCTATTGAGTACGAGTAGAATGAGTTGTCTTTGTGAAATTCTTTCAATTTGCTTTCAAATGTTGGTTGGTTTTCATATGAACAAATATTTTTGTGGCAATATAATTCACCCCTTTGTGTGCAAAAGTGAGATTTAATGCAGAATAGTGAATATCATCCTTTCTTCTAATGATGTAGTTATGCACTTCGCTGTTATTTTTGAATTGGGATGGGTTATTAATGACAAATTTCATAACTGAATATATGTACTGCGAAGGTACCATGAATATCTCGAATTCTTTAAATAAATGTCTGCAAGGTGATCTTGGGTGAGCTCCAACTATCATTCTGATTACACGTTTTTGTGCAATGAATACTTTCTCTCTTAATGACGAATCGCCCCAAAATATGATGCCACATGAAAGCAGTGAATCAAAATAGGCATAGTAAGCTAATTTACTGATATGCTTATCACCAAAATTTGCAATAACCCTAATAGCATAAGTAACTGAACCTAACCGTTTCAGCAGATCATCGATGGGTTTCTTCCAGTTCAGTTTCTCAGCAATGCACACACCCAGAAATTTAGAGTATCCTCCCTTAGCAACAGATTTCTGTTCATAGACTATATTAATCAATGGTGTTATGCCATTTACTGTACAGAATTTTATAAACTGTGTTTTCTCAAAATTTAGTGAGAGTCCATTTGCAGAGGACCACTTAATAATTTTCTGAAAGACGTTATTTACAATTTCCTCAGCTGATTCTTGCTTCTTGGGTGTGATTACTATACTTGTATCATCATCAAAAAGAACTAGCTTTCTATCTTCATGAATATAGAGTGACAGGTCATTAATATAAATTAAGAACAATAAGGGACCCAAGACTGAACCATGTGGGACACCATTCTTGAAACCTCCCAGTTAGACAAACTTGCTGTTTTTTTTCAGACTATCTGTACAGTTACTTTCAACCTTCTGCGTTCTTCCAGTTAAGTAAGAACCAAACCATTTGTGCACAGTCCCACTCATACCACAATACTTAAGTCTATCTAAAAAAATTAATGATTCACATAATCAACAGCCTCTGAGAGATCAGATAATATCCCAGTGGGTGATGTTCCGTTATTCAATGCATTTAATATTTGATCACTGAAAGCACAGATAGCATTTTCTGTTGAAAAGTCTTTCTAAAAACCAAACTGACATTTTGTTAATACTTTATTTTTTCAAATAATGTGATGCTACTCTTGAATACACTACTTTTTCAAGAATTTTGGATAAAGCTGTCAGAAGTGAGATTGGGCAGCAGTTGTTAGCATCAGACCTATCCCCCTTTTTATGCAGTGGTTTAACAATAGTGTATTTCAGTCTGTCTGGAGAAATGCCCTGTTTCAGTGAGCTACTACACATGTGGCTGAGCATCCTACTTTTGTTGGGAACATGCTTTTAGTGCTCTGTTGGGAAAGCTATCAATTCCATGTTAGCTTTTACATTTGAGTGAATTTATTATTCTCCTAATTTCAGTAGAAGAGATGGGTTGAATTTCAATTTTATCAAATTGCAATAGGTACTGCCTCTTCCATATACTGCCTTGCATTTTCTAACGAATAACTGGATCCTATTGTCTCTACAACAGTTAAAAATGATTATTATAAATGTTTTCTACTTCTGACTTCTTGTTAACAAACTTTTCATTGTGTTTAATAGAAATACAGTCAGTTGCCCTGTTTCCCTTTTAACAATATTCCAAATTGTTTTAATTTTATTATCAGATATGCTAATCTCAGACATAATGCACGTACTTGTGGACTTTTTAATAACTTTTCTGGGTACAGTACAGTAGTTTTTATAATGTTTCACTGTTTCAGGATCATTGCTCCTCCTCACTATAAGATACATTTCCCTTTTCTGTTTACAAGATATTTTTATATATTTTATATTTTATTATATTTATATATTAGTAAGCCATGGCTTTTTACATGGTTGCTTACAATTATATTTCACAGTTTTCTTACGGAAAATATTTTCAAATATACTCACAAAGGTATCATGAAACAGGTTAAATTTTAAATTAGCATCATGTTCCCTGTACACGTCATCCCAATCTAACTGTTGCAAGCTTCCCCTAAAATTATGAATTGTTAAATCGTTAACTGAACACACTATTTTGGAGGACTGTTTTGCATTACAGTATGGAGTTCATCATATACTGTAACTAGCTGTGCAGCATGATCAGACAGTCTATTCTTAACTAACCATTCTTAACAGAAAAATTTATAACGCTCTATGCAAACATTATCTATCAGTGTGCTGCTTTGCTGTACCACCCTAGTACGAAGATCAATAAGTGATGTCAAATTGAAATAACCAAGTAATATTTCAAGGTCAAGCTTTCTATAGGACTCTTCTAGAAAATCTACATTGAAGTCCTCACAAACAATAATTTTCAAAAATAGTTGAAAATTTCCCAATGTGGACCTATACATGGCTACAATTATAAAAGTGCCTTTATTTAGTTTAAGTTCACATACACATGCTTCTATATGTTGCTCTAAGCAAAAATTTTTAGTTTCCAAATTTTTCACACTATGAAAGATTTTAACATATATGGCAACTCCTTCTCTCTCTGTAGTGTCTCTACTTACAAGTGCTGAAAGCTTATATTCACCTGTTGTTGTTGTTGTTGTGGTCTTCAGTCCTGAGACTGGTTTGATGCAGCTCTCCATGCTACTCTATCCTGTGCAAGCTTCTTCATCTCCCAGTACCTACTGCAACCTACATCCTTCTGAATCTGCTTAGTGTATTCATCTCTTGGTCTCCCTCTACGATTTTTACCCTCCACGCTGCCCTCCAATACTAAATTGGTGATCCCTTGATGCCTCAGAACATGTCCTACCAACCGATCCCTTCTTCTGGTCAAGTTGTGCCACAAACTTCTCTTCTCCCCAATCCTATTTAATACTTCCTCATTAGTTATGTGATCTACCCATCCAATCTTCAGCATTCTTTTGTAGCACCACATTTCGAAAGCTTCTATTCTCTTCTTGTCCAAACTATTTATCGTCCATGTTTCACTTCCATACATGGCTACACTCCATACAAATACTTTCAGAAATGACTTCCTGACACTTAAATCTATACTCGATGTTAACAAATTTCTCTTTTTCAGAAATGCTTTCCTTGCCATTGCCAGTCTACATTTTATATACTCTCTACTTCGACCATCATCAGTTATTTTTCTCCCCAAATAGCAAAACTACTTTAAGTGTCTCATTTCCTAATCTAATTCCCTCAGCATCACCCGACTTAATTCGAGTACATTCCATTATACACCTACATTGTTTGTGTGTGTTGTCCTTAGCGTAAGTTAGTTCAAGTACTGTGTAAGCTTAGGGGCCGACCGGGGTGGCCAAGCGGTTTAAGGCGCTACAGTCTGGAACCGCGAGACCGCTACGGTCGCAGGTTCGAATCCTGCCTCGGGCATGTATGTGTGTGATGTCCTTAGGTTAGTTAGGTTTAAGTAGTTCTAAGTTCTAGGGGACTGATGACCTTAGAAGTTAAGTCCCATAGTGCTCAGAGCCATTTGAACCATTTTTTAAGCATAGTACATCTATTCCATCCCGATTTTCTAAATCTTATAAATAGACAAGAAGCTCATCTAGTTTGTTTTTTAATCCCCTCATATTCTAATGTAATATATTAACATTAGTTTTCATTGTGCTTCTATGTGAATATTGTGACATACCAACATTATTTTTCACTGTACTGTTATGAGGATCTTGTAATATTTTCACATCTCTAGTACCTGCCTGTATGATCTTCTCATTAAGCTTAATTTCAATCAATGTAGGATGACTGGACACTGATCTTAGCCTAAAAAAGTACTCCCATCAGTTTTTGTGCCCCCCCCTTAAAGATTTTGCTACCACCCCGGTCAGTTTACCCTTCCCTTTCCTATTGAGATGCAGGCCATGTCTTGTGAAGTCCCACCTACCAATACCATCAACAGGAACCAAACCTATGCCTGACAAATTAGCCACCCGAAGCAGCTGGTTTAGCTCCATATTGACCTTCCTGACACAGCTGTTCAATTGAGGCCGATCATATTGCATGAAAGCAGGAACCAAGCCAACATTTGTATGGTTCGTTGCAGATGCTATTTTTACCAGTTCACACTCAATATTGTAGCCCTGATCCCTAACGATACTGTTTCCCGCTCCACCCACTAATACAACATGATCGTGCTATGTAAAACCCTTCTACAATGATCCTACATCCTCTATCACTGGGCTAAGATATGCACTGGCCTTAAAAATACTTGTGACTTGGTACCTGTCACATAGTTTTCCTGCAAGATCTGGCCCATACCTCTTCCATGGCTACTACCTAACAACAGAACGTTCCTCTTACTTTCTACTTTTCTTACAACAGTTGGTTTCCTGATGAAAGTCTGCTGAGTACTGACCACATTTACATCTACTTGAGCCTCTTCCTTAGTTGACTGAGGTAGCAAGGCAAATCTGTTGTTTGTACCGATGATGAAACTGTCTGATACTGTTCTCTTTCTGTGACCGCTGTTCCTTGCTACCACGTCCCACCTGTCTTCACCCTCCTCCCCCCTTAACCTCGTCAGTTCCTCCCTAGCACTATCCAGTTCAGTCTGAAGGGCTCTAATCTTCCCTTCCTGTTCCGCTATTTTCCTATCCCTTGAACATAATCTGCAATACCATGGAAGAGACCGATGTACTTCCCCGATTCCCATGCCTCTACATTCACCCCAATGTAACCATCTGCCAGAACAGCTGCACAGAAGCCCAAAACTGACTTTCCTACGGCAGCTCAAACACATTTCGCTCATGGTTGTTGACAATAATTTTACGAAATTTATCTAGGCAATAACAGTAATATTCTATTAACTATAGATCACAAGAGTCACTAAAGTTATATGGAACAGTAATATACGTATATACTTTTAATATAGTAACGTAATGCAGTTAAACTAACGTTAAAAGTCAAAACTTCTATACCCGAAAAATCAGGCCTAAGATCGTGTATGCGCGACACGTACTTTACGCGTTTTGAAAGGAAATAAAAGATAGAACTTAAAACCTTTAATTCCCAGCGTAGATACTGCACCACTAAATACATGTGTAATGAAAACAACCTAAATTCTTCACTTAATACTAAAAGAAATTTCTTAAATTTGTATGTAAACCAACGTCTAAAGTACGTGGAAACCGGCCCTTAGGTCATGCTTATTTTTTTTTATTTTTATTTTTTTTTTCGTGAAATACTTTGATTACCTACTACTCCCAATACATTTTCTGTACTCATTATATTGTCCATTCCATTCAACACATTCTGTAATTTTTCTTCACTTTCACTGAGGATAGCAGTGTCTTCACCGAATGTTATCATTGACATCCTTTGACCTTGAATTTGAATTCCACTGTTGAACATCTCTTTTATTTCCGTCACTGGTTCTTCGATGTACAGAGTGGAGCGAAACAGTAGGAGCGAAAGACTACACGGTTTTTAATCCGAGCACTTAGTTCTTGCTCTTCCAGTGCAATCGTTTCCTCTTGGTTCTCGTGCATGTTCTACACTACACATCTTTCCCTATAGCTTGTAACTCTGTTGTCGATATTACCTGTAACTGTCTTATCTAACTTCTTTGTTTGCTTTTACTTCATGTGACTTCTTTATAACCATGATCTTTGATGTAATACTTATGTACGCCTACGTCTACATCTACACGGATACTCTGCAAATCACAATTAAGTGCCTGGCAGAGGGTTCTTCGAACCACCTTCACAATAATTCTCTATTATTCCAATCTCAAACAGCGCGCGGAGAAAACGAGCACCTATATCTTTCCGCGCGAGCTCTGATTTCCCTTATTTTATCGCGATGATCGTTTCCCCCTATGCAGGTCGGCGTCAACCAATATTTTCACTTTCGGAGGAGAATTTTGGTGATTGAAATTTCTTGAGAAGATTCCGCCGCAACGAAAAACGTCTTTCTTTTAATGATGTCCACCTCAAATCATGTATTATGTTAATGAAACTCTTTCCCTATTTCGGAATAATACAAGACATGCATCTCTTCTTTGAACTTTCTCTATGTACTCCGTCAGTCCTATCTGGTAAGGATCCCTGACCGCGCAGCAGGACTCCAAAAGAGGACGGATAAGTGTGTGCTGGCAGTCTCTTTAGTAGATCTGTTACATTTTCTGTGTCCTGCCAATATAACGGTCTTCGGTTTGCCTTCCCCACAAAATAATCTATGTGTTCTTTCCAATCTGAGTTGTTTGTAAGTGTAATTCGTAGTGGCCGTGCGGTTAAGGGCGCTGCAGTCTGGAACCGCAGGACCGCTACGGTCGCAGGTTCGAATCCTGCCTCGGGCATGGATGTTTGTGATGTCCTTAGGTTAGTTAGGTTTAACTAGTTCTAAGTTCTAGGGGACTAATGACCTCAGCAGTTGAGTCCCATAGTGCTCAGAGCCATTTGAACCATTTTGTAATTCGTAGTTATTTAGTTGAATTTACGGCCTTTATATTTGACTGATTTATTGCGTTACCGAAGTTTAACGGATTCCTTTTAGCACTCATGGAGATGTTCTCACAATTTTTATTATTTAGGGACAGTTGCCAATTTTCGCACCATACAGATATCTTTTCTAAAGCGTTTTACAAGTTGTTTTGATTTTCTGGTGAGTTTACTAGACGACAAACAACTGCAGCTTCTGCAAACAACCAAAGACGTCTGTCCTACATACGAGTATATAGATAAAGAGCAAGAGAATGTGTGTAACAATATCTTGGGGAACGCAAGACATAACTTCTGATTTACTCGACGACTTTACGTCAATTACTACGGACTGTGATCTCTGTGACAGGAAATCACGAATCCTGTCACGTAAGTGAGACAATACTCCATAAGCAAGAAATTTCACTGCAAACCGCTTGTGTGATACAGTGTCGAAAGCCTTCTGGAAAGCTAGAGATACGGAATCAATTTGTTATCCCTTGCCAGTAGCACTCGACACTTCGTGTTTCAAAAGAACGATGCTTTCTAAATCCGCGTTGACTGTATTTCAATAGATCCTTCTCTTCGAGGTAATTCATAAAGTTCGAACTAAACATTTGTTCCAAAATCCTGCTGCATATCGACGTTAATGATGTGGGCCTGTAATGTAGTGGATTTCTTTAATGCTTTATGTGGTGTCACCGCCAGACACCACACTTGTTAGGTGGTAGCCTTTAAATCGGCCGCGGTCCGTTTGTATACGTCGGTCCCGCGTGTCGCCACTGTCAGTGATTGCAGACCGAGCGCCGCCACACGGCAGGTCTAGAGACACTTCCTAGCACTCACCCCAGTTGTACAGCCGACTTTGCTAGCGATGGTTCACTGACAAATTACGCTCTCATTTGCCGAGACGATAGTTAGCATAGCCTTCAGCTGCGTCATTTGCTACGACCTAGTAAGGCGTCATTATCATTTGCTATTTATCTTGTGATGCATGTTCCGTCAGACCGATGTTCACCAATTATGGATTAAAGTTAAGTATTCCAGAAGCTACGTACTTTTTTTACTAGACTCAACTCCTTTAACTGTTCCAGACCTCACGCCAGGTTGCGTGAGCTTAAACGCGTGCCTTTCGGCTTCCTCTCATAGTGACTTGGCTGTCTTGCCAAGTCACAACACTTTACTCATTATTTACGACGGTTTTTGCAATTTCAATTAATCTGTGGATGTAATTTCAAAAGTGATATTCTGTGAAAAAAATGGAAATATTAAAACTATATTCGTAATACTTGTGATGCATAGGGCATGTAAGTTTTTAATCATTTAAAACATGGAGGGAAGCCTATTTGTAACTTGAACATAAAAATATATATATATTGTTTCTCCAGTCAGTTGGTAGTTCATGGTTGGAGACACAACATCGTTGTTTCGGGTAATCTGCGAAAATCAGTTCATACTGTTAGCCACTGATGAATCGAGTATACGATTGGAGGCAGCCTCATTAGCGCCAGTGAAGGCCTGAAGGTGGTATACCGAAGCACCGGAACTGGTAGCCATATAATAAATAACATCGTAAGGACGGCTGTACGTGTTCCATTTTATAACATAAGTGAACGGCCGAGGTCCCTCAAATTTCCAGTCAGGGGGATGGTCATTCAAAAACATTTACCGGCCGGAGTGGGCGAGCGGTTAAAGGCGCTACAGTCTGGAACCGCACGACCGCTACGGTCGCAGGTTCGAATCCTGCCTCGGGCATGGATGTGTGTGATGTCCTTAGGTTAGTTAGGTTTAAGTAGTTCTAAGTTATAGGGGACTTATGACCACAGCAGTTGAGTCCCATAGTGCTCAGAGCCATTTGAACCATTTGAACCAAAAACATTTAGTAGACAATGTTCCGATAAGGAACCCACTTCTGAAAACGAACAATTTGGATACAAAATAAGTTTGGAGGCCAGATCACTTTCATATCTCTCGCTTCAGACAACACACGAAAGATGAGAAGAGGGCGCCGTCATCAGTACCTTTTGTAATTATGACATCACATACCATTTTAGTCAGAATACAACAACGGCTGCGAGGAACTGGTGCGTTGGCAGCTAGGAGGCTTGAATGTGGTGCTCCAAGGACGTGCCGCGTTCCCAACTCTGTGAAGAGGACGTCCTTCGTAACGTCTAAGGGAACCCGACGGTGAGGACTCCAAACACTGATCTTGCCACGAACTGTAGAGAGCACAGGTCGGAGCTCATTGTCTCCACTGTGTGCGTACCGAGAAGCGAGACGTTTCTATGTGGTTCGATCTTCGATTGTATTTTGTATCTGAACGGCACATTTCCAGACATAGGTTCCTCATTAAAAGCTGGCCGCTGTGACCGAGCGGTTCTAGGCGCTTCAGTCCGGAACCGTGCTGCTGCTGCGGTCGGAGGTTCGAATCCTGCCTCGGGCGTGAATATGTGTGATGTCCTTAGGTTAGTTAGGTTTAAGTAGTTCTAAGTCTAGGGGACTGATGACCT
The DNA here is from genome assembly GCF_021461385.2 of Schistocerca piceifrons. Lineage (NCBI taxonomy): Eukaryota > Metazoa > Arthropoda > Insecta > Orthoptera > Acrididae > Schistocerca > Schistocerca piceifrons. Next base: position 211,341,077 of record NC_060139.1, on the reverse strand, counting down.
CAGATGTTAAGTCCCATAGTGCTCAGAGGCATTTGAACCATTTGAACCTCATTAAAACTTTATCTACCAAATACCTTTTACAACCCCACGATCACCTGTAATAAGAATTGTGAACCACGCTGTAAGTCATGAAAGGTAATGATTCCATGGAACTCTATTACGGTACATCCGAAATTAATTTTTCATCTGAAAATTTCTCTCTTTTAGGAATGCTTCCTTCTGTTTGCTAGGAACTCTTCAACCCATCCACAAAATTGTGTCCGATATTCCATTCGCTCGTATACTAATCAACCAAAGAATTATGACCAGTGCCCACCGCGCCGCTGCATGCTACCAGGCGGGCATGTCACGAGGTAAAAAGTACGTAAGCGGTGCATACACGGTCGGGGTATCACCCTAGCGAAGATATGAGCTGTAAATGGGGAAATCCACTGAAATAAGAGACTTTGACAAAGGGCAGATTATTATTATGCAGAGCCTGTGAATGAGTATCTCCAAAACCGCTGGTCGAATGTTCACGTGCTGCAATGAGCATCAACGGAAAGCGGTTGAAGAACAGTCAAACCACCACTAGGCACTAAGTGATTGGACGTCCACGACTCTTCACAGAACGTTGTGTTCAGAGGCTTGTCTGCTATGTAAAGTAGGATAGACGGTGGTCTGTGGCATCTCTGCCGAAAGAGCACAGTGCTCGCAAACGCACAGGTGTTTCAGAGCACACCGTTCATCGTTGAAAATGGAGCTCCGCAGCAGACCACCCCTACGTGTTCACGTGTCCATCCAACGACATAATCAATTACGATTGAAGTGGGCACGGGCGGGACCGTTGGGACTCGGCCGTCGATCAGTGGAAATGTGTCGGCTCTTCGGGAGAATCACGTTTTTGCTACACTAGGTCCATTCTCGTCTCCACAATTGCCGTCTTCGAGGTGAACGGCGGGCCGAAACACACAGCGCGCCTCGGTCGCAGGCTAGTGGGAACAGTATTGTGCTATGGGAGACATTTTCCTGTGCTTCCGTGGGACCTGTGGTAGTAACCGAAAACACTTTGACAGTTGCGACCACTTGCATCCCTTCATGCTTGATGTCTTACCTGACAGCGGAGTGTCTCTCGGAGACAAAACCGTGCTACAGTGTCAGCGGTGCTGCAGCTCGCGTTGGTGCTGTTGTAGGTTTCCGTCGTCTGTTGGAGGCCAGACTGTATCGTTTAGTTGACATGGTTGCGGTTCTTTGTATTCTTCTTGCGTTGACTAGCGCCACTTGGTTTCGCAAGCGTTGTCTGTCCACTAGCGGCAGCAGCGGCATTATCGATATGTAGCAACTGTGGCCCTACCTTTGGGGGACGTAGTTGTTCTTCCGGGTCTCGTGAGTGAGCAGTTCGGTTGGGGACTCCGGAGGAGCCAAGAGGGAAGTGCGGGAACACGCCGGGACCACTGGCGGCATGCATGCACTGCCGGATGGAAGGGCTGTTCAAATGGTTCAAATGGCTCCGAGCACTATGGTCATCAGTCCCCTAGAACTTAGAACTACTTAAACCTAACTAACCTAAGGACGTCACACAACACCCAGCCATCACGAGGCAGAGAAAATCCCTGACCCCGCCGGGAATCGAACCCGGGAACCCGGGCGTGGGAAGCGAGAACGCTACCGCACGACCACGAGATGCGGGCGGAAGGGCTGTGGTTGCGAGGGTACACGACCTAGTCGTCAACCGGATCCAACAAGCTTTGAGTTGAGGGGATTTTAATCCTAGCAGTGAAACCTCCACCAATGTGAATCTCGCGATTATCCGGTGACTTTTGTTCGTGTTTCTGCTCGCAGTGTCGCCGAGACGAAGAGCAGCGAGTGCAGTGCTTGGGGAAGGCGGATCTAACTAGCGTTCCTCGACTTCTTGTTACTAATTGCTGCATTCTATGTGTTACTATCTGTTAAGTTCATCCAGCGGTATATTTCCTGTTTGGTGGCCGCTAACGCCCCAGTGACCTGCCCTGGAGGTTAGGGTATGTAACGCAGTGTACGTTTCTTCGCCTTGCTGCTGCTGTCCGACAAGGCGTGTAGATTTGACAGTTTCCTTGATTTGTAGGTCGATTGGTGTTTCTTCTACTACGGTAATAGTGCTTCCTTTCTCCTTTCGGACGCTCTAAGCGCACCGTTCTGAGGACTTAGTGGTGTCTGCCGGTTCCGGCTTTGGCGTGGTGTTCCATCGTTGCATTGGTTATCGGGCGTTAGGTAGCTTCAGCAGATTATCATTAGTCATTCGTTAGACTGCCACTAGTCTGAGTTACCATCTTGTGAAGTGAATACAATTCTTGGCTGCCTTTCTCATCGCTCGCGAAAGTGTTTTTGGCCTGACCTACTCAGAGGTCGATTCCTGGAGCACCGTCGGTGACTAGCCCTTGTGTTTTGTTATTGTGTTATTGTTTTTTTATTGTATTACCAAGTTACCATCATTTGTCTCACCTGTTTGGTGGTCATTTGCTTGTCCTTTAGAATTAACCTTCTTATTATCTTTGCTGTTTTATTGTATGTTTCTAAATTTTTTAAAGTATAATTGCCGTTCTTGGCGTTACAGCAAGTTTAAACGGTTGTGCTACCAAGTTTACCATCATTTTGTCTCACCTGTTTTTGATCAGTTGCTTGTCTTTTAAATTATTTTTTGCTATTGCCTTGCTGTTGACAGTATGTTTGTTAAATTTTTTTAAAATAATTGCCTTTCTTGGCGTTAAAGGCCTTCAGCCGTGACTGTCGCTACTTGTCTTAAAATTCTAATGTGGCAATTGTATTTTAGCAGTTAACCTTTAAGACCTTGGTGATTTCTTTTCAGTATTTTAATAACTGTTGTTTTTAAGTTGCAACAAGTTAAACAATTCTTAACTTATTGCCATTAAGGCCTTCAGCCGTGAAACAGTTCTTAGTTTTGTGCCATTAAAGCCTGCAGCCGTGAGTGTCGTTACTTGTCTTAAAATTTTAATTTTGTAATTGTATTTCTGCACCGAGCTTTAAGACCTTGATCACTTGTCTTTTATATTTTAATAACTGTAATTGTAAGTTGCAGCAAGTTTAATCAATTCTTAAATTATTGACATTATTTTAATTTGTTGCTGATCTTAAATAAATTGTGTGTGATTAAAAGATTAGCCAGCCAATAGTAATTGATTACGGCTCCGTCCACAATCGTAACCGAATCCTGCCTCCCTTGACTACCAGGTCTCACAATGGTTTGAGGAGCATTATAATGAACTCACATTGATGTCTCGGCGACCAAATTCGCCTGATGTAAATCCTATGGAACCAATCCAGGTCTCTAACGGACGCCATCCCCTCGTACGCAAATCAGCGGCCCGTTATTCACGCGAATTACATGACCTACACGTGGACATCTAAGGCCACATTCCTCCACAAACCTACCAACAAACTGTCGGACCCCTGATACGCAGAATCAGTGATGTATTTCGTTCCAAAGACAGACAGACGAGCTATTAAGCAGGTGGTCATAATGTTTTGGCTCATCAGTGTATTTTATTTATCTGGAAACAAGACGATGTTCTTTTCGCGAGACACTGCACGAAAAGCTTAGAAAATCGGAATTTACGGTAGACTGCAGAACTTATTACGTAATCGAAGATGGAAGGGGGAGGGGCAAGGAAAGGAAAGGGAAGGAACTGGTGATATCACCTGCATCGTGACTTGGTGCAGAATCAGCGGCGAAGGTGAAAATGTATGTCGGGCCGGGCCTCGAACCCGGTGTCCCCTGCTTAGCAGACAGTTGCGGTAACCACTGCGCCAACGTTTATCTCAAACTCGTGGATCACCTCGACACGTTCCTCGGCGACCCACATACCTGCCTAGCGCCACTATCCGCAGTTCTCGTCCATGTTCCCCATGCTCGATAATTTTACGTCCTCGCTATGGATCGAACGAAATGCGCATTGCCTATAAAGGCGAATCTGTGATTTGAATGCGTGCTGTCGGCTCTCTCGGGCATTTCCGAAAGAACACACAACACGCATTCATATCGCAGGCTGCAGAACAATTCTACTGCCGCCAAGCACGAGGTGCATCCAGAAAGTAAGTTCAGATCCCGTCGAGAGATGGCATGTAGTCGGAGAGGAATGCGCATGCGCAGGTTAGAGAGGAGGTATGTGGGTATAATGCAGTACAGTTTCACTCTTGTGACGGCAATGGCTGCCGCACAGTGCTGGGTTAAAATGGCTGCTCTGATACTGTTGATACTGTCTCTCGCAAACTGCGAGGGTCGAGCGTCGTCCGATTATTGCCCGCTCAGAAGTAATCTGCAGCAGGAATCTATCACTAATTGTGCCACGTATATGGATACGGTAATTTGAGCGAGTATGGTCAGACGATGGTCAGGAAATCCGATGAAGGACGAACCAGTATTCACATAGAAGATGGTCGACCGTCCCTGGTGACACCAGAATTGATGGAATCTGTGCGGCAAGCAGTTTTGCAAAAGTGGCGCTTCACAATTTCAGAAGTCTCTCGTCGATTCCTTCAGATGCCTCGCTCGTCGTCGCACGAAGTTGTCGCTCAGTGGCTTGGTTTTCATGAGGTCTGTGCAAGATGGGTGCCAAGGCAAATGAGCACAAAACGAGACATCTGGCCGCAACACTGATATTCCTACAGTGTTACGCACGGAATGATGATGAGTCTCTCAGCCATTTGTCGCTGGGGATGAAACATTGATGTCACATGCCATACCAGAAACAAATCAATAATTCGTGCATTGGCGGCATAGCGGTTCACCTCCGAAGATCAGATTCAAGCAGACAGTCTATGAAAAAAAAAAAAAAAAAAAAAAAAAAAAAAAAAAAAAAAAAAGGCGAAAATGGTAAAATGGTCTGTCTTCCTTCTGCGGTCCACGTGGTGTTTTTCCTGTGCGGGTTTACCACTAGGGGGGACCGTAAATACTGATCGGTATTGTCACACATTGAAAAATATAAGGAGGGAGAACCAGAACTAGAGACTTGGAATGTTGAGAAGAGGCATTACGCTTATGCGTGACAATGCAAGACGTCTTACAACCATCGCCATACGAAATTTGTCGAATCAGTATAGATGGGGAATCTTTGACCATCCACCCTAGCAGCACATCTCATGAAATATTCTCTGGCTGGAAACCGTTTCCACAACGAGGGTGAGGTGCAGACTGAAGCGATTTCGTGTTTCGTGGCTCCGGGCGTTGGCGGCTGACTGCTATACGGTGTTTTCCGTAAGAGCGGGCTAAAATTTAACGGGACATAGAGGTGGGGAACCTGGAGTCGGAGACGCCTGCTTAAGGAGATAATATCACATTATTGTGTAATTTTTTACTAACGGCCAGCACCCTTAATGCAAGCGTGACATCGGTGAACAAGATTCTAACGCACCCTGACAAATATTCCTGGTGTGTTTCGAATCACATCACAAAACTGGCAACTAATTCCACTCCATATCCACTGGGGTCTCATTCACAAGTGACTTTAGATATCGCCTTAGGAAATAATCAAGGCGATTCAGGTCAGGTGATGTCGCAGGCCTCCTCTTCAAAATAGGGCGTACGGATGGTCCGCATGTTTGCCAGGTCCCTCGTCTCTTCTTTCCAGTGAACCAGTCTCCCGCATTCGCCGATCGAGAGAAATAAACACTCGTCGTGATGGATAATGCCTGTTAGGAAATCGTTCCCTGTACAGCCTTTCAGCGCCAAGAGCATTGCAATGTAATTACCCATAAACAAGGTGCACGTCAGTGAGTTCTGCGAAACTGTAGCGGAACTGCTCCAACGTATCGTACTGTACGTCTCTGAATGGCACGGAGTAATGAACGGGTCTGTCGTTGATTCATAGCACATTCTGTCATGGGGCAATGTAAATACTGTACAACAAAGCCACCTTATGGACAAGTGGACAAGGAAAATAAACAAAACCTGCGCCATGACTTCTTAGTAATCAGGTTCACACATGGTTCACATGACTCTGAGCACTATGGGACTTAACTTCTGAGGTCATCAGTCACCTAGTACTTAGAACTACTTAAACCTAACTAACCTAAGGACATCACACACATCCATGTCCAAGGCAGGATTCGAACCTGCGACCGTAGCGGTCACGCGGTTCCAGACTGTAGCGCCTAGAACCGCTCGGGCACACCACAGGTTCCCTACCTCAAACTTTTCATTGGTGCAATCTCTATGCCCCCTTACATTTTTACGCGCTCTTACGGAAACACTCTGTGTATGAGCATGCAACTGATGGTGCACCATTACGATAAATTCCTCAGAAATGGTGGTGACTATGTTGAGAAGCAGCCAGCGATTTTATGTAAATATTCCAATAAATATTTCTTAGTGATGTTTATGTTTTCTTTATCGGTCATCGGAACTTACTTTCTGGATGCACCTTCTACGTGTCGAATAACAACCACGAAGACAAGAGAAATTAGCGCTCGTACGGGGGCACAAAGCAGTTGTTTTTTCATCGTTCCATTTGCAAGTGAAACCGAAAACGGACTTACTAATTGTGCTGGAATGCACCCCCGCCATGCATTGTGTGGTGGCTTGCGGAGTATGTACAATACCGGCCATTAAAATTGCTACACCAAGAGGAAATGCAGATGATAAACGGGTATTCATTATACTAGAACTGACATGTGATTACATTTTCACGCAATTTGGGTGCACAGATCCTGAGAAATCAGAACCCAGAAGAACAACGGCCTTGATACGCCTGGGCATTGAGTCAAACAGAGCTTGGATGGCGTGTACAGGTACAGCTGCCCATGCAACTTCAACACTATACCACAGTTCATCAAGAGTAGTAACTGGCGTATTGTGACGAGCCAGTTGCTTGGCCACCATTGACCAGACTTTTTCAATTGGTGAGAGATCTGGAGAATGTGCTGGCCAGAGCAGCAGTCGAACGTTTTCTGTATACAGAAACGCCCGTACAGGACCTGCAAGATGCGGTCGTGCATTATCTTGCTGAAATGTAGGGTTTCGCAGGGATCGAATGAAGGGTACAGCCACGGGTCGTAACACATCTGAAATGTAACGTCCACTGTTCAAAGGGTCGTCAATGCGAACAAGAGGTTGCCGAGACGTGTAAACAATGGCACCCCATACCATCACACCGGGTGATACGCCAGTATGGCGATGACGAATATACGGTTCCAATGTACGTTCACCGCGATGTCGCCAAACACGGATGCGACCATCATGATGCTGTAAACAGAACCTGAATTCATTCGAAAAAATAACGTTTTGCCTTTCGTGCGCCCAGGTTCGTCGTTGAGTTCACCATCGCTGCTGCTCCTGTCTGTGATGCAGCGTCAAGGGTAACCACAGCCATGGTCTCCGAGCTGATAGTCCATGCTGCTGCAAACGTCGTCGAACTGTTCTTGCAGATGGTTGTAGTCTTGCAGACGTCCCCATCTGTGTAGCAATTTTAATGGCCAGTAGTGTATATGTAGATGTATATGTATACTAGGGGGCAGTGCGGAACAATATCGAACCCCTCCAAGAAGTCAAGGAACACAGCGTGAACCTGGGCACCGGTATCTACTACCTTTTGGGTCTTGTGGACGAACAGAGAGCGCGCCATTTCTTCAAGATCGCAGTTCGTGTAACACACGTTGATCCTGCAGAGGACACTCTGAAATTTGGTAGTTCTTGAGTTACGATAGTTTGTGGGTAATGGTTTCGTATTTGTGGTTTCTGAAATTTTTCCGGCATCAAGAATATTCCATGAAGATTCGGGATTGGAGCCGGATAATGTTGAATTCCTTCCACGATGTTTGGGGCTGGCAGCCATTCAGCCACCTCGAGTTAAATAGTTTGCTCTGCAGATTGCTAGTTCACATCGATAACTTTATACCAAAAGTTGGTGCGGAAAGGTCGGCACTACGTGAGCGACCTCTGTCGAGTTTCACGCACTCTTCGAAAATTGCTCCATCTGTGGTGTGCAGGCGCATGTGTAATGGTGATACTGCATGCGCGCTCTCTGTCAGAATGTGGGCTCGCGGAATTGAAATTCAGATGTCAAATAAACACATACAGACCTGTATTTACAGGTGTATAGCTGCCACCACCCATCACAAACTATGGGGCCGGCCGGAGTGGCCGAGCGGTTCTAGGCGCTACAGTCTGGAACCGCGCGACCACGACGGTCGCAAGTTCGAATCCTGTCTCGGGCATGGATGTGTGTGATGTCCTTGGGTTAGTTAGGTTTAAGTAGTTCTAAGTTATAGGGGACTGATGACTTCAGAAGTTAAGTCCCGTAGTGTTCAGAGCCATTTTTGAACAAACTAGGGGGGAGACCTTCGAAAGTTGATGCACCGGGCACTTGTTGTGTCTGATGGAGACAGCTTTGCAAATTAGGTGGAACACCAACAATCTGTGTTGAAAAATAATGGACTTTCTGCAAAACACATCTGCATAGCGTTAAGGAGGAAGAAACGTGATTACCCACAAAATCAACAGGAGAAGGACCGGTTCAGTCCCAGAGCGTTCCTCCCATATGGCGGCAATATTTTTTCGAAGTTACACTCAATCTCAAGGAAACATCAGGTCTCCTACAAAGAATTGTGCTCTTCTCGGTTCGGCAAAGGACGATCCGGGATGGCGGATGGCTGGGTTCTACAGAATGCCTTGCCAGTGTGTCAAAGCCTACATCGGTGAGACAACGCACACAGTGCGTGAAAGGTGCTCTGAACATGATCACCACACTCTCTTTTCACAGCCCAGTAAGTCGGCCACAGCCGAGCATCGTATCTCCACATGACATTCTAAGAATTACGCTGCACGAAAATCTTGCGTTCGATGACATATTTCTGGGAATCAGTTATTAAGGAGTCGGTGGAAATACGTTTGACGGAAGAGCTTATTAATCGTGTTAGCGGGTTTCATCTGAATAAGGTGTGGGAAGAACGCCAACTTTTGTAATAACAGTCTTTTTAATTATCATCCTGCTGACTGGATGAAGCCCGCCAGGAATTCCTCTCCCGTGCCAACATTTTCATATCAGAGCATCAGCGACAGCTTACGTCCTCAATTATCCGCTGGATGTATTCCGATCTCTGTCTTTCTCTACAGTGTTTTCCCTCTACAGTTTCCTCTGGTCCCCGGCCCAAGTGGCCGTGCGGTTAAAGGCGCTGCAGTCTGGAACCGCAGGACCGCTACGGTCGCAGGTTCGAATCCTGCCTCGGGCATGGATGTTTGTGATGTCCTTAGGTTAGTTAGGTTTAACTAGTTCTAAGTTCTAGGGGACTAATGACCTCAGCAGTTGAGTCCCATAGTGCTCAGAGCCATTTTTTCCTCTGGTACTATGGAAGTTACTCCCTGATGTTTGACCGAAGTCCTATCATACAGTCTCTTCTTCTTGTCGGTGTTTTCCATATGTTCCTTTCCTCCGAGAATCTGCGGAGAACCCTGACATTCTTTACCTTATCAGTCCAACTAATTTTCAACATTCTTCTGTAGCACCGCGTCTCAAAGCTTTAGATTCTCTTCAGTCCCTGTTTTCGCACAATCCATGTCTCACTACCTTACAATACTGTGCTCCAAGTGTACATTCTCAGAAATTTTTTCCTCAAATTAACACTTATGCTTGACGCTAGTAGACGTGTCTTGGCGAGACATGCCCTTTTTTGCCAGTGCTAGCCTCGTTTTTGTTCCGGCGTATCGACAAGCGCGGGCACGAAGACGCAGATCGCAGGAGCAAAGAAGGCGGTGAGACGACGTCAGTCAATAGTTCGCTGACTAGGACTGCACCACGACAGGAGCGGCCTCTAGCCGAAGAGAACATAAGCGCTGCTCCTGCCAGCCTCGACCGGTCAGTATTGGGACAGTATTCAAAATGGCTCTGAGCACTATGGGACTTAACATCTATGGTCATCAGTCCCCTAGAACTTAGAACTACTTAAACCTAACTAACCTAAGGACAGCACACAACACCCAGTCATCACGAGGCAGAGAAAATCCCTGACCCCGCCGGGAATCGAAACCGGGAACCCGGGCGTGGGAAGCGAGAACGCTACCGCACGACCACGAGATGCGGGCGGGACAGTATTCGCTCAGTACTAGGAGAGTACTACGACAGCAGTGACATGTGATCCGTATCAATTCGTACATGGGCCTTGTATACAGCAAATGACTTGGATTGTTTGCATGTCGCCCATCGCTTGCTACACCGTTGTAAATTTAAAGTTAAGAATTGTCAAATGGTTCATATGGCTCTGAGCACTATGGGACTTAACATCGGTGGTCATCAGTACCGTAGAACTTAGAACTACATAAACCTAACTAACCTAAGGACATCACACACATCCATGCCCGAGGAACGATTCGAACCTGCGATCGTAGCAGTCGCGCGGTTCCAGACTGAAGTGCCTAGAACCGCGCGGCCACACCGGCCGGCCTTAAATATTGTCAATCTTCTTATTTGTAATAAAAATATTAATGTGATTGTGCTTGAATTGTTGTATAGCATTCCGAGAACGCAGCATTCTTTATGCACCCTATACGAGACGAGCGGGCAAGAGCTCATAGTTTTTATGTTCTTTTTGCACTGTTCGTCATGGGTTATTTTGCTGACAAGGTAGAAGAATTCCATAGCTTCGTCTGCTTTGTGATCACCAATTCTGATGTTAAGTTTCTAGCTCTTATCACTTCTGCTGCTTCTCATTACTTTTGTCTTTCTTCGAATTACTCTCTGTCCATATTCCGAACCCATTATATTGTTCATTTCATTGAGCATATCTGTAATTTTTCTAACTACGGTGAATTTTATTAAACTGACATGTGAATTTTAACTTCGTGAGCCCGCCGACAGTGAGCGCTTGTGTACTATCACCGTAATGCATGGGCCTTCGCGCCATAAATGAGCAATATTCGAGTAGGGCGCGATACTCTGCAGAGGTCGCTCATCTAGGGCTGCCTATGCGCTTGCGTCTCCACGTCAGTTTTTTGCATAATGTTATCGAGACTTTTGGAGAAAAGAGAACCACTTGTATGAATATCAAGAGCTTAGATGGAAACCCAGTTCTAAGCAATGAAGGGAAAGCAGAAAGGTGGAAGGAGTATATAGAGAGTCTATACAAGGGCGACGTGCTTGAGGGCAATATTATGGAAATGGAAGAGGATGTAGATGAAGATGAAATGGGAGATATGACACTGCGTGAAGAATTTGACAGAGCACTGAAAGACCTGAGTCGAAACACGGCCCGGGAGTAGACAGCATTCCATTAGAGCTACTGATAGCCTTGGGAGAGCCAGTCCTGACAAAACTCTACCATCTGGTGAGCAAAATGTATGAGACAGGCGAAATACCCTCAGACTTCAAGAAGAATATAATACTTCCAATCCCAAAGAAAGTAGGTGTTGACAGATGTGAAAATTACCGAACTATCAGTTTAATAAGCCACAGCTGCAAAATACTAACGCGAATTCTTTGCAGACAAATGGAAAAACTGGTAGAAGCCGACCTCGGGGAAGATGAGTTTGGATTCCGTAGAAATATTGGAACACGTGAGGCAATATTGACCCTACGGCTTATCTTAGAAGAAAGATTAAGGAAAGGCAAACCTACGTTTCTAGTCTGTAGACTTAGAGAAAGCTTTTGACAGTGTTGACTGGAACACTCTGTTTCAAATTCTGAAGGTGGCAGGGGTAAAAATACAGGAAGCGAAAGGCTATTTACAATTTGTACAGAAAGCAGATGGCAGTTATAAGAGTCGAGGGACATGAAAGGGAAGCAGTGGTTGGGAAGGGAGTGAGACAGGGTTGTAGCCTCTCCCCGATGTTATTCAGTCTGTATATTGAGCAAGCAGTAAAGGTAACAAAGGAAAAATTCGGAGTAGGTATTAAAAACCATGGAGAAGAAATAAAAACTTTGAGGTTCGCCTTTGACATTGAAATTCTGTCAGAGACCGGAAAGGACTTGGAAGAGCAGTTGAACGGAATGGACAGTGTCTTGAAAGGAGGATATAAGATGAACATCAACAAAAGCAAAACGAGGATAATGGAATGTAGTAGAGTTAACTCGGGTGATGCTGAGGGAATTAGATTAGGAAATGAGACACTTAAAGTAGTAAAGGAGTTTTGCTATCTGGGTAGCAAAATAACTGATGATGGTCGAAGTAGAGAGGATATAAAATGTAGACTGGGAATGGCAAGGAAAGCGTTTCTGAAGAAGAGATATTTGTTAACGTCGAGTATAGATTTAAGTGTCTGGAAGTCGTTTCTAAAAGTATTTGTATGGAGTGTAGCCATGTATGGAAGTGAAACATGGAAGATAAATAGTTTGGACAAGAAGGGAATAGAAGCTTTGGAAATGTGGTGCTACAGAAGAACGCTGAAGATTAGATGGGTAGATCACATAAATATTGAGGAGGTATTGAACAGAATTGGGGAGAAGAGGAGTTTGTGGCACAACTTGACTAGAAGAAGGGATCGGTTGGTAGGATATGTTCTGAGGCATCAATGGATCACCAATTTAGTATTGTAGGGCAGCGTGGAGGGTAAAAATGGTAGAGGTAGACCAAGAGATGAACACACTAAGGAGATTCAGAAGAATGTAGGTTGCAGTAGGTATTAGGAGATGAAGCAGCTTGCACAGGATAGAGTAGCATGGAGAGATGCTGCAAACCAATCTCAGGACTGAAGACCACAACAACAACAACAACAACAACATGAACTGGCAATCTCCAGTGCTAAACACTCACCCCAAGATGGCTGGATGGTTGTAAGCCGAAACATCGAGGCAAGAAGTCATCACTATCTGGCTGGAATCCCAAGACTTCACGGAATAGTTTCGTATTTGTCGCGGTGTGAGTGCGCCGCTCGTATATAGCTGTTTGCGCCCAGCGCGTTAGTACAGTAATGGTATCGAGGGGAGGCTTTGGCAGACATTAACATTCCGCCCGGCTGAGGCGCGTACAAAGCGGTCCCGTCGCAGCCCGGCCCAGGCGGGGGGAGGTGTCACCGGCACGGAACGGCATTCCAGCTGGAATTCCAGCGCGAGGACGCTAGTACGACCCCCCCTTCCCTCCCCCCCTCTCTGTCCCTGATTAATTAGGGAGCGTGTCGGGCGTGGCGAGAGGAGCCAGCCAGAGTCAGAGCGCGCGAATGCCGCCGCCCGATAGGATCGCCCCGGGCGCCGGGTCCTGGGCGCCGACACCGCCTGTGTCTGCCGGGGGTGCTGGGGGAGGCGTCTGCCCGGCACCTCTGCGGTAGGCCGTCCGCTTCAGCTCTGTCCACCACGAGACACCTCGTCAGTCACAGCCGCAGAGGGTTTAACCCGAGGCATTCGTGGCATTAACACCAATGTCGTCAGAGCTCGAGTGCTGCGCGCATACAGAGACGCGACGGGGCTGTCAGCTCGCGGTTGCGGAACCTAGAGAGCTGATGCAGAAAGCAAGTACTGGAAATGGAAATGCCGTGTGGCTAGGGCCTCCCGTCGGGTAGACCGTTCGCCTGGTGCAAGTCTTTCGATTTGGCGCCACTTCGGCGACTTGCGTGTCGATGGGGATGGAATGATGATGATGAGGACAACACAACACCCAGTCCCTGAGCGGAGAAAATCTCCGACCCAGCCGGGAATCGAACCCGGGCCGTTAGGTATGACATTCCGTCGCGCTGACCACTCAGCTACCAGGGGCGGACAGCAAGTGTCTCTCGCGCAGTCTGAGTGTACGATGGTTGCGTATGCGCAGTTACGTCCTTCAGCTTTAGAACATATAAGTGCAGCCGTTTTATTTGATTACGTTAATGTCTGAAGTCGCTATTTCTCGACAGTCATGTTTAAAGCAATCGATCGGGCTGCCAGCTGTGAAATAAGAGACGTTTTCAAGTACTTGAATGCACTGCTAAATTCTGTAAATTGAAAGTGGAAGGGGGAGAAAGGAAAGGAAAGGGAAGCAGATAATGATACGAGGGTCACTCCAAAAGATATGCGCACTATCCACCATTTGATATGCAGCTCATGTATTGGCCGTGTTTGCAATTAAAACTTGTTGAATGTGAGGTCCGCCAGTTATGCAAAACACCGTTTTTCTCAGTACCAAAACATGTTTCGGCACCACTGTGCCATCATCAATGGGTTCTCCTTTTTCATATTTATTCTGCAATGTCAACATTTCGTTAAATGATTATAAAATTATGTGCATTTTTACTTCAAACAACAGATCATTTCTTTTTGTAAATACCTTTACATTTGGTGTGCATGAACTTTCTGGATCACTTTTGTGCTAATTACTACAGTTAGTTCGTCATCTGCACCCGAAAAATGTTGATGAGAATGTTTTTTGCTGGGAGTTAACCTATCTTCTAGAATGTAATTTAGTTTTTCGCCATGTTTTCGCGCCTATTTTCGTATTTACTTACGTTTTCGTGTGGCAAGCGCTTCCATTCTCCAGATCGCTCTGAGATGTTGTGATGCATACGTAACTATAACAAGTATTTTCCACAAATAATGTAGTAAAATATTTTTTCACTACACCAGAACACAGTGTGAAAGTGGTTTGTTATGTGTCCCAGCCCAGTCAGTGTTCATTTGTTCACCAGAGAGTTCGGCGCCAAATTTGGATTTTGTTAGAATTTTATCTTTGTGTGTGTGTGTGTGTGTGTGTGTGTGTGTGTGTGTGTGTGTGTGTTCAGATTTAGGTTATGACACGTTCGATACGCCTGCCTTTATTGGCGATGAAGTGGCGCAGGCGAATAGCGACATTCTGCATGACCCGCTGAAGTGTCGGAACAGCGATGCTGTCGACGACTTCCTGAATGGCTGTTTTCGGCTCAGCAATGGTTTTGGGGTTATTGATATACACTTTGTCTTTAATACAGCCCCACAAAAAGGGAATGGCGTGAGTTCAGATCCGGAGAATATGGCGGCCAATCGAGGCCCATGCCAGTGCCCTCTGGGTAGCCCAGAGCCAGAATGTCCCAAAGAGCTGCTCCAGGACATCACACACTCTCCTGCTTCGACGGGGGCCAAGCTCCCTCTTGAATGAACCACATCGTGTCGAAATCATTTTTGCTTTGTATGATGGGGATGAAATCATCTTCCAAAAGCTTCGGTAGTCACGGAATATGACACCGATTATTGCGTGAATGGACATTGCACGCCACACATTTGAGAGTGAAGAGACTTATCGATCGCGAAATGCGGATTCTGAGTCCCGCAAATGCGCCAATTTTGCTTATTGACGAACCCGTCCAAGTGGAAGTGGGCTTCGTCAGGAACCAAACCGTACAGCGCGTGCTAATTTCCACTATGCCCCGTGACCGGCCATGCAGTTTGAACGTCCTAACGCAAACCGTTCAGAAGTTATGATGATTTTATTTCATGTATTTCAGTAATTGTCACCCTTTATGGATGCGTGGTGTCAGTTTACATGCCGTGTATCACAGCTGCGGGTGCCTGTTCTTCCGGATATGATATTATTAGTTCCTTCCGTTTCGTTTCCTATCCACCCCCCTCACCTTCAATTTACATAGTATGTCACACACCTGTGGATTTCATTCATATAATCGAGAAATACTCGACCTTGTTAAATTTGTCCTCAGGTAAGTGAAACGGATAGAACGCGATGAGTGAAGGTATGGTGCGAAAGTGGGTTAGGAAGTTTAATGAAAGAAGGGAAAATATTCAGACGAGGAGCGCAGAGGACTCCCGGCTCTGCACCGACGAAGAAGTACGGGTAAGATTTCTGCTTTGTCAATGCATTTTCAAAACATTTTACGATCTTTATTATACGAAACTGTGACTGATCATTTGCACTACAAAAAATTGTCCGTGATGGTTGCCGAAAACACTAACTGACGTTCAAAAACAGAAAAAAAACGTGAGAGCAGCGTTGGAGTTTGTTGCGTTATGCGGAAGAAGGAACTGATTTTATGAAACCGACTGTTGAAGGTTATGAAACATGGATTTTTTTACCAGACACCTGAAACGAAACGACAGTCACTCGAATGGTTGCACATTGGTTCACAGAAACCGAAGAAAGCAAAGCCGTCTCTTTCTTCAAGGCAAATCATGCGCCTCGTGTTTTGAGACTGTCAAGGAATTTTGTTAGTGAACTGAATGGAACGAAGCGCCACAGTCAATGCCACAAGTCACTGTGAGACATTGAAGAAGTTACGGCGCGTGATATGGAACAAAAGATGTGGACTACTGACCTCTGGTACTTTGTTCCTACATGACAACGCGAGACTGTATACTGCTTGTCTAACGACGAGGCTGCTTGATCCATTCACTGGTAAGAATTCTCTCACCCTAGTTACAATCCTGAAACAGATCCATTCGACTTCAATTCCTTTTCTGATCTCAAGAAATGTGTTGCTGGCCAGCACTTTGCAAGTGATGATGAGGTCAATGGTAAACGTCCAAAATTGGTTCACGTCGCAAGCGTACGACTACTAGAATAAGTGCCAAAATGGTGAATGTATCGAAAAGTAGCTTTGTAGATTTTTCTGTATTAAAATACAAATGATACCAAATGGCTTATCTTTTTTAATACCCAAACGACACTTACTTTCTGGACCGGCTCTGTACACGAAATTTTGGGGATGTAACCGCTGTTTAGGTACTGACATAGGGGAATTAAACACAGATTATGGCGATTACTTGATCCAATGTCAAAAATACGATTCTTCTATCACGTAGCACAAGCGAAGAACATTCAGAAGGAAAAACTAGAAATCTGTATGTCAACGGCAATGCCCCACTGACTGACTAACTGACTGACTGGATCACTGACTCACCATCGTCCAGCCCAAATCGCTGAGGATAGAAATCTGAAATTTGGAGTAGGTGTGGATCTTATACTGTAGGTGTCGTTTAAGGAGGGATATTTCGACATTCGAGCCATAAGGGGGTGAAATAGGGCGATGAATTTTTTTTCTATTTTTTTTTGAAAAATGTAGCTATTTACGCAATTTTGAAGCTAGACCTACGAAAATTGGTATTTGGTTTTTCGATCAGAAGTAAAGAAATACATGTTCCTGCATTTTTGGGAAGTTAATCCTATGAGGGTAAAATAGAGGGTGAAGCTTTTCTTGAAAATGTATCATTATTAAAGAACTACTAAAGTATTTTTAAAATTACATCAATGAACATTAGTATTTGACTTCTCAGTTACAAAAATACATGTTTCAATGCTTTTGGAAACTGATCCCGTAAGGGGGTGACAGAGGATGATATTTTTACGAAAATATTTTATTATGGAAGCATTTTGAAGCCAAATTCATGAAAATTTAGATTTGGCTTCTCAATTAGAAATAAAAAATACGTGTTTCACCGTTTTTGGAAATTCAGCCCATAAGGGGTGAAACAGGTGGTTAAACTTTTTATGAAAATTTTCGTTGGGAAAGCTTTTTTAAGGCTAAATCTTTGAAAATTGGTGTCTGGCTTCTCTGTTAGAGATGAGAAAGTACGTGTTTCACTGTTTTTGGAAATTCAACCTCTAGGGGCGTGAAATAGGGTCAAACTGATTCACTGACTCTTCATCGCCCAGCTCAAACCACTAACAATAGAAACTTCAAGTTTGGAAAGTGTGTGGACCATATACTGTAGGTATCGTTTAAGAAGCCCAAACGCTAAGGATAGAAACTTGGAGTTTGGAAAGGGTGTGGACCTTCTACTGTAGACATCCTTTAAGATGGGACTGTCCGATATTCCACTCATAAAGGGGTGAAATAGGGGATGAAAGTATTTTCGAAAGTTGGTAGTTATTAAGGGAATTTTGAAGCTAGAAATACGAAAATTTGTATTTGGTTTCTAAGTCAGGCATTAATAAGTGTTTTTGGATTTTTGGAAATTCAGTCACTAAGGGAGTAAAATAGTGGGTGAAAGTTTTTTCGAAAATAAATAATTACCAAAGAACTAGTAGAGGATTTTTAAGGCTACATCTATGACAATTGGTTTTTGACATCTCGGTTGGGAATTAAAAAAAAAATACGTGTTTCGGTGTTTCTGGAAATTCTGCCCCTAAGAGAGTGCAATAGGGGATGTAACTTTTTACGAAAATATTTCACTACATTAAAAAAGATAGCAGCTAAATTTACAAAAATTGGTATTTCACGTCTCGCTTACATATAAACAAATATTTGTAAGGGGATGAAAGTTGCTATAGAAATATCTCCACAAAACGTAAAATACGTGATTAACAAAAATTTTGGACTCCAGCCACCACAATCCTTTTTTTGTCATAAGTACATTCGGAAAAGACGATGCTTATGTGGCCTTCCTTAGCATAAACCTACATGGCGTGAAAATCTTAGAAGGTGTTGCATTTGGTGAACAACATAAAAATTCGATTAAATAAAAAAAAAATCTCTGCAGGCCATACAGCCTACGCGAGCGAAGCGGCGGGCTCTAAATTAGTCAGGATATATTTGGAAAATTTAAGTAACCTTCAGTCTATTATTGTTCACAAGGTGATTGTTCTTTATTCTAGAATATTTGAGAGGGGAAATATTTCTCAAAATTAAACATGTTTCTGAAGCGCTTTCCTTCACATTTTTAGCTCAAGTGTACAGTATTTGATCGAAAGTATCCGGACAGAACTATGTGATGCGGAACTGACCTCTAGATGCCACGAGAGGCTAATCCACCATTATAAAAGGAGGCGGGAAATATTGTGTTTCCAGTAGGGAATCAGTAACAGCAGACAGAGTCGGTCGGGAGAGCTCAGCGACTTGAAATGTGGAGCAGTCTATAAATGACATAAAATAATTGTACGATTTTGCGATCATTATAATTATTTAATGTAATTGGTTCAAATGGTTCAAATGGCTCTGAGCACTATGCGACTTAACTTCTGAGGTCATCAGTCGCCTAGAACTTAGAACTAATTAAACCTAACTAACCTAAGGACATCACACACATCCATGCCCGAGGCAGGATTCGAACCTGCTACCGTAGCGGTCACACGGTTCCAGACTGAAGCGCCTTTAACCGCACGGCCACACCGGCCGGCCATTTAATGTAATTCTCATTTGAATTATCTCGTATTGAGAAATCAGAAGGAGCGATCTGTTTTACTTGGTAGAATCATTCTAATGCCAAGATAGCATAAATGTTTCTTTATTTAGAACTACGGGTTTCGATAGACTTTGCTTTCAGGTTTTCAAAAATTTTTGTTATAAACTACGTTCATTTTGAGTTGGAACCTCATGGCAAGTCGTCATGTTACTGAATAATATGTTTGTCATAAGTGTTTTATTTATGACAAACTTTGAAGGCTATTGAAAGGTCAATAGCTGGACAGTTTAATAAACAACAGTTGATTGGAGGTCCCAATGTGTTTAGAGGTCGCGCGGTTCCAGACGGTAGCGCCTAGAACCGCTTGGCCACTCCGGCCGGCCTATTTATTTTCGACTACCGGTTTCGACAAACCTTGCTGTCATCTTCAGGTCTTCAAAAATTTTTGTTGTAAAACGTGTTCATTTTGAGTTGCAATCTCACGCCAAGTTGTCATGTTAACGAATAATTCGATTACCAATCTTGGCCCATACAAAAATATACTCATCGGCATTCAATTTTTTCTTCCTTCGGATAGTCAAAGTAAATGGCATACTAGGAACAACTGTACCATAAGGCTGTTTAGCCAAAAGTCCTGTTGTCTCTGCTATACTCCATGTCTTCCATGTTAAAATATTTCCGTCTGGTAAGGCTTCAAGGCCACCATAATCTGCATGGTTCCCCCATACAACAGCCAGGGTTAGCCATGTACTACCTCCAAAAACTGCCTGTACATCACATGTAAAGCTCAAATGTAAATGGATGTGTGTGATGTCCTTAGGTTAGTTAGGTTTAAGTAGTTCTAAGTTCTAGGGGACTGATGACCTCAGATGTTAAGTCCCATAGTTCTCAGAGCCATTTGAACCATTTTTTGAAAATAAATAAATATTTATGCGATCTTGGTTTTACAACGTTTTTACCAAGTAATTCTCGTTCGTCTTAGTTTTTAAAATATTTTTTACAAAAATTTTCACCTTAGCGCCTTGTGCTTAAGCCATCATCAGAATTCGTCAGAGAACAAAGAAACAAATTAGTGGTTCTGTACACAGGGACAATTTTGTACATGTTGTTGTTGTTGTTGTTGTTGTTGTTGTTGTGGTCTTCAGTCCGACGAGGTCTACGATGCAACTCTTCACGCTAATCTGTCTTGATCAAGATTCTTCATCTGCGAATAACTACTGCAACTTACAAAATTTTATTCCATCCGACCCTGGGTCTCTCTCTCTGCAATTTTTACATCCCTCTTACTTCCATTCAGTTACCTAACTGATGAGTCCCAGTCGACGGATCCATTCTATTAGTCAAATTAATGTCGTGAATTTCTTTTCTCGCCATTTCAGTTCAGTACTTCTCATTAGTAATCCTACCACTCACCACATCCTCAGCATTCGTCTGTAGCACAACACTTGAAAAGCTTCTATTCTCTTCTTGTCTGAACTGTTTGTCGACCACCACGTTTATTGCACCACATACTTCGATTCCCAATTCTTTTCCGGTTTTCCCACAGTCCATGTTTCACTATTAAGCAATACATTGCCAGTAAGTTCTTCTTCAGATTAAGACCAGTGTTTGATACCATTAGATTTCTTCGGTCCTCTTTGTCTGTGCTTCGTTCACCATGTATTATTTTGCTTGTAACGTCGCATAAGGAATTAACTTGGTCTACTTTGTTGTCACCTATTTTGATGTTAAGTTTATCATTACCCTTCATTAGGATGTTCGTTCCTCCCTTTCGCTCCGATTAGCAAACCCTCAGCGGACATTACCATTGTTATCTTTTCACCCTGAATTTAAATCTTCCTTCTGAAGATTTATTTTATAGACTGAAGGGTAGGGACGAAAAACTACAACCCTGTCTTATTACACTTTCGAATCCGAGAACTTTATTATTGATCCTCGATTTTCAATTTTCCCTCTTGGTTCTTGTTCCTAGTGTATGTTACCTGACTTTCCCTATAACTTACAAATATTTTCTTTACAGTATCGAACATCCTGCACCATTTCCAAACATGAAACAGAGTGACAGTCCGCAAGAGCAGTTTAGAGTCACGTCCATCGCCGTAAATTCTTTTTAGCTTTTCTTGACTGACAACATTGTTCCCTGTCCCCTTGACCAAGGAGCGGGTTTGTGGTAGTTTTAAGGTAAGTTCAAATGGCTCTGAGCACTATGGGACTTAACTTCTGAGGTTATCAGTTCCCTAGAACTGAGAACTACTTAAACTCAGCTAACCTAAGGACATCACACACATCCATGCCCGAGGTAGGATTCGAACCTGCTACCGTAACGGTTGCGCGGTTCCAGACTGCAGCGCCTAGAACCGCTCGGCCACCCCGGCCGTCTTTAAGGTAAGTAAACGTAGAGTTTGCGCAAGTTCGAAATAAACCGCGCCGCCATGACGGAAAAGATTGTGAGACTTTCAAGTGGCTAAACGAAGATACGTCTCAAATGAACACCAACAGCCGGTGTTCCATGTAGATCGGAACCTCAAAGGAGATCAATATGAGCTCTATCAGAACTTATCACAACTGTATATCTGGGACAAAGTAGGCAGTAACATCTGTAAACATTTTGTGATGTGCAACTAGGAATTTCCGACTGCATACAAATTATTGTTTATCTTTTAATCTCAAGCGCATTGGTGTTAATAAATTACCATCTTTTCACAGAGCGTAAAAGTGTCACAGCAGTCCTAATTTTGCCGTGATCATCATGAAATACGTCTGTTCTTTAAAATATGTTCCAGATGGATATGGTAGAAAGACCTGCACGTGGGTTAAGTGATATTTATTACATGAGGAAAATGGATTAATCTTCGAAGCGCTCTGTGTATAGCAGAGCACTGACAGGGGTGACTAGATGCAGAGTTTTCTCTTGCTAATAGAACACTCTGGTTTAACGAGAAATACATAGCAGTTTCACGACTGCCACGTAAAAAAGGATTAGCGTGAAACAAATGGCACTTCCACTGGACAACGTTAGCCGTTTTTCTGACTGTATGCTCTGATTTTTGGGGTCCTACATGTCGTGGTGTCCCTGCTCAGGCTGTTGATTGTAGTAATGTTACAAGAAATCTTTAATGCGTTCTTCATTCATCATAGATTTTCATCCATTGCTCGATGGTTGGAAAAAAATTAATGTCCGTTCCTCCCAAATGGGGGCGCACTGCTTCAGCCACAGTCACGTTCCGCAGTGATACACACAACCCGTGCACTGATATCCAGACACCCTCACCAGTTCGTCATCTACGTCGCTTCTAAGTAAAGCACCCCAACGAAGAAATTACTCTCTTCCGTTAGATCATGTGACTACATACCCCTTTCACTTCAAATCTTGTACCTACTTCTCAGTAACATTTATTCATCATTCTCTCCCTTCTCGTTATTCGCTCTGCTTGACTAAAGTGTGTGTGTGTGTGTGTGTGTGTGTGTGTGTGTGTGTGTGTGTGTGTGTGAGAGAGAGAGAGAGAGAGAGAGAGAGAGAGAGAACTGTCAATACAGTTTATTTCACTGCAATTGCCGAAGTCGCTGAGGCCGTCGGTCACAAGGGTGGGCATAAAAAAACCTGTTGCATAAAGGTGTGGCATTAAACTGAGGACTTCGGCGTGGTTTCTGATTGTCAGGAACTGTTCCGCATGACCTATCCCTCACGGCCAAATACTGGAGGGGAAAATTAATCCCACTTGTGGGATTCGAAATGATTACTTCAAAGTCGAGACTCCATCGAGGGTAAGGGAATTAACAATCTCGACTACAGGGGGTACTGGTTTTGCTGTGGCTGTGATTCGGTCTTAAGTCGGAAGATACAGATGCCGTTAGGTACGATAGTATACTTGAACCATATCTTTTAGAATGCTTTAAAAGCATGCCGGTTTAAAATGAATTTGGATCCAACTAAGACTACTACCGTGTTTCACCAGTTACCTTGCACAGAATGATGGTAAATCCCGCAGAAGAGACAGTATATTAAGAAGTACTCTGTGTTGTAGGACTGGGACCGCTGGAGTACGAAACTTTAAACAGCGGATGTAAGTAAGGTTTCTTGATAAATGGAAGCAATATTTCTGTCAAAATAAATTGCGGCGTCTGGAACCTTCAAACTTAGCACAATCAATTCAGGCGAGCGTTTCTGTCTTAACAGATTGGACGTGGCCAAACTCTTACGAACGATCCCTCGGAGAACATTTAGCATTTCTACTTCCTCGCACGACGAATTTGGCTGGAACACCTTACATCTACGAGAGAATGCATTCACTCAAGAGAATAATGTTCATAAACTACTGAAGTTCATTCTCTACAGTTCGTCTTTCTTCGCAAATCGAACACCGGTGTCTCGAAGCAGTAAAGGAATTGAGCAAAATAATGAAACATTTATCTTTTATAGATTTAATTTCGTAATGAGATACGACATGATCTCTAAAGTTTGCAATACTCACAGCAAAAATTTCGAAAATGCAACGTGGTCCATGGACTGCTGTACTAAAGGTGCTGAGATAGTAAAGTGTACAAGCCTATTCACACTCTATTAGCCCACTAGCCACCGTTAGTTGTGAAGGAAATCGTACTTCTTGTAGCACTGTAATACACGTGAAAGCGTGGGGAAACAATTATTTTTTTTCATCTCCTGTTGTCCTACATTTTTTCACTCAGCTTCATTTATTAATGATTGATTTACATGCTACAAACACCTTCATCTTCAGGAACCATGCAAGCATGCACATTGCAGTTTCAATCTGAGGTCTGGTGATAGGGAGAGAGACAAAATCGTTTTCGTCTAGCAACTATAGTAACGGACTTGCGTCGACGGACCTTTAAAGCATAATTTTTGTTCCACTTCTGTTTATTATTCTTGGCACCTTTTCTCCTCTTCCAGAAACTCTTCGTTATCTCACCGAAGTTTATGCTTCATTCTTCAGCACATATGATGACGATTCTGAAATAAAATTTGTCTTAGTCACAACGTTTCTCGTGATCTCTATTTTTTGAAAGTCTTTCCAAGGAGCCAGTTACTTTTAATTTTGTTCTCAGAGAGAAAGATTTAGAACTGCTTAGACCATCCTAAGGTTTTTCATTCTGGTAATGTGATCAAGTGTCTCTTCCTGAAACTGACGAAGTTTCACTTGTTTTAGTGCAGTTTGTAGGACTGTTGTCATCCAGATTAGTTTTGTTCCCAGATTCTGCTGAAATGTTGTCCTATTAGTTCTCTATTTCCGTTTTTATATACATTTAATTATAGGCTGTATTAATACATAACGAAGGAGAATGGTAGATTAGTGACAGTGATTGATTATGTCTGATCAGTGCTGTAATAACTTTGTTTAATGATTATCATTCTCTCTGTGTCATAAGAGAATACGATAATAATAACATATAATATAATTTTCTTACCCGCCCTGATAGTCGGTCTCCTTAGCACGCCGTTTCTGGCATTCGCAGATGCACTTCGGCTCCGGACCGAATCCGCCCTGCGGAGTAGTACCGACAAGCACCGGTGTGCAGCCCAGTCTTGATGTGGTTTTTAGGCGGTTTCCCATGTCTGACCAAGTGGATACACTGCTGGTACCCACGCCCCGCCTCATTTACACGATTCGCAAACATGTCGAACACTTTTTCTCAGTTTAACGTGGATAACACTATACGCAGACAGATGCGGTAAACAAATTAGCTCCCAGGAGGAAAGGGGTGCGAGATGAAGAGCGTCGGGCCACCATCTGCCACTAACATTGCCAGTCGAATAATTAACCTGCCACTACTTGAAGATATGGGAAAAACCAGGCATAAGATATAATTTACTAGGTCATTCATACCATCTTTCAATGCTAGACCTGAAGATAGTCTTTATCCATAGTCGTTACAAAAAGAAACTGAGATCTAGATGAGGTTTCCTCATTTATGGATGCCTCCTCATATTGTGTCGGATCCCCCGTCGCCCGGCGTAGCGCAGCAGTACGACATGGCATGGACTCAAAAAGTAGTTAACAGACCGCTGCAGAAATATTGCGTCAGGCTGCCCCTATAGCCCTCCATAATTAAGAAAGTGTTGTCAGGGTAGGATTTTGGGCACGAACTGCCCCCTCGATTATGTCGCATAAAGGGTCGATAGGATTCATGCCGGGCGATCTGGCGTTCTTCAAACCAAACGCGAACCATGACATGATGCAATGTCAGCCATAAATATTCCATCGTCGTTTGGGAATATTAAGTCTACACTTTGTGATCAAAAGTATCCAGACACCCCCAAAAGCAAACGTTTTTCGTATTAGGTGCATTGTGTTGCCACCTACTGCCAGGTACTCCATATCAGCCACCTCAGTAGTCATTAGACATCGTGAGAGAGCAGAATGGCGCGCTCCGCGGAACTCACGGACTTCGAACGTGGTCAGGTGATTGGATGTCACTTGTGTCATACGTCTGTACGCGAGATTTCTACACTCCTAAAAATCCCTAGGTCCTCTGTTTCCGATGTGATAGTGAAGTGGAAACATGAAGGGACACGTACAGGACAAAAGCGTACAGGTCGACCTCGTCTGTTCACTTAAAGAGACCGCCAACAGTTGAAGAGGATTGTCACGTGTAATAGGCAGACATCTATCCAAACCGTCACACAGGAATTCAAATTGTGCCACAGGATCCACCGCAAGTACTATGACAGTTAGGCGGGAGGTGAGAAAACTTGGAATTCATGGTCAAGTGGCTGCTCATAAGCCACACACCACACCGGTATATGCCAAACGACGCCTCGTTTGGTGTAAGGAGCGTAAACAGTGGACGATTGAACAGTGGAGAAACGTTGTGTGGAGTGACAAATCACGGTACACAATGCGGCGATCCTATGGCAGGGTGTGGGCATGGCGAATGCCCGGTGAAAGTCATCTGCCGGCGTGTGTAGTGCCACCAGTAAAATTCGGAGGCGGTGGTGGTATGGGGTGCTCGTGTTTTTCATGAAGGGGGCTGGCTCCCCTTGTTGTTTTGCGTGGCTCTGTCACAGCACAGGCCTACATTGATCTTTTAAGCACCTCCATGCTTCCCACTGTTGAAGAGGAATTCGGGGATGGCGATTGCATCTTTCAACACGATCGTGTACCTGTTCATAATGCACGGCCTGTAATGGACTGTCCTGCACAGAGTCCTGACCTGAATGCTATAGAACACATTTTGGGTGTTTTGGAACGCCGACTTCGTGCCAGGCCTCACCGACCGACATTGATACTACTCCTCAGCGCAACACTCCGTGCCATTCCCGAAGAAACCTTCCAGCACATGATTGAGCGTATGCCTGGGAGACTGGAAGCTGTCATCCAGGCTAAGTGTGGGCCAACACCATATTGAATTCCAGAATTACCGATGGAGGGCGCCACGAACTTGTAAGTCATTTTCAGCCAGGTGTCCGGATACTTTAGATCACATAGTATATACTGCGCAAGCCACTAGACCGTTGGTGGCGTAGGGTACTTCCCATCTACATTACCAGTGTACTGCCTTCTTCCATTCGCTTATTGAAAGGGAGGAAAATGACTGTCTATATTCTTCTGTATGCAAACTAGTATCTCTTATCTTCTAACTCTTAACCCCCGCGCGACGTATACCACGGTGGCAGAATCACAGTCGCGCTGTTTTCTTCAAATACATGTTCTCTAGATTTATGCAACAGAATTTTGGGAGAATTACACAAGATTTCTTCCAGTCATATCCGGTATGTTCCCCGAATATTTCTGTTTCAATTTCGTATGCCATATACCGATCTATTACGATCCTAGCAGCGAATGTTTGAATTCGACATTTATTGTCATGTTTCTTGATAACGACACCATAGACCAATAGAACTGCCATTTAAAACGACAGCTTTAATGCTATTATCATGCTCTGCCAGGCACCGACGATGAATTCAGTTAATGTTGACATAACTGGTTGGACTAGTGTCCTTTACAGTTGCACTGACGTTTCTCAGAAACCTTCCAACAAATGTTCTATTAGCCTTCCCTAATACTAATCTTCAAGCGATAGTCCCATTTCATATCGTTTCAGTATTTCCCGTAAATACTTAAACGATGTGAGTGTTAAAGTTTTTCGCTATCGCGCCTGTATTACTACAGTGAAGAGCCAAAGAAACTGGTACATCTGCCTAATATCGTGTAGGGCCCCTGTGAGCACGCAGAAGTTCCGTACCTAAAGACTGGAAAGTTGCTCAAGTCACACCAATACCCAAAAAGGGAAATAGGAGTAATCCGCTGAATTACAGGCCCATATCCCTAACGTCGATTTGCAGTAGGGTTTTGGAACATAATCTGTATTCGAACATTATAAAGTACCTCGAAGAAAACGATTTACTGACACATAGCACGGATTCAGAAAACATCGTTCTTGTGGAATACAACTAGCTCTTTATACTCATGAAGTAATGAATACTATCGACAGGGGATGTAAAATTAACTCCATATTTTTAGATTTTCAGAAGGCTTTCGACACCGTTCCTCACAAGCGTCTTCTAACCAAACTGGGTGCCTATGGAATATCACCTCAGTTGTGCGACTATATTCGTGATTACCTGTCAGAAAGTCACAGTTCGTAGTAATAAACGGAAAGTCATTGAGTAAAACAGAAGTAATATCCGGCGTTCCCAAACGAAGTGTTATAGGCTCTCTGCTGTTCCTGGTCTGTATATTAACGACATTGGAGACAATCTGAGTAGCCGTCTTAGATTGTTTACAGATGATGCTGTCATTTACCGTCTTGTAAAGTCATCAGATGATGAAAACGACTTGCAAAATGATTTAAATAAGATATCTGTATGGTGTGAAAAGTGGCAATTGACCCTGAATAAAGGAAAATGTGAAGTTATTTACATGAGTACTAAAAGAAATCCGCTAAATTTCGATTACGCGATAAGTCACACAAATCTGAAGGCTGTAAATTCAACTAAATACTTACGGATTACAATTACAAATAACCTAAATAGGAACGATCACGTAGATATTATTGTGGGTAGGGGCAAACCAAAGACTGCGATTCATTGGCAGAACACTTAGAAGGTGCAACAGATCTACTAAAGAGACTGTTTACACTACACTTGTCCGCCCTGTTCTGGGGTATTGCTGTGCCTTGTGGGAACCGTATCAGGTGAAACTGACGGATGACATCGAAAAAGTTCAAAGACGGGCGGCTCGTTTTGTATTATCGCGAAATAGGGGAGATAGTGCCACAGACATGCTACGTAAATTGGAGTGGCAATCATTAAAACAAAGGCGTTTTCCGTTGCGACGGGATCTTCTCATGAAATTTCATTCACCAGTTTTCTCCTCCGATTGCGAAAACATTCTGTTGGCACCCACTTACATAGGGAGAAATGATCATCACGATAAAATAAGAGAAATCAGGGCTCGCACAGAAATATCTAAGTGCTCGTTTTTCCCATGCGCCGTTCGAGAGTGGAACGTTAGAGAGACAGCTTGCAGGTGGTTCATTGAACTCTCCGTCAGGCACTTAATTGTGAATAGCAGAATAATCACGTAGATGTAGAAGTGCTGTAACACAACGTAGCATGGACTCGACTAATGTCTCAAGTAGTGCTGAAGGGAACTGACTCCATGAATCCTGCAGGGCTGTCCGTAAATCCGTAAGAGTAAACGTTGCAGCTCTTCCCAGATATCCTCAATAATGTTCATGTCTGGGGAGTTTGGTGGCCAGCAGAAGTGTTTAAACTCAGAAGAGTGTTACTGGAACGACTCTGTAGCAGTTCTGAACGTGTAGGGTGTCGCATTGTCCTGTTAGAATTGCCCAAGTCCGTCGGAATGCACAGTGGACATGAACGGATATAGGTGATCAGACAGGATGCTTACGTACCTGTCATCTGTCAAGAGTCGTATCTAGAGGTCTGAGGTGTCCCATATCACTCCAACTGCACACGCCCCACACCATTACAGAGCCTCCAACAGCTCGAACAGTACCCTGCTGACGTGGAGGGTCCACGGATTCACAAAGTTGTTTCCATGCGCGTACACATCCATCCGTTCGATACAATTTGAAACGAGACTGGTCCGACCGGGCAACACGTTTCCAGTCATCAACAGTTCAATGTCGGTGTTGACCGTAAAGCTTTGTGTCGTGCGGTCATCAATGGTAAACATCTACATCTACATCTACATTTATACTCCGCAAGCCACCCAACGGTGTGAGTCGGAGGGCACTTTACGTGCCACTGTCATTACCTCCCTCTCCTGTTCCAGTCGCGTATGGTTCGCGGGAAGAACGACTGTCTGAAAGCCTCCGTGCGCGCTCTAATCTCTCTAATTTTACATTCGTGATCTCGTGATCTCCTCGGGAGGTATAAGTAGGGGGAAGCAATATATTCGATACCTCATCCAGAAACGCACCCTCTCGAAACCTGGCGAGCAAGCTACACCACGATGCAGAGCGCCTCTCTTGCAGAGTCTGCCACTTGAGTTTATTAAACATCTCCGTAACGCTATCACGATTACCAAATAACCCTGTGACGAAACGCACCGCTCTTCTTTGGATCTTCTCTATCTCCTCCGTCAAACCGATCTGGTACGGATCCCACACTGATGAGCAATACTCAAGTATAGGTCGAACGAGTGTTTTGTAAGCCACCTCCTTTGTTGATGGACTACATTTTCTAAGCACTCTCCCAATGAATTTTAACCTGGTACCCGCCTTACCAACAATTAATTTTATATAATCATTCCACTTCAAATCGTTCCGCACGCATACTCCCAGATATTTTACAGAAGTAACTGCTACCAGTGTTTGTTCCGCTATCATATAATCATACAATAAAGGATCCTTCTTTCTATGTATTCGCAATACATTACATTTGTCTATGTTAAGGGACAGTTGCCACTCCCTGCACCAAGTGCCTATCCGCTGCAGATCTTCCTGCATTTCGCTACAATTTTCTAATGCTGCAACTTCTCTGTATACTACAGCATCATCCGCGAAAAGCCGCGTGGAACTTCCGACACTATCTACTAGGTCATTTATATATATTGTGAAAAGCAATGGTCCCATAACACTCCCCTGTGGCACGCCAGAGGTTACTTTAACGTCTGTAGACGTCTCTCCATTGTGAACAACATGCTGTGTTCTGTCTGCTAAGAACTTTTCAATCCAGCCACACAGCTGGTCTGATATTCCGTAGGCTCTTACTTTGTTTATCAGGCGACAGTGCGGAACTGTATCGAACGCCTTCCGGAAGTCAAGAAAAATAGCATCTACCTGGGAGCCTGTATCTAATATTTTCTGGGTCTCATGAACAAATAAAGCGAGTTGGGTCTCACACGATCGCTGTTTCCGGAATCCATGTTGATTCCTACATAGTAGATTCTGGGTTTCCAAAAACGATATGATACTCGAGCAAAAAACATGTTCTAAAATTCTACAACAGATCGACGTCAGAGATATAGGTCTATAGTTGTGCGCATCTGCTCGACGACCCTTCTTGAAGACTGGGACTACCTGTGCTCTTTTCCAATCATTTGGAACCCTCCGTTCCTCTAGAGACTTACGGTACACGGCTGTTAGAATCGAATTGGTATCCCGTCAGGTCCAGTGGACTTTCCTCTATTGATTGATTCCAGTTGCTTTTCTATTCCTTGGACACTTATTTCGATGTCAGCCATTTTTTCGTTTGTGCGAGGATTTAGAGAAGGAACTGCAGTGCGGTCTTCCTCTGTAAAACAGCTTTGGAAAAAGGTGTTTAGTATTTCAGCTTTACGCGTGTCATCCTCTGTTTCAATGCCATCATCATCCCGTAGTGTCTGGATATGCTGTTTCGAGCCACTTACTGATTTAACGTAAGACCAGAACTTCCTAGGATTTTCTGTCAAGTCGGTACATAGAATTTTACTTTAGAATTCACTGAACGCTTCACGCATAGCCCTCCTTACGCTAACTTTGACATCGTTTAGCTTCTGTTTGTCTGAGAGGTTTTGGCTGCGTTTAAACTTGGAGTGGACCTTCGGCTCCGAAAGCCCATATCGATGATGTTTCGTTGAATGTTTCTGACACTGACACTTGTTAGTGGTCCAGTATTGAAATATGCAGCAATTTGCAGAAGGGTTGCACTTCTGTCACGTTGAACGATTCTCTTCAGTCGACATGGGTCCCGTTCTTGCAGCATCTTTTTCCGGCCGCAGATTTGTTATTTTACCGGATTCCTGATATTCTCGGTACACTCGTGAAATGGTCGTACAGGAAAATCCCCACTTCATCGCTACCTCGGAGATGCTATGTCCCACCGCTCGAGCGCCGACTATAACACCACGTTCAGACTCAGATAAATCTTGTTATCCTACCATTGCAGCAGCAGTAACCGATCTAACAACTGCGCCACATACTTGTTGTCTTGTATAGGCGTTGCCGATCGCAGCGCCGTATTCTGCCTGTTTACGTGTCTCTGTATTTGAATACGCGTGCCTGTACCAGTTTCTTTGGCGCTTCAATGTAATTCCCAATTACAGCTTTGCAAATGAACAGTACCGATAGCAGAGCCACTTTATCCAAATGGTGCAGAATTAAATTTATGTTAGCCGAAGTTTATTAAAAACCTGGCTAGGACACAGACTTCGTCGGATTACAGATTGGAGAAACCCGTGCTTAGATCACTGCTGTAGAAAGCAGTCCATTCGAGCGCGCACTCGCATTGTCCAGGAAACCTCGTGGCCGACTGGCTTTGGGAACCCTTCCGGAGGTCAGCAACTCCTCCGTGCCGGATCCTGTTGTTCGGCAGATGTCAACATTCCTATGACGCACGGACTGGTCACGATTCGCTAATCCCGCCCCCACTCCGCCAAGTAAACGCGCTCGACTTCACCCATTCAGCAGGCCTGTTAGGGATCTCTTATACGTCTGGACAATGCTCGCGACCATAAAAGCCTTTCAGACACTCGCTAGTGGCACAATGAAGTGTTCTGACAATGAACCGCAGTATGCTATTTGATTTCGATAGAAATAAATTTATGTGCCATTCAACCTCATATGTTCCTTATTTTCTTTCGTCTGGTATCATCTGCTCAGTGAAGCGAGAAAGCTGCGTTGAAATACCTGTCGCGTTCCATGTACGTCTGTGACTAGGCCAAACGATGCGAACATCGCTACCTTTTATTATTTACCCCATTGAGTGTGGGAAACGTCCCAAAAACCAATGCTGGAATGTCATATTGCGTGTCTACTGAATCGTGAATCTGAACTGATGCAGATCACACCAGATTCCTCTGAACAGTTGCTGTACGAAAGGCGAAATGATGGCCCTGATATCGTATTGTGAAGGAGTGGGATTCGAATTCCAGTTTCCACTCACCATCATTTCTGATTTCCGTGGTTCACTTCAATAATGCCAGTGCCAGTTTTTTCCCAAGTTATTTTCAAAGTGAGTTGTGTCCTGCTCTCCATTCTTCAGCTGCATCTTAATCCCATTTATCTTGAGCACGCCAAACAGGTTTTTCTCCAGAAGTAAAGTAAAAATATATCAAGCAAATGTTGTTTATCTACTAGGGCATTAACTAACACGATTGCCTTTTTTGTAACTTTGTTCGTTACCTAGATATGGACAGCAGTCGGTCTTTCTTGAATGGAACTCTTACATTTTTCATTCTGTAATCGAGATCTGTTCAAAAACGTATGACAGTATACCATTCACATACACATGACGTAATCAAAAACGTAACACAAAATTGAAACTTCCTGGCAGATTAAAACTGTGGGCCGGACCGAGATTCGAACTCGGATCCCGAGTTCGAGTCTCGGTCCAGGACACAGTTATAATCTACCAGGAAGTTTCATATCAGCGCACACTTCGCTGCAGAGTGAAAATCTCATTCTGGATCACAAAATTGACTTTGAGTCTCCTGTACTTCACTCTGCGCAGGCACCAGGGGTAAACGTAACTTACCCACTTCCTGGAGATGAAAATAAATAAATGCAAGCACAAGTAAAGCTTTAGTTGAAGAACTCTGCATAGAGTTAATCCGGACAAGGCCTCATCTTCGCGACAGCGAAGTTACTGTTCTCGCTTCTGTTGCAATGGATCAACATTTGAGTTCATGACAGCTTGAAAAGGACGCTGGAATTCCTAAAACCAGTGTACGTAGAATTGTAACACGCGACCACTTCCATACTTATCACGTACATCAAACAAGAATCGCGTGGGAATGATTTCTAGAATCGCGTACAATTCTGTCAGTGGGTACATCAGTAAATCCTCGTCAACTAGAACTTCTGCTCCTACTTCTTTTTTCTTCTCAAGCAAAGGACAGGTAAACACGAAAAACCCGCGCTGTTGGTCCAGCGAAAACCTACGGTGGCTTAGACAGGTGGAACACACAACGTCAGTAGAGAATTAATGTTTGATTTGGGGTGCTTGGTGCAACAATTATATTGGCCATTATTTCGTCAACGCTACTCAAATGGCAGGGCATATGCCAATTTTCTCACTCGAATTCATGTGCGCCTTCTGGATGCAGTCCCGCTAAGAACAAGAATACTTACGTGACATCAACAGGATGGATTGCACGTCGTGCCCTGACCGAAGGTACCCTACCAGTTGGATTCGTCGTGGAGGACCAATAGATTGGCCAGCTCGCTTTCCTGTCGGGGAATTTTCTCTGGGGATGCATAAGAGAGGTCTATCGCCAAATTTAACAGTTCCACAGAACATTCAGCGTCATAGACCGTCTGCTAGTAATTCAGTAGACAACATTGTAGGTAGTGACAGATTCTTTCATAAAAAGCGTGGATCACCCATATGAGCAGCTTTTAATGTTCTTCCTCTTTTTGTACACACAATGGATCGCAGTATTACAAAATTGCATTAAAGATACCAGTTTCTGTTTCTTATTAAGTTGAATGTTTTGTTTACGTGAATATGTGATACGTTTTTGAACAGGTATTCAGGAGAGGATGTGAAATACTGAATAAAAACTATCTGGTGCTACTTACGGAAGACGTATTGCTGTAAACATTTTCGAAACCAACAAAGTTTCATTATTTTGCTTCTGAAGGTGGTTAGGATAAGACATCCTATGTAATCTACAAGCCATTGTACAGCAAGTGATGGAGGGTATTACGTACAGTATTAACAAGTTTCTGTTTCCATCCGCAAATTCGTCAAGGAAAAACTGGCTGCTCGTATACTCCTGTATTTATCCTACACTTATCATCATTACGTCTCTGCGATATATACCATGGCGGAGGGCATTGGTTATCTAAATTCTTAATATATTTGAATTGTTTATCCCGAGATTCTGTTCTGTCGAACATGCCTAGGGTGAAGAGAAGAGCCTAATGAAAGTGAAAATGGATGGTGTTAGCGTTGTATGTTTCCCGTCCGTCATCGGATTTTGGAGTTTCAGTACGTTCGAGGGGGGGGGGGGGGGCACTTTTTTCACCTGCTCATTGCAAAGAAGCAACGTAGGAAAGGATTTGATGTGGTGGGCATCCGCAACTGAGTACCAAATTTGGCTTTCCATGTTGACTGTCCCAACCGCCATGCTTATATTATTGTTTATAAGTGAGAATAATGGCCTTCTGCAGTTTTCTCATTTTTCGGTAATTCCTACTTTGTCTTTACCTCTTGTCTCTACACTCGTTAGCACCTGAGGATGGAGCGGTCTGAAACCGATCGTGCAGTTAATCATTATTCTCAAGGCAAATAAATGTGGATTCTTAGTTTACGAGTGGAAGGAAGAAAAGTTCAGAAGTGGGCTTAAAATTCAAGGCGAAATGATAGCACCGATAATATGAGCTGATGACAAAGCTTCTCTGCGTGAAACTGAGTATTACAGCACCTGTAGAACAGAATGAAGAGTCTTTTGATCATGGAATGTGGATTGACAACCTCCCATTTTTATTGTTCTGATTCTAGGCCAAAAAATACGTACGTTTTACTCAAACGATTGCTTTCATTCGTGGTAGATGGCTCTGTAATCGACAAATATCGAGTGTGCATGCTTTTGCGATAAAAAACTGACTCATTTGACTCTACATTTCATTTACCATGTAAATACAAATCTTTTTACTCTAACTTATGATATTTATGTTCGAAATTTACTTATTTGTTGTAAATTTGGTTGCACAGCACAATATGGTTAGCCATTTCAATGTGTGGTTAGAAACTAGGCATAGTGTGACCTAAGAACAGCGACGTGGATGTACTAATTTTCTGTTCCAATTGGGATTCTTGATATTGGTGAGTCCTCTTGCCTCTCGCCATTGGGGTGCTTGATTCCGATGAGACTCCTTGCCTGTCACTATAGGGCGATTGACTTCAGTCAGTATCCCTGACAGGTGCGCCCCTTGCTGTCACTTCGTGGACATTTTACCTTTCCTTGCCTCTCACTATAGGGTGATTGACTTCAGTCAGTATCCCTGGCAGGTGCACCCCTTGCTGTCACTTCGTAGACATTTTACCTTAATACAGTGGTTGTGATTTGTTTATTCCGTGGGTAGCTGCGTAGCGGCCAGCGTGTGAGTTGCAGCGGTTGGGTGGAAATACCCACCGAAATAGTGTTTCTGATGGCGGGGTTCAGGGGCGGCCACCAATATCAAGCATTCCGATGGTTTGGGAATTCACTACAATCAACTTTGTAGGGAACAGGAAACTACATCACCATACAAGTAGCTTATTTGCCAGAAGTATCACTGTCTAGCCGTATCATTTATATTGAACAATCACATTAGCAACTGTCAAGTAACGTGTGAACATCAGTATCAAACGTTAGGACACAAAGGTTTACATGAAATGTAGACTCAAACGCGTTTGTTATTAATTACAAAAACAGACGCACTTGATATCTGTTGCCTACAACGTAATCTACCGCGAATGTGAAACAATGTTGTGAGTAAACTGTACGTATTTTATGGTGTAGAATCCGAATACGCAATAAAAGCGGGGGACTCCCATTTGAAAATACAAAGTTGGTCGCCGTGCGGGGTAGCCGCGCGGTTTAGGCGTCTTGTTGCGGTCCGCGCGGCTTCCCCCGTCGGAGGTTCGAGTCCTCCCTCAGACATGGGTGTGTTTGTGTGTGTGTGTGTGTCGTCCTTAGCGTAAGTTAGTGTAAGTTAGATTAAACAGTGTGTAAGCTTAGGGACCGATGACCTCAGCAGTTTGGTCCCGTAAGACCTTACCACAAATTTCCAATTTTCCAACAAAGTTGATCCCCTCCATGCAGGAAGGGTGGTTAGGAGGTGGCCAGTTGTACCACAGACAGATATCCCCTTTACTAGTAGTAACTTTTCACCTTGAACATGCGTCGTTTTCAATATATTTCGTTATCTGAAGTTAAAACAAGCTCCCTGTATAAAACAAATAATTGAGAAAATTGGATGTAAATACTGCTCTGAGATGAGGCAGGTCGCTTCAAACCAGTCACAAGAGTGGAAGAAAAATCAATAAACGTGCTTTCATTTAAACTTTCATTTAAAGGAAAAGCCTTAGCGAGCTGTGAAATAATTAAATGTGTAGAATTTTCACTGACAGCGACCAAAACTAAACGTGATTTGTTTCCACACACACACACACACACACACACACACACACACACACACACACGGGGGTACATAACATCACTGTATTTCATAGAAATACTTCTTGAATAGACTTACCTTTCACATCCTTCATGGAAACAGATGGACTGGTCTTTGTTGTCATATGAAGTTAATTTAATTGCAGACTCACCTGGAAAGAGCAGAAAAGTAATGCGATTTTGTAAAAATAATGCATCATCTAATAGCTGTCTATTACAAACAACATACAAAGAAGCCCTGCAATAGACAAGAAAGGAGTAAATGTTAAAATTAATGGAAGTAACAACGCACTGATCATGTTAGCCAGTAAAATAGTATCAAACCAACATATAGAACACTACCAGATTAAATAATAACTTATTCATCCCCCCTCCCCGACCCCAAGGACACTTCTATAAAAAAGTGTTCCCTTGCCTCAAAATTCGCATCCCCCCTCCCACTCTTCTTCCTGTGCCCCGGACATCTGCCACCACAAACGGTAAAACACGCACCTACACCGCAATCAAGCGAATGTCAAACTGCACACAGACACTACAACGCAAACAAAAGTCCACTGACAAACGCAGAGCGGCATTGGCAACACTATAAATAGTAAACACACTCAACCAATAAACGTTTTCATCGAAACAATAAGTGGAAATGAAGCGTTAGGTAAACATTGGTCTTCCTGGTGTACGCAGGACAACGAGGTCCAATTCCAGGGCGACATACACTCCTGGAAATTGAAATAAGAACACCGTGAATTCATTGTCCCAGGAAGGGGAAACTTTATTGACACATTCCTGGGGTCAGATACATCACATGATCACACTGACAGAACCACAGGCACAGAGACACAGGCAACAGAGCATGCACAATGTCGGCACTAGTACAGTGTATATCCACCTTTCGCAGCAATGCAGGCTGCTATTCTCCCATGGAGACGATCTTAGAGATGCTGGATGTAGTCCTGTGGAACGGCTTGCCATGCCATTTCCACCTGGCGCCTCAGTTGGACCAGCGTTCGTGCTGGACGTGCAGACCGCGTGAGACGACGCTTCATCCAGTCCCGAACATGCTCAATGGGGGACAGATCCGGAGATCTTGCTGGCCAGGGTAGTTGACTTACACCTTCTAGAGCGCGTTGGGTGGCACGGGATACATGCGGACGTGCATTGTCCTGTTGGAACAGCAAGTTCCCTTGCCGGTCTAGGAATGGTAGAACGGCGGGTTCGATGACGGTTTGGATGTACCGTGCACTATTCAGTGTCCCCTCGACGATCACCAGTGGTGTACGGCCAGTGTAGGAGATCGCTCCCCACACCATGATGCCGGGTGTTGGCCCTGTGTGCGTCGGTCGTATGCAGTCCTGATTGTGGCGCTCACCTGCACGGCGCCAAACACGCATACGACCATCATTGGCACCAAGGCAGAAGCGACTCTCATCGCTGAAGACGACACGTCTCCATTCGTCCCTCCATTCACGCATGTCGCGACACCACTGGAGGCGGGCTGCACGATGTTGGGGCGTGAGCGGAAGACGGCCTAACGGTGTGCGGGACCGTAGCCCAGCTTCATGGAGACGGTTGCGAATGGTCCTCGCCGATACCCCAGGAGCAACAGTGTCCCTAATTTGCTGGGAAGTGGCGGTGCGGTCCCCTACGGCACTGCGTATGATCCTAGGGTCTTGGCGTGCATCCGTGCGTCGCTGCGGTCCGGTCCCAGGTCGACGGGCACGTGCACCTTCCGCCGACCACTGGCGACAACATCGATGTACTGTGGAGACCTCACGCCCCACGTGTTGAGCAATTTGGCGGTACGTCCACCCGGCCTCCCGCATGCCCACTATACGCCCTCGCTCAAAGTCCGTCAACTGCACATACGGTTCACGTCCACGCTGTCGCGGCATGCTACCAGTGTTAAAGACTGCGATGGAGCTCCGTATGCCACGGCAAACTGGCTGACACTGACGGCGGCGGTGCACAAATGCTGCGCAGCTAGCGCCATTCGACGGCCAACACCGCGGTTCCTGGTGTGTCCGCTGTGCCGTGCGTGTGATCATTGCTTGTACAGCCCTCTCGCAGTGTACGGAGCAAGTATGGTGGGTCTGACACACCGGTGTCAATGTGTTCTCTTTTCCATTTCCAGGAGTGTACATGTGATAACAAGATCCCCAAAAATCGTACATAAATCCAACCAGTAATTTAATCTTAATAAATCTGCGCTGTAAAATACTGTTTCTTAACAATATGAGAGTAACTAAAAAGCTGTAATATATTACTGTATCTGTAAACATTATACAACACAGTTACTATATGCAAATAACAAACATGTGTTACAGGCAAATAAAATAAAACGAAATGCGTATGGCATAAAAGCAAACAGCCTTTTATTTGATTCTTCTTGTTGTTGCGGGGGTCCTACAGCTGTCCCCGCTTGTCGCATCTCTGTCACCAGACGCCTTGGTCTCGCCATTCTTCATCATCCTCTTCTATTCTTCTCCTCTCCATCGCTTTTTGGATACCATTTAGCCACAAATTTCGTTGTCTTCCTCTTCTTCTCTTTCTGTGACGTTACCATCGAAGTACTCACTTGGGCCGTCTGCCTTTTGATATGAGCAAACCACTCTGTGTTTCTTCTGTTATGTCCGTAACACCAAAATTGCGTAATTTCTCTTATTTCCTCATTTCTTGTTAGGTCAACAGGGGAAATTTTACAAGCTCCTCTCAAGTGATCCATTTCTAACACTCTTTTTATTTCTTTTTGTGATTCCCTAGAATTCACTACCATAACATGTAATTGCTTCGACGATGGATTTGTATAAATGCATTTTAACTTTTCAACTCATTTTTGACGACGAAAGTACAGGATTTAATTTTTAGACAGGCGCCCTTCCCTGCCTGATCCGTTATTAGATATCTCTGTCACATCTTTCAACAAGTGATAGGATACTACCCAGGCACTTAAATCTTTTACATATCTTAATTAGATGTCCACCAATGTTCAAGATACTTCCTTCTTCTCCGTAACATACACTCCTGGAAATTGAAATAAGAACACCGTGAATTCATTGTCCCAGGAAGGGGAAACTTTATTGACACATTCCTGGGGTCAGATACATCACATGATCACATTGACAGAACCACAGGCACATAGACACAGGCAACAGAGCATGCACAATGTCGGCACTAGTACAGTGTATATCCACCTTTCGCAGCAATGCAGGCTGCTATTCTCCCATGGAGACGATCGTAGAGATGCTGGATGTAGTCCTGTGGAACGGCTTGCCATGCCATTTCCACCTGGCGCCTCAGTTGGACCAGCGTTCGTGCTGGACGTGCAGACCGCGTG
This sequence comes from Schistocerca piceifrons, assembly GCF_021461385.2. NCBI lineage: Eukaryota > Metazoa > Arthropoda > Insecta > Orthoptera > Acrididae > Schistocerca > Schistocerca piceifrons. Next base: position 211,301,199 of record NC_060139.1, on the reverse strand, counting down.
AGACGACGCTTCATCCAGTCCCAAACATGCTCAATGGGGGCAGATCCGGAGATCTTGCTGGCCAGGGTAGTTGACTTACACCTTCTAGAGCACGTTGGGTGGCACGGGATACATGCGGACGTGCGTTGTCCTGTTGGAGCAGCAAGTTCCCTTGCCGGTCTAGGAATGGTAGAACGATGGGTTCGATGACGGTTTGGATGTACCGTGCACTATTCAGTGTCCCCTCGACGATCACCAGTGGTGTACGGCCAGTGTAGGAGATCGCTCCCCACACCATTATGCCGGGTGTTGGCCCTGTGTGCCTCGGTCGTATGCAGTCCTGATTGTGGCTCTCACCTGCACTGCGCCAAACACGCATACGACCATCATTGGCACCAAGGCAGAAGCGACTCTCATCGCTGAAGACGACACGTCTCCATTCGTCCCTCCATTCACGCCTGTCGCGACACCACTGGAGGCGGGCTGCACGATGTTGGGGCGTGAGCGGAAGACGGCCTAACGGTGTGCGGGACCGTAGCCCAGCTTCATGGAGACGGTTGCGAATGGTCCTCGCCGATACCCCAGGAGCAACAGTGTCCCTAATTTGCTGGGAAGTGGCGGTGCGGTCCCCTACGGCACTGCGTAGGATCCTACGGTCTTGGCGTGCATCCGTGCGTCGCTGCGGTCCGGTCCCAGGTCGACGGGCACGTGCACCTTCCGCCGACCACTGGCGACAACATCGATGTACTGTGGAGACCTCACGCCCCACGTGTTGAGCAATTCGGCGGTACGTCCACCCGGCCTCCCGCATGCCCACTATACGCCCTCGCTCAAAGTCCGTCAACTGCACATACGGTTCACGTCCACGCTGTCGCGGCATGCTACCAGTGTTAAAGACTGCGATGGAGCTCCGTATGCCACGGCAAACTGGCTGACACTGACGACGGCGGTGCACAAATGCTGCGCAGCTAGCGCCATTCGACGGCCAACACCGCGGTTCCTGGTGTGTCCGCTGTGCCGTGCGTGTGATCATTGCTTGTACAGCCCTCTTGCAGTGTCCGGAGCAAGTATGGTGGGTCTGACACACCGGTGTCAATGTGTTCTTTTTTCCATTTCCAGGAGTGTAGATATTCCGTCTTCTTAAAATAAATTTTCAAATTCCACTTTTTATACTCATCCACCAACTTCGGAAGCAAGTAACATATATCTTCTTCATCATTTGCTGCAACGACCCGACCGTCAACATAGAAAAATTTGTACGTACACTGGACCCCTACACCAATCTCATTGGCCATGCAATTTCTACACAATAGATACAGTAACGTCTGTACATACATCTTAAATGGTGTGAGAGACAGGCAGCAACCTCGCTTCAGAGCTTTAGTTATTTTGAAGGCATCTGTAGAAATTTTCTTGTCCGCATTCTGCCGACATGTAGTCGTTTATGAGACTTCTTACACAAACTTTTGGCAATTCCTCTGACTTCAGCATGTAAAAAGATAGTAATAATGATGATAACATAGAAACAAAACTGACGATTAAAACAGCAGTTTCAAAATAAGACAGCTCAGTAATTTGCCAAAATAACTTGTCTTGTGAGTCACTTCAAAGCTGGTGACCCCTCACCTATAACGATTTCACTGGTACAGCAGTCCAAAGAGTCCGCTTTGCCCGCGTCGGCCTGGAGCCCATTGCTCCATCAGAGATGAGCTTCAGTGCAGCCCTCTGCTACGAGGGGGAGAATCGGATTGTTGCAAAAGTACTTCAAGCCTTCCCAGAACATCAGTTACTGTCAAATGAAATCACACACACTATCAGTTTCGTCTTATTGCTTTCAGAATGTTGGAAATTCAGACTGTCATCTGTTAAATAATAGCTATTCTCTTTTCTCTCCAAACAACTGTGTTTATTTTATTTTTTTGCTGTCGCTTTCGTAGAAACAGCGCTTCATCTTTCCGTATTTACCCCTTTAGCTTGTATTTATTGCAAATCTGTCGTTCAGCGCGAAGTCCCAAGCGACTGGAAAATGCACATGTTCCTTAAAAGAACGGATCTGCGAAGTTACGGATCAATATCCATAACGTCGGTTTGCTGCTGAATTCTTAAGCACATTCTAAGTTTGAATATAACAGATTTGTTTGAGAGAAAAAACCTTCGTTCCAGAAATAAACAGTGATTTACATAGCATCTCTCGGGCGAAACACAGCCTGTCTTTTTCTCGCACCATGTCCTCAAACCAAGGATAAATGGCTGCAGGCAGATTCTGTATGTTCGGGGAGCGTTCGTCACAGTTCCCTACTGCAGGCATACCGAAGGTCTACGTCGTGCGGAGCAGGTTCTCAGATATGTTAGTGACTCGAAGACATTTTAAGTAACAGAAACCAGACGGTTTGTAGTAGACGGCGGGCGTACATCAAACACACGTGAGTTCTCCAGGGAAATGTGCCAGGACTGCTGTAGTTCTCTACATACAAAAACGATCTGCCGAATGAAGTGGCGACAATTTGCAGATTTTGTAGAATACCTCGAAATCGAGAAAAATACTCTTCTTCCCCATACATATTTAAGTCATCTGTCAGTATATACGGGGTGTTCAAAAAGTCTCTGCGCAGTGCCGTATGATTGTTAGCCGCGCGTGCCGTATGCCGCAGTGAATATACCGAAATGAAACTCAGTGAAATACAAGTTATTAATGTTTCCTAACACAAGTTGTAACATTTCCTCTGTAACAGAAGCATTGAAAGTGGATATTGCAGTTTTCAACTCATCGATGGGTTTTGGACGGTTTTTATAGACAGTTGCTTTCCTGGACCCCAGAAGAAAAAGTCAGGTGGTGTTATGTCAGGCGATCGTGGTGGTTAAAGTCACTGTGAAATTATGCGATGACCAAAAACATCAGCAAGCAGTGACATTGAAACGCAAGCTGTATGCGCGGTTGCACCATCTTGTTGAAAATAACCGTTCAGTATTTCACTTAACACAAGTTATCCTATGAATGGGTACCGAATATCACTGCAGCATCGTTGTGCGTTTATTGTTTCATTGAAAAATATGGGACCCACAATCCGACGTCTAGAAATTGCAATCCAAACTCCTATTTTCACAGAATGAAGTGGTTCCTCATGAATACCCAATGGATTTGCAATACTCCACATACGAGAATTTTGCGAGTTCATGAAACCACGCCTCATCAGTGAAACAGGTTGCATTAAGAACATCCCTTCCATTTTGTTGAACGAAATTTTTGAATCATTGACAATAATGCAGTCTCTTGCCATGATCAGTATTTTACAGTTCTTGCACGACTGTCACTTTGTATGGGAAAAGCTCTAATTTTTTCCTTGCAGCTGTGTGGGCCGTTCCGACACTAACATCGATTTCCTGGGCGAGTCTTCTTACTGACATGTTCGACTCAGGGACATTTTATCGGAAATATCGAGTAGTTTATCGTCAGACAAAACGCTAGGGCGACCACTTCTATGTGCATCTGTCACTGAACACGTACTTCGAAATTTGTTAATCAAATCTCGCACAGTATCGCGATGTGGGAGTGTTGTCTGCGGGAAAACTGAATTAAATGGTTGACGAACTGAAACTGTGTATTTACCGCCAGCTTTGAACACTTGTTCGACTAAAAACACACGTTCTTCAATGGTTAGCATTTGAACAGTGACAAAAACGAAACAAACGAACTAAACTTAAATGTTCACGTCAACACGTAACGACACAAACCAACGATACTACTGACGCTGGCTGAGATAAAGGAAACAGTGGAATGTTGGGAGAGTCCACTTAAAGGGAAGTAACCCAGGCAGGCGCGGTTAACGATCATACGGCACTGCGGAGGGACTTTATGAACACCCCGTATTTACACCACCAACGTCAGACTGGATGCTGCAGCTGCCCTGTGGAAAATAACAATTTTCCTTGGCAACTAGGGAAGAAGAATGAGCATACTTGAAGAAATAGGCATTTATTTTCTCAATAACATCTGTAATTCTCTCTTTGTTGTTGTTGAGGTCTTCAGCCCTGAGACTGGTTTGATGCAGCTCTCCATGCTTCTCTATCCTGTGCAAGCTTCTTCATCTCCCAGTACCTACTGCAACCTACATCCTTCTGAATCTGCTTAGTGTATTCATCTCTTGGTCTCCCTCTACTATTTTTACTCTCTATGCTGCCCTCCAATACTAAATTGGTGATCCCTTGATGCCTCAGAACATGTCCTACCGACCGATCCCTTCTTCTGGTCAAGTTGTGCCACAAACTCCTCTTCTCCCCAATCCTATTCAATACTTCCTCATTAGTTATGTGATCTACCCATCTAATCTTCAGCATTCTTCTGTAGTACCACATTTCGAAAGCTTCTATTCTCTTCTTGTCCAAACTATTTATCGTCCATGTTTCACTTCCATACATGGCTACACTCCATACAAATACTTTCAGAAATGACTTCCTGACACTTAAATCTATACTCGATGTTAACAAATTTCTATTCTTCAGAAATGCTTTCCTTGCCATTGCCAGTCTACATTTTATATCCTCTCTACTTCGACCATCATCAGTTATTTTGCTCCCCAAATAGCAAAACTCCTTTACTACTGTAAGTTTCTCATTTCCTAATCTAATTCCCTCAGCATCACCCGACTTAATTCGACTACATTCCATTATCCTCGTTTTGCTTTTGTTGATGTTCATCTTACATCCTCAAGCACAGTCCATTCCATTCAACTGTTCTTCCAAGTCCTTTGCTGTCTCTGACAGAATTACAATGTCATCGGCGAACCTCAAAGTTTTTATTTCTTCTCCATGGATTTTAATACCTACTCTGAATTTTGCTTTTGTTTCCTTTAATGCTTGCTCAATATACAGATTGAATAACATCGGGGAGAGGCTACAACCCTGTCTTACTCCCTTCCCAACCACTGCTTCCCTTTCATGTCCCTCGACTGTTATAACTGCCATCTGGTTTCTGTACAAATTGTAAATAGCCTTTCGCTCCCTGTATTTTACCCCTGCCACCTTTAGAATTTGAAAGAGAGTATTCCAGTCAACATTGTCAAAAGCTTTCTCTAAGTCTACAAATGCTAGAAACGTAGATTTGCCTTTCGTTAATCTTTCTTCTAAGATAAGTCGTATGGTCAGTATTGCCTCACGTGTTCCAGTATTTCTACGGAATCCAAACTGATCTCTTTATTGTTTATGAATGTCATTCAAGAAAATGGTTCAAATGGCTCTGAGCACTATGAGACTAAACAGCTATGGTCATCAGTCCCCTAGAACTTAGAACTACTTAAACCTAACTAACCTAAGGACATCACACAACACCCAGTCATCACGAGGCAGAGAAAATCCCTGACCGCGCCGGGAATATGAATGTCATTCCACCTGTGAGAAAGTAGTACGTAATATTAATACTGTATAGAATGTACTATGTTATTTCTACTTTTATAGAATACAACTCCTGAATTGTAGTACCTAAATAAAATTATTATGTTGCAGAGGGCAACTGCAGCAACCAATTTGCTGTCAATGCTGTAACTGTGTACTGACTGGAGACTCAAATATGTATTAGACTAACGGAAGATGGGTTAAGGACCGAAATGCGTATCAGTTGAAATAAAAATACATAACCAAGTGCCTGGTTGCTGTATTTCTCAAAATTTAATTAGATTATAGCGTTTATTCTTCATAACAAAAGAAAACTACTTGGTGTCAATGTTCTCTTTATAACGAACTGTAACAGTTGATGGGAACGTTTATCTCTACAATGTATTCTGTTTCTGTGGTGCACAATGACTCCAGTTTGGTGAGCCATTAAATAGTTTTAGTAGTAATGTGGTTTTCAGGCACAAATCAAGATGCAGCTATCACAGAACTTGGTTGGGTGAGGAACTATTGTACAGGGCGGGTTTTTTCGCCGAAATCACATCTATTTATGCGGCAGACAGTTCACTCCATTTCCACTCGGATGCGGCGGCAGGGGCAAGGAGAGACGGGGTGGGAACTGTTGTTATTGATATCTCGCAGGATTTCTCGGCGCCGTGCCCTCGGCAGGGAGGCAGCAGTCGCCATGGCAACCGCCCAGACGTCGCGACGCCCGGCGCCGGCGTCCGGTGCGGCGCCGACTCCGCTTGGGGGCGACCGCGCACTGCCTTCCGAGGGCTGCGAAGTGTAGGGGATGTGGCCCGCCGTCAGTGACTTAGCAACGGCGGGAGTGTCGGCAAACATGGCAAGTGGTACTGCAGCAGTGCTAGCGCGGGCAAGTCTGGACTGGCGCAGCTGGCTACTCAATCATGTACACGTCTTTTCTATCTGCAGCCTGCACCCATTTAAAAAGGTTACTACATTTAAGCCTTAGCGACCTTCTAAGAATTTTAACTCTCAGACTTCCCTCCATACTTTTATGTATCTTTTATTGTACTTAGAGCTAAACTGTGCACACTCCCACTCTGATGTTAAAAGTTCTCCATTGAGGCAACTAGTTAATAGATTGTCTAGTGCCGCGCGGGATTAGCCGAGCGGTTTAAGGAGCTGCAGTGATGGACTGTGCGGCTGGTCCCGGCGGAGGTTCGAGTCCTCCCTCGGGCATGGGTGTGTGTGTTTGTCCTTAGGATAATTCAGGTTAAGTAGTGTGTAAGCTTAGGGAATGATGACCTTAGTAGTTAAGTCCCATAAGATTTCACACACATCTGAAAATTTTTAGGTTATCTAGTACCTCTTATACCTCTGTAAGTGCAGAGGGAAGATCTACAGATATGCGTCCTGGCCGAGAAACTGGCTGCGAAGATAAATCGATTTATCATAGCATCTTCATGTCAGTGCAGCGCATACGACCAACATCTTCAATTATTTGTCGGATACATTTCCGTACCTGTCTTTACCTATACGTTTAACCACGACGGCTCTGTATATATTAAAGTGGTAGATGCATCCTACGTTCTCAGTTATTTGCTGGGTGTATTTCAGTCTCTGTGTTCCTCTACAGTTTCTCCCTCTTCAGCTCCATCTAGTACCTGATCACTTCGTAGATGTCCTCTCATCCCGTCCCCTCTTCTCAATCGCTTTGATTGTCTTCTGTCCCGGTTTTCCCACTGTCCATGATTCACAACGATGTTCTGCTCGAAACGTACATTCTCAGAAATTTCTTCCTCAAATTAAGGTCTGTATTTAATACCAATAGACGCCTCTTCTTTTGCAGTTTTCATAGAGCTCGAAATTTACTTTCATACAATGCTGTGTTCCAAATATACATTCTCAGAGAGTTCTTCCTCAAATTAAAGCCAACTGGTATTATTTTCGTCACTCCTGAACGCTGATATTCTTTCACGCTAAATTTTTATATCTTTTCTGAATCTTTCTTTTATTTCCGTCATTGCTTCTTAGATGTATGGTTCAACTCTACGGGCAAAAGACAATCAGAGTATTTCCTTCTTGGTCTTCAATTATCATTGTTCTCATTTTGTTCTTGTAACTTACATCTGTTTTCGTGATTGTCTGGAACTTCTTGCACAAATTCCACATTGTGGAACGCTGTCATATGAACGTGCCTTGATTTTTGTTAAATGTTGGTTATCAAACACGTGATTGATTTACCTTTCGTAAAGCCAAACTGATCGTCATCTAACGTCCTCAAGTTTCTATTCCTTCCTTCTGACTATTATTCTAGTCAGAAACTCGGACATAGGAGCTATTAAGATGACTGTACGATAGTTCTCACACCTGTCTGCCCCTGCTATCTTCGGGATTGTGTGAATGACAGTTATCTGAAAGTATGAAAGTTTGTTTTATATCTTCCTCCATTATCAAAGTAATTATTCATTGATACCTTACTATGTTCCCAAGCAACCTATCCTTTCATTTACTCAAATTGCGCTAAAGCGCACTCATTTCTAGTTCGACTCATACACTCTGCATTAGTTAGTCGATCTGCACATCTAATCATCAGCATTGTTATCTAGCATCACATGTCAAAAGCATCTCTTCCCTCCTTGTCTGTACTGTTTGTTGTGCATGTTAAAAAAATTACCAGGGTGTGAGCATACAAGGTGTGGCGGCAGAGTAAGGAGGCAGTTTCCCGCCACAGAGCACGTGGCTGGCGGTTGCTATGGGACCGTGGCGAGCGCCTAGTGTGTACGCGGCCTTGGAAAAACCCGAGTGGACGCTTGGCAGGGGCGTGTATGGCCGTATTTGCGCGCTTGGAGAAATTTATATGCCAGAGAAAAATGGATGAAAACAGAACTAAGAGTGACACGGAGGTGCGAGTTGGCACAAATCGACAGAAAAATGTGTAAAGCTAAATTATGTAGACGCGCCACAGAAATATATAATAGTTTAAAAGTTAATGTGAATGTATGCTTTCCCGGCGTATGCAGCTGGCGAAGAGTTCTCGGGCTTCCAGCCGGGTGGCGGTGTCTTCAAACTGCGACGTTTCGACGAGTGACATACTCATCATCTTCTGGCGAAGTGCCGAGACTTTGCGGATGCCGGTCCCTTCACCCGGCTGGAAGCCCGAGAACTCTTCGCCAGTTTAAAAGTTATTGTTGTCTCAAAAATTGTAAATTTATGGAAGTTCAAAAGCTAATATCGCGGCAATGCTTTGGCCGATTAATATGAACAAAGTGCATCGAACAGTCATAGCTGATTTAACATAGTGTGTACTATTTTTGAATGAGACGTCAGAATATGGGATTAGACTGGGAGAAACTGTATTTTTGTTAACAAATTTAAAGAGACGAAACTAGCGGCAGCATTCTAAAGTTTAAAGAGGTAGATGAGATATTAAGTATGTATTTTTATTTGTTTATTTATATTTAGTATCAAAAATCCGGGAAAAGCAATATCGCGCCACAAGAACTATATTTGTGAAAAAACGATGGCAGATAGAAAAAAAAACTGGATTTTAAATTGTTATTGCCCGAGAAATTTCCATATTTTTCAATGTATCATATGTGTTTTTGTGTTTAGTTTTAGCATACTCGCAATTAATTTTGTGAAACATTGTTTCGAGTTAGGCAGTCGTTCCGAGGATGCATAGGGCGGCCATCTTTGAGGACAGGGGAGTTGAGTTTGAGCGACGCTGAGAGCCGGACGTGCTGCCAAGCTGGCGGTAGTAATGGGTTGGTAGCCACCTTCGAGGACAAGTATATATGCAGCGGCGTTCGAAAGCGATCAAGTGGAGCGCAATACAGTGGCTTAGGACAGCACACAAGAGTTTATTTGAAACTTCCTGGCAGATTAAAACTGTGTGCCGGACCGAGACTCGAACTCGGGACCTTTGCCTTTCGCGGGCAAGTGCTCTACCATCTGAGCTACCCAAGCACGACGTACGCCCCGTCCTCACAACTTTACTTCTGCCTATACTTCGTCTTCTACCTTCCAAACTTTACAGAAGCTCTCCTGCGAAAGGTAGGAGATGAGGTACTGGCAGAAGTAAAGCCGTGAGGACGGGGTGTGAGTTGTGCTTGGGTAGCTCAGATGGTAGAGCACTTGCCCACGAAAAGCAAAGGTCCCGAGTTCGACTCTCGGTCCGGCACGCAGTTTTAATCTGCCAGGAAGTTTCATATCAGCGCACACTCCGCTGTAGAATGAAAATCTAATTCAAGAGTGTATTTTGTGAATTGTGAGCGGACTGTCGAGTGTCGTGACCGCGACATATGAATTTTATAGTGAACTGTTGTAGTATCAGTTATTAACGGCCTCCCTTACGTAAAAGCCCCTCAGACTCCATTTTAAGTGTTTAGTGAATATATTGAAGAAAAATAAACAACTTGTTCAAATTAAAAATCAACTTGAGCGACGCAGTATTTTAAATTTCACCGCAATACCTGCCTGCGTTGTTTTGTTATATTTTATTTCACTTAAAAATTGAGTTTACGACAGGTGTGAGCTGGCACCTTATGACGAAAAAACGAGCCAAACATTGAGACCAGCCACATCTCTGGGCCACTCAATTAAGCTGAGTGTAACAAATATCTATATTTTCGTGCCATAACACGTGGGGGCTCGAGCCAAACTATTCAAACTGCAATGTGTGGCGCCCAGTACTGTCGTAAAGGGAATTCCATATTGATTTACACTTTATTTATGGCCGTCAAGGAAGGTGCGTCATTTGGCGCATCAGTACAACTGCAAGTATGTAGTGCTTTGGGCTATCCAAAGGAGGCAAGAAAAGCACTGAATCCCTGCACAGTACAACCTCTTTTCAAAGCTGCTGTTACTACGCGAGCGGACAACATGTAGTGTGATCATGAAAGATAGAACTGGACAAAGAGGTTTCTGTGGAAGAAGGGTGTAAACATCGCGGATATTCACAAGCGATTCGTGGCAGCGTGTGAGAAGAGAGTGCACCTTCACGAAAAACCATGTACGACTGACAGCGTAGATGAAAAAAAAAAAGACCGTACGTCAACAGAGAAACGAATCAGTTCTGGAAGGAAAGCGACTGTGGTAACACTAGTCAACATTTCGAGAGCGGGAAATTGCATTCAAGAGAAGAGGCGGCTACTTCACTTGACACAATGACTCTGCTCACCTCAAGTTTGAGTTAGGTGTCCACCAGGTTGATTCCCACATCCCTGAAGGCAGCATAAACACAACACCGTAATAACGTATGCCGTGATCTTCAACCAGGATCCAGAAAGTTTCATGTCCAATCTCGTGATTGGTGAAGAGACTTGGCTTTGCTACCTTGAGCAGGAAACCGAAGCCCCTGTCTACTGCATTTAGTATCTCATTTTCTGATCCACTTTCCCCAGCATCAACTGCCTTAATCTGACTACATCGCTGTTTTACTGTTCAAGACTTTCCGTTTCGTTCAGCTGGTCTGGAAGCCTTTGGCGTCTCTGACAGAATTTAAATGTCATTGGCAAAATTGAGTGTTTTCTTTCTTCTACATAAACTTTGATTTCTTTCCCAGATATCTCCGTAGTTTACTTTACTGTCTGTACATTGTTCAGCAACCGTTATGTTATATTCAGGATTTCTAAGTTCCTCTTTACAAAAGCACGGTGGAGCTAAAGATTTGAGCAATAACCAATTCCGGAAACGGATCTTTTCCATACATGAGTATGTGACCATCTCTGGCACCAATACAGGCCTGACAGCGAAGTGACGTGCTGTGAATGATGTCATCAGTCTCTTGTTGAGGCAATAACGACCATCCTTCCTGCAGAGCTGCTCAGATGTCTTGGAGAGTGGTTGCTGGATGCTGACGTGATGCAGCCCATCTCCCTACCTCATCCCAGACATCCTATGTCGGATTAAAATCGGGAGAGCATTATCGTCCATTAGTACGAAGTCCGGGCCCACATCACATCACAACAACCGCGGATGAGGTCCCAAGATCTCGCGGCACCTGAGAGCAGTTAAATCTTGCTGATTCACCCGTACAATTTCACGAAGAGGTGTTCGAGTAGTCAACATAGCCTCTACCCACACCATTAGGGATCCTCCTCGATTTCGGTCTCTTTCCACAATGTTTGTGTCCCGAAATCGTGTTCCTCGTGCCCTCCAGATGGGAATCCGTAGAGAATCAGACCAAATCGGGGCTCATCTGTGAAAAGAGCATTGGACCACCGTTCGACTGTGCAGGTGGTATGTTGGGAGATCCACTCTAGACGTTCCCTTTTGTGAAGACACATCAGAGATAACAGACAGCAGGTCTCCGACAGCAAAGGCCGCTCTACTGAAGCCTTCTGTACGCCGTTTGCCTCGATACAACACATCCAGCGGATGCTGCGACGCCAGACGCCAGTTGCACTGCAGCACTAAGGTGAAACCGTCGTGCATTTACAGTCAAGTAATGGTCCACTGCCGGCCGATGTGGCCGAGCCGTTCTGGGCGCTTCAGTCTGGAATCGCGCGACCGCTACGGTCGCAGGTTCGAATCCTGCCTCGTGCATGGATGTGTGTGATGTCCTTAGGTTAGTTAGGTTTAGGTAGTTCTAAGTTCTAGGGGACTGATGACCTCAGATGTTAAGTCCCACAGTGCTCAGAGCCATTTGATTTAATGGTCCACTCTTTCTGATGCCATACGTGGTCGGCCCTGGCCTGATCTGTGGGATACAGTATCGGTCTCTATAAACCGTCGCTTCATCCGAGAAACAACAGAACGATTCACATTGATCCATCGGCCCACATCAGTTTGCGACTGTCCTGCTTCCATTCTTCCTATGGCCCTCCACAGCAGATAGTCTGGAGCCGTCTTCTCTGTGCCGTACTGCACCGTCTGTGAATGCGTACACAGTGATTGTGGAGGTGGGGCTACCCTGCAAACATTACCCCGCTTGATATGTGCCCTGACGTCATTACTGGCGTGGTTGTCCATTGATGGAAGTGCCATCTTCAGTGGAGGACACGATGGTAATGACATCTGTTGACAGTTTGTATGAGTACATCGTGAATTAGACACAGGATGGGGATGTAGCAGTTTCTTGCTTTAATTTCAAAAATGGCTCTCAGCACTATGGCACTCAACTGCTGTGGTCATAAGTCCCCTAGAACTTAGAACTACTTAAACCTAACTAACCTAAGGACATCACACACATCCATCCCCGAGGCAGGATTCGAACCTGCGACCGTAGCGGTCGTGCGATTCCAGACTGTACCGCCTTTAACCGCTCGGCCACTCCGGCCGGCTCCTTTAATTTTACACTTGTGTATAAATGGCTCTGAGCACTATGGGACTTAACATCTGAGGTCATCAGTCCCCTAGAACTTGGAACTACTTAAACCTAACTAACCTAAGGACATCACACACATCCATGCCCGAGGCAGGATTCGAACCTGCGGCCGTAGCGGTCGCGCGGTTCCAGACTGAAGCCCTGATAACCGCTCGGCCACAGCGGCCGGCGAAATCGAGGAGGATCCCTAATGGTGTGGGCAGGGATTATGTTGACCACTCGAACACCTCTTCATGAAATCAGCAAGATTTAACTGCTCTGAGGTGCCGTGAGATCTTGTGACCTCATGCGCGGTTGTTGCGGCGTGATGTGGGCCCAGACGTCGTACTGATGGACGATAATAATCGAACTCATAGAGCATGTGGTTGATGCTTTTTGGCCTGCTCGCTCTCCCGATTTTAATCCGACATTGCATGTCTGGGATGAGGTAGGGAGATGGGCTGCATCACGTCAGCATCCACCAACCAGAACCCAAGACTTGTGAGCAGCTGTGCAGGAAGGATGGTCGTTAGTGCCTCAACAAGAGACTGCTGACATCATTCACAGCATGTCACCTCGCTGGCAGGCCTGTATTGGTGCCAGAGGTTGTCACTCCTCATACCGAGCACATTAACAAGTTGTCAGAATGTATGTGCAAATACGCTGAGTTGAAAAAAAATTTTTTTTTTGTCCACTGTTGTGCATGTTGCAGTAGATTACCTCCAGTACTCTTTACACTGTTTCTACTTTACTGTCACCTGTTTATGTTTTTTTTTGGCAAAATAAACGCAACCTTGCAAAATTCCCGTTTGTTGCTTTAATTTAGGACACTTTGTTTTGAACCTTTTCTTACTTTGCAGACGAAAGATGTAACCTCCCCCTCACTTACCGACCTTAATGACTGTGAAAAATTAAACCGCGTGTACCTAATGGGAATTTGGGAAAAGCAATCGTCACCGAAGTTAATCTGTCGGTATAGTGGGAGGAAAGGGTTACATCTAAATGAAAGGAAAAATGCAAATGAAACCGGTGGAAACTTATTTTGAAAAGGGGTAAAGTTAATAAAGAAAGTAAATGTGCGGCCGTTACGTTAACAATTAACTAGCGGTAATTAGATATTTGAGATTTGGGGGAAATTACGGTCGCCAGTCCTATGGACAATTACTATAGATACCTAAAAAATAAAGGTTATTACACATATAATTAGCACTAGAAGCGTGGCAACTGAAGGTTGACACGTGTAGTGTGAAAACTGAAAGTTTGTCAGAAGTAATAAATTTCGCTACACTCTGACTTAATATAGCAAAAGAATTAATAAAACCGGAAAATTGAAAGTTAATTTAGTGACTGAAATTAATAGTGAGCTTTATTTCTGAAACACATCGAAATTCAGTAAAATACGGTTAGTCTTGGGCTACCTCAACAATCATTTCAAAAGCTACTTGAATCTACGCAATTTAGAAATAAGAGATTTAACTTTGAACTTGAATTAAATGATTCTGAACAATTAACAATAGTAAAATTTAGTACGTACCAAGCCGAGCTTCAGTCACAGGTAAGCTAAAATATGGTAACAAAACTCGCACTCTTAATTTGTACTTGCGTAATTTAAATACTGTAGCCAGCTATGAATACCTTAACTGAACTTTGAAATTAAAGCAGTGGAATCGAATGATGCTGGCGTTTGAATTTCAACGACACTCGGGTTCATTCCGGAAAAGGAAGGGACCCTACTTGGCAATGCAATTGGGACAATGAGCAACAAAGGTTCATGCTACGTTGCTGTAATTTTGTGATTTGAACAGTTTTAAAAGCTGAGGTCTGCCATGCAGTTCTAAAACTTTACGTGCTTCCAGTCTTCCTTGTTGGTTGATTGAAGGTTTGAAGCCGTCGATCGAGGAGGTGGCGACAGTCACTCATTGTCGGCCGTCGCTGTTGCAGAAGCTGGATGTTGGCGCACCTCCTTCTCGACACGGTCACCAGGCGAAACGGGCTCTTGATGTGCACCAGCTAATGCTCCCCGTCCGCGACACCGTGTCAGAAACTATCATAGCAAGTCGAGCGCAATTACATGCTGCCAAACCCCGAAAGCGCGGCAACTCGCGGGAGCGTCACACAACACACCTGCTCCACTGCCTTCCTGCAGCCAGACTCCCCCTGCTCAGCACGCGCTCCACGCGCCAGAGTTAACACTACCAAAGATCCTAAACACTTTGGTTCTCCACACGACCTATCGATGTATTCGTTCGACAGCAGAGTTTTCCCTAGGCAAGACCCAGCGTAAAATACAAATAATATTTACAAAACAAACCAATTATACATCGACATAGATGCATAAATATATATACAAATAGTAAAACAATTACAATATATCGCCCGGGTTCCCGGGTTCGATTCCCGGCGGGGTCAGGGATTTTCTCTGCCTCGTGATGGCTGGGTGTTGTGTGCTGTCCTTAGGTTAGTTAGGTTTAATTAGTTCTAAGTTCTAGGGGACTGATGACCACAGATGTTAAGTCCCATAGTGCTCAGGGCCATTTGAACCATTTGAATTACAATATATAAAGGCACAGAAATGTCATTCAGGTAACAAAATAAGGAAAAAATTTATAGTACAATAGATGGAAATAGGAGGATATGCATTTCCGGCGTTACAAAGACAACATTGCTCCTGCCTCTCTGTATGACTACGCCGCTTTTCCGCATCTTTACTCGTGTGGTCACTGACAGAATTCTTGTCAGTGAACTTCTGCTTAGTTCCCTTTCACAAATGATTAACTTCTTGCTCGCAGGTTTTTTTCGAATTACTTGACATACACATTGTAAACGTTGTCATACAAATGCGTGTGGAACACAATAACATCAGCTTTATATGCCTTGTGGAACGTCACGACTGACTCTGACTGACGCGCTGTGATTTCGAACGGCGCGGCAGAGAACTCCCGGAATGAAATCTGCCACTCGTGTGACAATTGTTTCAAAACATGCACACGTGTGAAACATTCTGTTCAGTTCAGAGAGGCCATAAAGATTGGCGGGCACTTTAATATTCTCCGTTATAATAATGTACATTCTCTGAATTAAAAAGCTGATGTGAGATTTTCATTCCCCCTCCCCACGTAGTTAATATACGTCACCAGTAGACATAGGTCTCGCTTTCACTCCCTTTTTAGCGAGCTCAGTTCGCGTTCCAGGATAATTCTTTGTGGAGTACCGTCGTAACTCCACCAAGTAACGGAGCGTAGGACTACTGATATTTTTAAAAAGTTCGGGAATCCGATATATCGATTTTTTAAAAAGCCTCATGTCAGCCACCGATATATAGATGCATCGACGAAAGGAGCATCGACGCACTAGCCTATAAAAATATAGGCTGCACATTGTAAATACACTGCCGGTTTTAGAGCTGTATATTTAAGTACTGGTTTATTATTAAATATTCTGCACACTAACAAGCTAGCGGCCTTCTTATCTCCCGTAGAGCAAGAACTGAAAGGAAAATTATGCATGTTCAGGCTTGGCAATAACCACATTGCTAACAATGGTAACTGGATGTAAGTGGCACAATAAAAGTTGTCCGATGGGTCTGTCGTTCGGTTTCATCACACACCGGGTCGAGTTCCCTATTTTTTCAGTTCTGCAAGCTCGCCGGTTACGTCAGCATTTATCCTCCCACGTACCTGCCCACTGCAAACACCAAAATTGTTTTTTGACGCAACTGATGTGCTATTTCTTCACAAGGAAATCTTGTTATTCCATTCGCACCTGTGGATACAATCGGACTTCTTCTTTGTGCCACTTATACTTCCTTCACAAAGTGAAAGCGGAAGGTATTACAATTACGAACAATTTAAATTGGAAGGAACACACAGAAAATGTTGTGGGGAAGGCTAACCAAAGACGGCGTTTTATTGGCAGGACACTTAGAAAATGTAACAGACCTACTAAGGAGACTGCCTACACTACGCTTGTCCGTCCACCGTGCAACAGTATTCTAATACTGTTGCACGGTGTGAGATCCTTACCAGATATGACTGACTGAGTACATCGAAAAAGTTCAAAGAAAGGCAGCACGTTTTGTATTATCGCGAAATATGGGAGAGAGTGTCACAGAAATGATACAGAATTTGGGATGGACATCATTAAAAGAATGGCCGATTTCGTTGCGACGAAATCTTCTCACGAAATTCTAATCACCAAATTTCTCCTCCGAAAGCGAAAATATTTTGTTGACACCGACTTACATAGGCAGGAACGGTCACCCAGATAAAATAAGGGAAATCAGAGCTCGTACGGAAAGATATAGGTGTTTATTCTTCTCGCCCGCTATACGAGACTGGAATAATAGAGAATTGTGAAGGTGGTTCGACGAACCCTCTGCCAGGCACTTAAATGTGATTTGCTGAGTATCCATGTGGATGTACATGTAGAAAGACTGAAGGTGTTGAAAGCTCAAAAAGTAGTAACACTCCTTCACACAGTGAAAGTAATATTATGTTCTACGACAATTTAAAAAGAACAATTTCAAATATTTACCCGAAATTGCTAAGGAAATTTAATATAAAGTAATAAAATGGGCACTTGATACTGCCGTTTGATATATCGGAGGGGAAGGCATCGCCGACAAATTTCGACATTTTTTTGGAGAATATGTCGATATCTCATAAAGAATTCCACAATGGACTGTAGGATTGACTTTCAGGCTCGCTGTTTCCCGTTGAACGTCAACTGTGCAGACAATCGCGGAGAACAGACTCGGCATTCCGCGGCGCGCTACGTCACGGCTGGCTCCGCGGGCGCGCCTCGCGCAGGCGCAGACGGCCTGTCGTGCGCTCGTACACACAGACAGGTCCATCGCCCGGCCTACTCGCCAGTGCCGGCACGCACTCTCGCGCGCCTCGCCGCGCCTCGTGACGTCACAGCGAGTGGCGCTCCCAGCGGTGAGTCACGGCCCGCATCCGGCTGCGCCGCTATCTGCCGGCCGCGGTTCGTGACCCGGCGACGCCTTATCGGGAACTCGCGCTGCCTGTCCCCCTGTTCTCGAGCGTATTCAGACAAGTACTAGCCAGTGCTTAAAGTACGAAAGCCGGCCGCTGTGGCCGAGCGGTTCTACGCGGTTCAGTCCGGAACCGCGCTGCTGCTACGGTCGCAGGTTCGAATCCTGCCTCGGACATGGATGTCTGTGATGTCCATAGGTTAGTTAGGTTTAAGTAGTTCTAAGCCTAGGGGACTGATGACCTCAGATGTTAAGTCCCATAGTGCTTAGAGCCATTTGAACGATTTGAAGTACGAAGAATCGACTAGCCATAGCATACGAAGGGCATTCAATAAGTAATGCATAACATTTTTTTCTCTGCCAGTTTCGGTTGAAAGAAGGTGGAATTCTTGTGCGACATCGTGGGATATTTCCGCTCCACCTCCTATAGCTTCACGGAGTTCCGATAGCCTTCAAAATGGCATCTGTAAAGGAGCTGCACTCGAAGCAGAGGGCCGTCATTGAGTTTCTTGTGGCGGAAAACCAAACCACCTCAGATGTTCGTAGGAGTTTATAGCATATAGACGGAGACCTGGCAGTAAAGAAAGGCACGGGAGTCTTTAAGCGAGGCATCTGTCATAATTGCAACATGGCCGCGCAAACCTCATCGGTCTCCAGTGTTCCGGCCGGCTGCACACAGCTGTGACTCTTGCAATACTGGAACGTGAGGACACTCTCACTCGAGGTGCCCAACGGATCACAATCAAAAGCCTCGCTGCACAACCGGAAGGCTCTTTCCGTAGTACTGAAACACTCGTCAAACAGTTGGGGTATTCAAAGGCGTGTACCCTCTCGGTTTCCTCGCCGCCTAACAGGAGACCAAAAAGAGAAGCCAAGGACGACCTGTACGGAATCTTTTGCGCGTTACGGGAGTGATTGTGACAATTTTTTGTCGAATGTTGTGACGGGCGAACCGGTAGCAAAACGGCAACCCACAGAGTGTCACCACAACAACTTTCCTGCGAAGAAGTAGTTAAAGCTGCACCGTTAGTCGATAATGTCATGCCGACGATCTTCTAAGACTCTGAAGGGGCTATTATGTTTCGTGATCTCCCTCATGGTGCACCGATCAACGTGGAAGTGTATTGCAGCGGCCTTCTTCTGGATCTGCTCAGCCGAAACCTTGGTTATTCTCCAGCGGCAGTAGTATTATACATTATGACGCGGTTTCATATCCAGAAACCTTTAATGTCGACTGACTCTGGCCGCGTAAGCCAACCCAGTTATATTCAGAGTGTTCGTTGCAGCAAAAATGCAAACGAACTTTTCCTTCTCCTTGACATGGTCTCATATAAGTTTACGCATCCGAGAGAAGCTCACAAAATTTAATTGGACTTTTGTTCCTCATCCACCCTACAGTCCGGATCTTGCACCTTCCGACTTCCATTTGTTTGGCCCAATGAAGGATGTTGTTGATGCAATAAGACATTGGCTCCGACTTCGGCCAGTAGAGTGGTACAGTTGGGCATATATGCTCTCTCAGTATGGTGAAGTAAGGCCGTCGTATTAAACAGAGATTATGCTCAAAAATAGAGTTTTGTAGCCAGTAGAGAGAGTAATATGATGGTTTGGAATCCTAGATAAAACTAATATTATTTCAGAAAAAAAAGTGTTGCATTACATATTGAACATTCCTAGTACGTTATCTCCTACCAATGACCGAGCGAGGTGGCGCAGTGGTTAGCACACTGGACTCGTATTCGGGAGGACGACGGTTCAATCCCGTCTCCGGCCATCCTGATTTAGGTTTTCCGTGATTTCCCTAAATCGTTTCAGGCAAATGCCGGGATGGTTCCTTTGAAAGGGCACGGCCGATTTCCTTCCCAATCCTTCCCTAACCCGAGCTTGCGCTCCGTCTCTAATGACCTCGTTGTCGACGGGACGTTAAACACTAACCACCACCACCATCCTACCAATGCAAACAGCGTAACATCTATATCCTCTACAGTTACAAAACCACACTCCGCAAGCCTCCTTAATGTGCTTGGAATGCTCGGTGTGAGGTCGAACTACCTGTAGTGGCCGGCCGAAGTGGCCGTGCGGTTAAAGGCGCTGCAGTCTGGAACCGCAAGACCGCTACGGTCGCAGGTTCGAATCCTGCCTCGGGCATGGATGTTTGTGATGTCCTTAGGTTAGTTAGTTTCTAAGTTCTAGGGGACTAATGACCTCAGCAGTTAAGTCCCATAGTGCTCAGAGCCATTTGAACCATTTTTTTTTTACCTGTAGTGTCTTTTCGGGAGAAGCGGTGAGCAAAACTTGATGACCACTTTTCACCACGGGACTGTCGTCTGGGGGCGTTGCGGGCAGCGGAACGGCAAGGGAAGTACATAAGGGGAGCAGAGAGGTATAGCGAATTACTGGTCGTTTCAACGCCAATTAGATCTTACTAGCGAATGGCGCCGAGAGAATGAAGTGAAACTGAAGTCAGAGAAGACAACTGCGCTATGCTCGAGCAAGAAAAGGCCTCTATTACATGACGACTACTAAATTGGAACATCTTTTGCTTCTGCGCAGGCCAATCCCTGGGGTAAAAATAGATCAACATTTTTTCTTGCACGAAGATGTACAAGAACTTCGGACAACAAACTCCGGCGCTAGCAAAGAAAATCAACCCCCTTTTCCGGAGTAGTGAGCTAAAAGTACCAAACTTAGCTTACACAAAAATAAAGTACTATCAGAGATACTCATGGTAGTACTATTTGGGGCTTAACTAATGAAACTCATCCCAACGAAATACAAGCAGTCCGAAATGAACGTGTTAGATGGCCATCTGTGTAGCCTTTCGCGACCAGGTATTAACTTCACTTAAAACTTCCAGGCTGACAAGTCGATGCCAATATGTAAACCTGTCTCCTGTCGAGACATCCTCGGAAGAGGAGCGGCGAACTGCAATCAGAACTCGAGGGACCGCCGCTTATGTAAGCAGAATAGCTGGCACCACAGTCAACCCGGCTATGAGAAAATCTATGGTACTGCCAACATGCTCGATTGAAAGTAATCGATCGTCATTATGACGGTGCATAGTTTACATTTTATCCAATTTGATACCAACTTCTTTACTACTGAAATTATTGCAGTGTTTATAAACATGATCCTCTCTATACAAGCGCACAGGATAATGCGACGTGGGTGGGAGATCCTATAGAATTCACTATGGGCCTCAAAGGAATATATGGCTTATAGGCTAGGCTGGAACGCTTCTGGTTTTCAAAGTAGCTTCTTATCGAGTTAGCTAGACATGTAGCCCCACTGTTGGAATCCTATGTTTGGGGAACTGAGAGCTATAATAAAAATTCAGCTCATTTCATTGAGAAATTAAAAAAGGTGGTGGCCCTAGCTATATTCTTGTCAGTCTTGACGATGTGCCGTTATTTACGATGATTCAAGTGGACGAAGTTATTTCGTGTATAGCGGATATTTTTCGACCTGAGATAGTGGCGTTACTCAGAAATTGCCTCAACAAAACCTATTTCCAATACAACAACGATTTTTATGAACAGAATGACGCGGTTGGTTCTGGGCTGTCCTCTTAGTCCAGCTGTGGCCAATTTGTTTAGGAAGACTTTTGAATAACGGGCGCTGCAGACTGCCAGTAAAAGAGCAGCTAAGTGGTACCGCTATATTGATGATACTTACGTAGTATGGACACATGGCGCAGAAGAATTGAATGCTTTTTGGTACATCTTAACAGTATCGCCCAAAAAACCAAATTTGTCATGGAGATGGAGAGAAAGAGCAACTTAATTTTCTGGTTATGTCTGTCATCAAACGAGTGGACGGGACGTTGGCCTATATAGATGTATAGAAAAGCCACGTATACTGATCGTTCATAAATATCCTTACTACAATCCCTGAAAAAAAAGAGGTGTTATAAGAATGTTGGTGGATAGGGCCAACAAAATTTGTGAGACCTTTTGTTTATAAAAAGACCTATAACAACCTGTAATAACAAAGAGATAGATCGAGCTCTTCGCCATAGGGAGAGAATGGGTGTCAACGAGGAACAAAGGCCCCCCATCGGGAAGTTTTTGTTCGTATTACTACTAAGATTATAGGTCTAATGGCGGAAGTGCTGGGCAAGTATGCAGTTGAAATTATTTTCAGATCCACTAGGAAGATAACAGATACACACCATTCCTTGGAAACACTTGTGTATATAAAGTTCCTTGTAGTAGTGGTTGTGGATTAGTAAATATTGGTACCACGAAAAGGACCGCATTCGCAGTCGAGCAGCCGACCCGAGCCGACCGCTGCTCTTTGCATATGCCCCAGCTGCCCGAGGATAGCTCTTCGGAGTGGTCGCAAATGAGCAAGGGCGTAACTGCCGTTCGTGGACATCTACTGACGCTCTCAAGCGCTCAGCGGGTAACGGTCGACCACTCGTAACATCCGCAACTCTCGTTGTAAACTTCCCCGGCGGGACCCTCCCGTCCTTTGTTAGGGACTTCGAAGGCAGTACCAGGGGCCCGTTCAAGTCGGTCATTCCCGCGTGCTGCAAGACTTCTTTCCTCCTCCCGCGCTTCCTTCTAGCGCCGCGCATTGCACTCTGCGCAACAAAATACAGCAAAGACGACATTCAGAAAAAGGGAGCCCACACACTCAAGAGGCAACCGCATAGTGCTGTTGCCAACTCCGCCAACCTCAACTAGTAACACAACAACACAGGAAACAACACAAACAACCATGCGACTGCATCACACCCAAATACATGCAAAGCTACGTAGAACCCAAAACTATCCCTAGCTGGCTTGCCCCCAGTCATTGTACACAACTACAGAGACTTTAATCTCCCAAACAAAGAATTTACCAAGAAAACACAACCCCACAACGTATTATTCAAAACTCAATGGAGAGCATGCCGCATTGTACGTGGAGAACAAATATTATGCGAATCTATTGAACATTCTGAAAGAAAGAAAACTGGAACACTTCACGTACATAACCGTGCTGGAAGACACGTGATCAATGGGGCAGATGCTCGAACCCCGACCGAAGCAGTACTCAACGAACTCACTGCCCTAGGCCGGAAATGCCAACTATGATGTGGCCCATGCGGTCAGTTACAGGGGGCGCATTACCTGCAAGGAGGCTCTTTCTCTTTTTTTTTTTTTTTTTTTTTTTTTTGACCTCATTTCGTTCTATATTGTTCGTTGTGTATGTTCGGGGCGGACGTCCCATGACACCCGTTCAGGTTGTTCGTTGAGCTGTTCATTCAGTTTGTTTATTACAGACGGCAGTTAACCCTCTGACCGAACACGCTGAGCTACCGTGCCGGCTATAACTGAGTGCCGGACCGAGATTCGAACTCGGGACCTTTGCCTTTCGCGGGCAAGTGCTCTACCACCTTTTTTTTTTTTTTTAATCTCATTTTGTTCGCTTTTGTTCGTTGCATCTGCTCGGGGCGGACGTCGTAAGACATCCGTTGAAGTTCGTTGTTGATCGATTAACTCAGTTTTTTTTATTACAGAGGGCAGCTAACCCTCCGACCGAACACGCTGAGCTACCGTGCCGGCTGTCTCATTTTGTTCGCTTTCGTTCGTTGCATTTGCTCGGGGCCGACGCCGTAAGACATCCGTTTAAGTTCGTTGTTGATCGATTAACTCAGTTTTTTTATGACAGAGGGCAGTTAACCCTCTGACCGAACACGCTGAGCTACCGTGCCGGCAACCCCATTGGAATGGTAGTTGGGACCCCCAGCAAATCGGGGCTGACATAGCAACCTCACTGGTGTGTCACACAGAAAACTCCCCCAGCAACAGAAACACAAAAAGGTCAGACAGGACACCCCACACCACACCCACGTCGGCTACACCAAGCGACACGAACAACAACACGGCCCTAGCCCCCGAGACCAAGAATTGCAACCCACCACAAGCCACAGAAAATGCACCCACACACGGATAGTCGCAGCCACAGAGAAGTTAGAGGAGGTACAACAACCGGAACAAAGGGAACACGACTACACCACAACAAGAACACGGACAACAAGACACCAGTACGCAGATACACAACTCAGACACCAACCCAACGGTCCACTGTACACACCCAGTCAACACAGAGACCATACAAGCGCCCCCGACCAGCGGCCGCCAACGCTATGGATAACCTACATCAACACAACACCCTGAAGAATAATGGAGACATTATTCCTCGGACTCACGACCACCGAAATAGTCATGAAGATTATGGAGTGTGTCTCATAACTCTTCACGCAGTTCCTGTGGGGCTCGCTCATCTGCAAACTGCTATCACCCCACTGTTTACACCAATTCATAGATAACACACCACACCAGCCCCATACCAGCCCCATAACCCAAACGTTAACACAAACTCGCAGAGCCTGTTTTGGAATGCCAACGAGATCTTACCCAAGAGAACCGAAGTGGCTGCGTTCATGAAGCGTAAGGGAGTCCGAATCGCTCTTATGAACGAGATACTGCTTACGCCTCACAAACAGCTAAACATCCCAGGCTACTGTGTCTGTCGTACATCATACATAAGACATAGAACACACTGATATCGAGCTCCCTGCACTTCAGAGGTGTCGGCCGTCAAGGTCAAGTTCAGCGGAGCTAACACCTCACTTTTATCGCTAAACAACCCACCTGAGAACGCAGTAACAGGCGATATCAGCACAGCTCTCAACATAGCACGCGGTTAATCGCCGCTGGAGACTTGAACGCAAAACACTCCTACTGGAATTAATGAACACGTACATCGAACGGTAAGAAAATATATGAACTTTCACCATGCTGAAACTGCATTGTACTAGGGCCGGATGTCCCACGTACATGCCCGCGCAGGCCCGGTGGTGTTAGACGTAGCCCTCATCAAGGGCACCACATGCACAGTCAGCCTTACGGTTGAAAACGATCTGTACTCAGACATCATACCCGTAATACTTCACACGGAGCAAATACTGCAGGACACTGAACCAAGCAGCATACTGAACTACAAGCGTGCGAATTGGACTCTGTTCAAGGAAACGTTTGGTAGTCGTGTTCCTGACACTCACAAAATTAACAACAGGCAACAAACTGCTGAGACGGTGGATGTTCTTACTACTGCTGTCCAAGACGCCATTGAGTTAGTAGGCGTCACTGACTCAAGTGTAGTATCGACTATCCCTCTGGAAGCACCATTGCCAATATCTATGAGGAAGAGCTGGTATCTGTGGGTTGTGTCCTTAGAAGGTCTTTGCTTGCCGATATATATACGGGATTCGCTGGGCCGAGAGGGGGGCACGAAGTCTGCGGATTGGCGGTAGCATCGCAACAAGTGATGGTCACGAGGTCCGAGGGGCCGAAGCCACGAGTGCGCAAGGAGGGCCTGCGCAGAGCAAACATACCGGAGAACCTCACCGGGGTCAGCGTCGACTACAAGCAGCAGGCCGACATCCCGTCTGTTAGTTAGCAACATTCGTGTCGGACGACCGCTCGTGGTCTGGCTGCCCTCTTCTAACTGGCTTTCATCGGCACCACTCAGTAACCACTACTACGCACCGTGGATCCATGGAACTGCTTGCTGATGAAGGAGAGTAACATTCTGTAATTTTAGTGGTGATTTCTTTCATTGTCTACTTGCCCTTCTTATTATTTTCTGGCTTGTACCCGAACCTCAGACTTTTACTCGGTGGGCTCTTTGTTCGTAGATATAGGCAGTAGTACTATACTAAGACACCAGTTGTTTGACAGATTTGTCCCGCTATTATATGGCCTTTCTTTTCTGGTTTGTACCCGATCATTAATGTTCTAATTAATCAGCTCTTAGTCGTAAATACAGGCGGTACAATTGTACTAAGGCACAGGTTGCCGTTAAACAAAAGAGGGACCTCGTGGTTAGATTTAGCTGTTAACAGGTACAGTTCTCTGATTTTCACTGCATCTCTCAGTCATTAGTTATAGTCTGAACAACCTGTTGTACTAAGCTGTTCGTTTCTGTTTTTGAAAGACCGAATCGTTATTGGTTTATTTTTGCTGGATCTTGTGGTTCCTCCGAGTGAGTTCTCTTGTAATAAGTGTTCACAAGTAATATTTTAAGACTTTCCTTCAGAGCGGTCTTAATAACTGACAGTCAGTTCAACTTTGAAAATATTAACAGCCAACTGTCACCAGGACTTTAGTCAAAATAAAATTGTCGCAAGGGACGGGTTGGGATCCAGTCGCACCTTGGTTGCCTATTGTTTCCTGATCCGTTTAACCTTTAAGCACAGGTGCGCATCTTAACCCCGAACCTTTCGACATACAGCTTTCAAATTGAAAGTTAAGTCATCTGTTTTGAGTAATTGAATCACACTTATCATCAATGGTGCTTATATAGTTTTCATGTGTTGCAGAAGGGCATTTAATAAGACAGACTGTGTCCAAATGGTTTAAATGACTCTGAGCTCTAAGGGACCTAACATCTGAGGTCATCAGTCCACTAGAACTTAGAGCTACTTAAACCTAACTAACCTAAGGACATCACACACATCCATGCCCGAGGTAGGATTCGAACCTGCGACCGCAGCGGTCGCGCGGTTCCAGACTGAAGCGCCTAGAACCGCTCGGCCACCCAGGCCGGCAGATTATGCCCAGCAGGGTTGTAAACACCACTGTTTCACCCGATAACGGGCTGGCTGCAGGTACGGCCGTCTTGTAATCATTTTCATATTGTTTGCTGTTTTGCAATACAGCGCTTCAGATTTCTTTTGAAAAGATTAAAAGCTTATTAAACTCATGGTTTAAGGTTAAAAAAATTTTCTAATTTGTTCATTTTGTTAAAAAATATAAAGGTTAAATGCTTCGATTATCCGTAAAACACAGTTTATACATTGTTAAATAAACAGGTTGTGTGAAAAGAAAGTTATATAGGTGGGTCCTCCCTTCCATGTTTTCCTTAATCCAGTAAGTACCACGTATCACGTATTACTACCCCTACTGGTCACGTCAGGCCCTAACGAAATGTAATGGACCCGAACGTGGCAAGAATAATAGTTGGTACTAATCTATTGGACCATTAGAGGAGGGTGCACCGGAAACAGGTTCGGAATGTGGTAGATGCGGTGGTGCCAAACAATTCGTGTCGACGATGTACAAAAGGCGTCTTTGAAAGTTGACCAATTCAGAACAACTGTATTTCAGTTCCTGTGTTTGTAGTATGTAAGTGTTTGTAGAAGACCCACTGTAGTCGCTGTGTGACGATTAAGACGCCAGCTACCACGCAGAGTACATTTAGCAAATAAGCACGAACACGCCTCGACCCAGTATCAAACCCAAAACGCTGCCTACTGCACCAACTCCACAGACCTAATACAGCGTTCTAACAAAGGTAGTTACCGTACATGTGACTACTGTGTTGCCAGGCTGCCAATCTTTAACGTTCATTTACGGTCGGAAATATGCGCAGGATGAAATTTAGTGAGAGACATTGTTGCGTTGCTAGTATGTGGAAATCCGACATGTACTACGGGGCGTGATGGAAGGCAGTGACGTATCAGCGGCGTAGAACACCAGCCAAGGATAAGAGGGAGCAGAGAGAGAGAGAGAGAAATTGGCAACCAACACAATTACTGCGAAGTAGGTCAGTGTCGACATACACACCCACACACACACACACACACACACCGAGAGAGAAAGAGAGAGAGAGAGAGAGAGAGAAGGTGGCAATCAACACAATTACTGCGAAGCAGGTCAGTGTCAACAAGAGTGTCCCACTGCTGATTCTGTAAGATAAAGTTTGAACTAAAATAAAAAAAAAAAAAAAAAAAATAGCAAAGAAGGCCTCCGAGCAACTTCCAAACATGACAGCACTAAATACCAATTGACACAGTGGAACATTAGCGAACAACATTTAAATATTGCAAAAAAAATCTGCCTATTTTCATCCACTACGAAACTAGCAAAAGGAAAAGAAAAGTGTTGATAAAGAGATTGCTTCCAGAAGCCAACGAAGAAATCAGAGAAGACATTCAGGTACAAGGATTCAAACATCGCACTCCTGTTGATTTTATGAGGCAACTGGTAGAGCTTAATAGTAATGACATCAACATAATTAAACAGCTATACTGGAATCTGAAGGCAAAAAAAAAAAAAAAAAAAAAAAAAAAAAAAAAAAAAAAAAAAAAAAAAATAGAAGATCAAGTTTCAAATGAAGAGTGCTGAAGGATGTCTGATAGTAACACAATTTGTCTCTTTCTTCAAACTATACTCTGAAGCAATATTTTTAAATGCCAAGCTTAATAATAACTAACGATGAACGGTCAATGATTAAATAATATCCTCTGCAACGATAAAACTGTAATGCTTGCTGGCAAAATAGCAAATATAGTTCCTTCTCGACAGGATTAACTTGGCCTTTAAAGAGTTTGGACTTACCGTAAACTACCTAAATCGAAACCTATCACCATCAGCAAGAAGAGGGTAGACGAAGGGATCTTTGGAACATAGGTGTGGCATGATATTCAAAGCTTCGGTCAAGTACAACGAACAGCCGTTACTGTTACTCGTGGACTTCCAGTACAATAAGTATAATGTTGTATGGGCCCATAAGGAACATGAAATATGCTTTAATCTGACCAGTTTTCACCTTACGCCCTGTAATGATGGTCTACGATCGAAATCGGTATACATAATAATAAACAGCTGATGCTTAATAAAGCATTTTCTCAATTACTTGAGAGTGTAACCAAAACAAATATGGAGCAAGATGAAGAGGTAGAAACTAGAACTGGCGCTGCACGGCGAACATTTCGTAAACTGAAACATTTGTTCTCGAATATTTCCCGTTTTTAATGTCTGAAGTTGCTCCTTAAAATTTTGTATACATTTACATCTACATAGATATTCCGCAAGCTACCGTACGATGCGTCGTGGAAGGTACCCTGAACCACAACTTGTCATACTCGCAAACAGAGCGACGGAAAAACGACTATCTATATTCTTCGGTATCAGCCCTAATTTCTCGTATCGTAGCTTCGTAGTCCTTACGCGCAATGTATGTTGGTGGTAATAGGATCGTTCTGCAGTCAGCTTTAAATGACGGTTCCCTAGACTTTCTCAATTTGGCTATTGAGGTTCTGGACGGGTTAAATAAAATGTTGCGAACGCTAGGCGTTTTCTATGATTTAACGAAGGCTTTTGACTGTGTTGACCACAAAATATTACTGCAGAAGTTGGACCATTATGGAGTAAGGGGAGTAGCTTACAATTGGTTCGCCTCTTACTTTAGGAACAGAAAGCAGAGGGCAATTCTCCGCAATATTGAGAGTGGTAGTGATGTTCAGTCCCAATGGGGCACTGTTAAGTGGGGCGTTCCCCAAGGGTCGGTGCTGGGGACGCTGCTGTTTCTTATTTATATAAATGATACGCCTTCTAGTATTACAGGTTATTCAAAAATATGTCTGCTTGCTGATGACACCAGCTTGGTAGTGAAGGATCTTGTGTGTAATATTGAAACAGTATCAAATAATGTAGTTCATGAAATAAGTTCGTGGCTTGTGGAAAATAATTTGATGCTAAATCACAGTAAGACTCAGTTTTTACAGTTTTTAACTCACAATTAAACAAGAACCGATATTTTGATCAGACAGAATGGGCATATTTTAAGCGAGACGGAACAGTTCAAGTTCCTAGGCGTTCGGATAGATAGTAAGCTGTTGTGGAAAGCCCATGATCAGGATCTTGTTCAGAAACTAAATGATGCTTTATTTACCATTAGAACAGTATCCGAACATGAAAAGTGGTCTACTTCGCGTATTTTCATACACTGTTGTGGAAAGCCCATGTTCAGAATCTTGTTCAGAAACTAAATGCTGCTTTATTTACCATTAGAACAGTATCCGAACACGGAAAGTAGTCTACTTCGCATATTTTCATACGCTTATGTCGTATGGCACTATTTTTGGGGTAATTCTTCTGATTCAAAAAGGGTATTTTTGGCTCAAAAACGGGCTATCCGAGATATATGCGGTGTAAGTTCGAGAACCTCTTGTCGACCCCTATTCAATAGTCTGGGAATTCTGACATTGCCCTCACAGTATATATTTCCTTTAATGTCGTTTGTTGTTAACAATATTAGCTTATTCCCAAGAGTTAGCAGCTTTCACTCTGTTAATACTAGGCAGAAATCATGCATGTGGAATGCACTTCCTTGATTCTTGTGCAGAAAGGAGTGCAGTATTCTGCTCTATCCATTTTCAATAAGCTACCACAAAAAGTCAAAAATCTTAACAGTAGCCCAAATACTTCTATTCTCTCGAGGAGCTCCTGGAAGAGCTGACAAATTAAGCAAATTCCAGTGTTACATTGTTGATTTTCTTTATTTAAACTTACGACTTGTCGCCTGAACATATTTCATTTTATCTGTTTCTACTATCGTGTTATAATTTCATGTATTGACTCGTTCCATGACCATGGAGACTGCTCCTTAATTTGGTCCCACGGAACAATAAACAAATAAATAAATAAAAATAAATACTGTTTATCAAAAAGAACGTCGCCTTCCCTCCAGGGATTCCCATTTGAGCTCCCGAAGCATCTCCGTAACACTTACGTGTTGTTCGAATCTACAGGTAACAGCCCGTCTCTGAATTGCTTCAATGTCTTCCTTCAATCCGACCTGGTACGGATCCCAAACACTCGAACAGTACTCAAGAATAGGTCGCACCAGCGTCCTATATGCGGCCTCCTTTACGGGTGAACCACGATTTCCTAAAATTCTCCCAATAAACCGAAGTTGACCATTCGCCTTCCCTACCACAGTTCTCACATGCTCGTTCCATTTCGCAAGGCTTTGCAACGTTACGCTCAGATATTTAAAGGGCTAGAGTGCTTCAAGCAGGACACTAGTAATACGGCATCAGAACGTTACAGGTTTCTTTCTCCTACTCATCCGCATTAACTTCAATTGTTCTTCATTTAGACTAGCTGTCATTCATCACTAGAAATTTTGTCTAAGTCATATTGTGTCACTCAACTTCGTCACCTTACCGTACACCACAGTATTATCAGCAAACAACCGCAGATTGCTGCCTATCCTGTCCGCTAAATCATTTATGTATAAAGAGAACATCATCACTCGTATCACACGTACCTGTGGCACCTCTGATGAAACCCTAATGACTAATCTTTCGTCATTTTCACCTCAAGCAGCGGGAAGTATTAGGATTATTAAGCTGAAATTCATTACATTTTTACGATGTACCTAAGATATAGCAGTGCACCTCAAAGCACAATTTAACGTATTTACAACTGCGTTCCACAACGCTCAGAAACGCCTTCCCTTGCGTGCCATTAGTCAGCACATAATGAGCAAACTGTGTGAAAACAAACTTCTCGCTTTACAGAGCAAATTGTGTAAGCGGCTGTATAGCAAACAATGAAAATCAACAAGCGGGCAGGAAGCCATTAATTTTTGTCTGTCGCACGCTGATTCTGCTGACGATTTCACGTCATAAACCATCCAGTTTGTTTTGTTGTGGTGTGTTAACGAATAAATATGACCCGTGTTTATCTATTTCACCAATAACTGCCGACAGTAATTTGCACGCACATTCATGCAACGTATGCAGAACATTCTGAAAAAAAGAAGCCTTCGTGTATTTATTTTTACCCAGCTTTGCATTACTGGCAAAAGAAAATCTAAAGGGAAAACAACTGCAGCGTGTAACGAATTTTACTGGTCATTCGTTGAACGACAGCTACATGTCCATTTTTGTTACAATATCTGTTTATCAGCGTGGACGATACTGCAAGCATGTCAGTACGCTCCAGACATAAGAACTGTGGTTCTGGATTTTTTGTTGGCTTTCGCGAAGTGCCTAAACAGCCATCTCAGTACGATACGGATGCAAGGGGAAAACAACCGCCAGTCTCCGTCTAGAGAAAACCTCCGACGAAACCGGGAAGCTAACCCGGGACCTTTCCCTCAGCAATCTGCCACGCTGACCGAGGCTTAATGCTCTAGATCTTGTCCTCAAACTTCTAAAAACGTTAACTAGTGGTTAACCTCAAAAAATTTGAAAATTATGGTCTAAAATAGAGAGACATCTACGTCTAAATACTACGCTCAGAGAACCAGGTTACAGTGCATCTAATCTACATCTAAATTCCTCAAATCAGTCTGAAGTCCATGGTAAAGGGTAAGGCGCGTTGTCCCATTTGGTCATTTGCGTATGGAGCACAGGATTGCCCAAGTGCCTCTTTGCACGCTGTAATTAATCTGATCTCGTCTTCGCAGTAAGGGACTGTAGTATATTCGTAGATTCCTCACTTACTGCTAGATATTGAAACTTTTGAAGTGGATTTCCGCTTGACGCTTTACTTTGAACTTGAAGCGCCTGTCAGATCAACGTTTATCTACCCTTCCTAAAGCCGTTTATCCGTCTAGCAGAATATTTCGCCGGCCGGTGTGGCCGTGCGGTTAAAGGCGCTTCAGTCTGGAACCGCGTGACCGCTACGGTCGCAGGTTCGAATCCTGCCTCGGGCATGGATGTGTGTGATGTCCTTAGGTTAGTTAGGTTTAATTAGTTCTAAGTTCTAGGCGACTGATGACCTCCGACGTTAAGTCGCATAGTGCTCCGAGCCATTTGAACCAAGAATATTTCACAATTAGTGCTGGTCTCCGTGTTACTATTTTAGAGTATGTTCTATGTCCCATGTGTAGTTCTGTCTGCTTTCTTGTAAATAGGGATCACATTAGCTAAATTCTAGTCATCTGGAATTTTGCCATTTGACCAGCATCTATCAATATACTGTACTTGAAAAACCTGGATTTGGTGAGGGAGATGCGTACGTATTTAGTGAGTTCTGAATTAACTCCATTACTGCCTGTGGTTCTTCTAATTTTCGTTTTACACTTTCCAACTTCTAAATCCTTTATTTCTATTCTACGAACTGTTGTCTCTTCATCTTCTTTGCGCCTATCATTTTCTTCCACATGACAGGGTCTCCTGTTGTCTAAAATTTGTTGTAGTAGTTCAGCCACGGTGTCTTACTTATCACTTCTAATCTTGCATAATTTTTTAAGTATTTTTGTTCGTCGTCATTTTATAAATAAATTCGTGTCTGTCATGTACATCATTTTCCACTTCCGAAATGAATCGGTTTCACTATTAATTTTCCAACATAGTTCTTTACCTTCCTTTACATTCCTCTTTATTTACAGCTGACCTGTTCTGTAATCACTTCAAATATGCCCCTTTTTTAATCTTCGTCCATCTATCTACAGGATGATGCGAACTTTCAGGGATGATGGAGAAGGGTAAATGTATTGAGTTAAGAGTCCCTGGTTCAGAAACGACTGAATCGAAAGTCATAAGTGAAAATCGTTCTGATACATTTGACAATGGACACCTTCTGCTGCAAGTTCTTTGCTTTCCATATTTTGGGAGGAGGTAGTATGGACCAAAACAAGAAAAAAATGTTTAGTAAACATGGGCTATGGACTGCTTACCTTAAGGCCTATGAGCACTTGTTCATTAGAGGAAGAGGAAGCGGAGATTAGTGAGTAACGTCCCGTCGACAACGAGGTCATTAGAGACGGAGCACAAGCTCGGATGTAGAAGGAAAGCGGCCGTGCCCTTTAGAACTATTGCCTTAAGCGAATTAGGGAAATCACGGAAAACGTGAATCGGTATGGCTGGAGACGGTCTGGACCGTAGTCCTCCCGAATGTGAACCACTGCGCTACCTCGCTGGCTTTGTTCATTAGAAGAGATGAGCTCCACACTAGCAAACACGAACATGTGCTCATAGTTCTTAAGTTATGAACTTTTCAGCCCATGTTTACTAACCAATTTTTTCTTGTTTTGGTCCATAGTACCTACTCCCAAAATATGGAAAGCAAAGAGGCTGCAGTAGAAGACGTCCACTGTCAGAGGCATCAGAACAATTTTCGATTTTCACTTTCGATTCGTCGTTTTTTGACCCGGATCCCTTACCCCAGATTGATGCATTTAGCCTTCTCTATCATCCTTAAAATTTTGTAACATCATCAAGGAATCAACCTGCATATCATCGTTGTAGAAGTTCTCTTTTATTTTCTCTTTCACTTCAATGTCCTAGAGCACCAGCAGCTGCCTGTTCTATTACAGTTATACTATTTTTCCACTACTTCTCTAGATTTTGTCTTGCTCCTATTCTGTCACACAATTTATTAAGTCCCTGCTCGTAAAGATACCTGCTATCACTTTCCTATAGCAAATGTTGTCGCATTGCAAACCTTGTTCTTCGTCCATCTCGTTTTAATCCGTATCAGTGCCGTTAACATGCAATGGTCAGTATTGAATTCAGCACCCCATATACTTTCACAAATGTAAATAATACAGCAGTTTTCTGATTTGCCAAAAAAATAATCACTTCACAACTGCTTCTTTCTTTCAGCCCACGCTGTTCTGTGAATCATCTTATGTCGGAAAAATATATACATTATTCAGAAGCCGTTAAAACATGACAAGTCTCACAGTAAGCTGCCACTCCAATTTAAGACGTTCTTTCCGTATTGTGAATTGGGACATTTGCAGCTCTAGGATTCTTTTCTTCTGTAAGTGTGACTGGCTTTAGTTGTCACTAACTGATAACAATTTTGTGCATCTTGTGCACATTTAAAAGAAGTTGTTAAGTTTTTAGCCATTTTAAGATGCCGTAAAGATCTGGAAATATTTGAGTAGTTTTTTTCAGAGAGTCCTATACTATATCGTTTCTAGTGACTAGAAATTATACCTTTATGCCAACGTAAGTAAAAGAAAGGAGTGGTTGAGCATAAACAAAGATGCAGGTACCCGTGCAAACACCTGCACATCCACAGAAGATAATGTTATGCAGCTAGTGGAATAGCGATGTTGTGGTGTTCTACGAATTGCTTCCTCGAGGTGTATCCACTACTGCTGACATTTACTGTCAACAACAGAGATTTCTTGCAGACGCAGTCCAAGAACAATGACCAGGAAGACTATGTGAAGTGATGCTACTCCAGACCAACAAGAAACACTACACAGCAATTGTTTCGGAGAACATTCTGCAGTTATTCGTCTGATCTTGCGCCCTCTAATTTCTTCTATCAAAAATCCTCAAGAAACTTCCTTTGCGGATGAACATGCACTCCGAACATTGCTCCACGAATTGTTCACCTCAAAATCACGCGATTACTGCAGTCGCGGAATCGAAAAGCTACCCCAGCGTTAGCAGGTTGCTGTAAATAGTGAAGGAGAATTTATTATTGGTGACTAAAGTCTCCGTTATTTGTACCTGTTATGCTTATAAACTTGTGGACACCACTATGAACTTAAGCACCAACCCAATACATTACTTCAGTCCCTCTGCATACATTAAGATAATTACATTTATTCTCATAAACGTTTGGGTAGTTATATAATGTAGGTAGTATAAATATTAACTGTAAGGTGGCGTGGTCTCCTGATCTTCATTTATTACATATTCCATCCACACAATCGTATTCTGCACATCAAGACACTTCATGAGAACCCAAACTCAATAAGGTAGCGTCAGTTTTGTATGAATTCATGTAAGCGATATGCAAATCAAATAAATAAATCGCAAGTGTGCACCGAGGTTGAAAAAGTCGAGGCTGGCGTACACAACATGATGGGCACAGGAATTTTCGTTCTGAAGAGGAAACCAGCCCGCTGGGAAGACTGTCCCTTCAGAGGGCTGGGTCAACAACATACCTACTTCGGCTGAAGCAACCACCCAGAGAGAAGACAGCTTTTGCCGGAGTGAAGGGATTCCGGTTCATTGTGTGGTAGCGCCCAGAAGATGCATGTTTTCACGGACAGACTGCATAGTTACGGAGTTCTCATAGGTCGACAGTATAAGCCTATCAGGGATGCTACAGATTTCAGCATTGGTGGACTTAAACGAAACGTCATTCTCCTGTTTAAAAGAGCAACTCCAATTGGCGGAATATTTATGACGCAAAGAGTCAGAGGAGTGAGGGAACACAGTGAATGGTATACCCTTTCAACTTTTCCAGAAAAAGGGGCTGTTCCGTTGTCACTCTTGGTGTGGGAACACGTAACGAGAGCGAGTGCGCTCGTACGTGTACGCAAAGAGCGAGGAACAAAGTCTCTCCTCAGTACTTCACTGGGAGAGCACCTCTGTCGTTAGCAAATCGGAGTGAAACTGTATATTGAGTCGCTCGTGATTAAGCGTTGTTCACTGTGTTGGCCGCCACACTTATTGTGCGGTGTGAACATGGACAGAGTACTAGTTAAACGCCTGCGAGCGAATATTGAGTGGCATCTCGGTGGACTGGTTATCTGACTGGTGTACCACGCCAATAGTAGGGGCGGATAGGAGACCTTGACTTCATCAAGGCTTAGGGGGAGTTTGATTGGCGAACGTCAGTCTAGATAGAACGAGATAGTTGTGTTATTTGTCAGCAGCGAGTGACGCAGGCAGCAGTCATTGGAGCTCTTGGTATTGTGCGCTACAGTGTATGCGAGCCCCAGCTGTCATCCCTAACAGTACACTCCACTTCATTTCTCACGCGACAGCCTTGACTGTACCTAGAAAAGTTATTCAAGTTGTGTAGGTGCGGCTCTCAGCCATTCTACCGAGTAAATAACATTCTTAAAGAAAAGGGAGAAAAGAACCTTTCCATACTTTGTAAAATAATAGCATTCCTATCCATAAGAGGCAATCTACTGTTCCAAAAAGAACCCGGAAATTTATTATTTTTTTTTATAAGAAAAAGTTTTACTTGATTTCTCAGAATTTTTTTGTAATAAATAATATTTTTCGCTGGTTTAACGTTTTTCTTACACTACCTAGCAATACTCCCGTACCCAAGCATTCCACTGGTTCCGTTAGAATATACAGAATATTTTTGTGTCTTTTCCTTACAGCGGACGACTCCAGAAGATATTTGTTGCTGAATGTTTTTCAAGCAGTTCTTGTTGGTACATTAGGAGCGTCTGACTGACTTCTGTAGTAGTGTGAGGTGGAAATTGTTTCTTGCAGGAGCCAAAGCGTACTTGTTGGATCAATCCATTGCGCAACTTGACAAAATAAAACCCACACACTCACATAGTTTTCCTCGGATATAAGTCTTCCAAATTTACCGAACAGGGTTTCGTGAAAACAATGTTGCCGTTCTTACAAATATTATCATCTAAACTGATGAAGCATCTCGGTTACGCGTATAGGTTGTACTGACCTTTTACGATATTAACAGCGGGTCTCTGAATTTGTTACATGTCTGCTGTTCATTGGAATTTTCAACATTCAACTCCAACGGCAGAAAATATTCCAAGCTATAAGGTAATTGATATACGTAATTAAAGAAAGCGAACTGAATAAAGAAAGCGAATTAGAAGCACAATAAAAATACTTGTCTTCTAGTTCTGTTAAGATCGAACATCATTGTTCTTATGTAACCTGAGACTTTCGCAGTGAATATGCTGCATGTGATGTCATAGTCAGTCCATACCACTCAGGAACTATCGTTTCGTGTACAGAGGTTGGCACTGGAGGATCTGCTGTTGTCCCACAGCGACAGCGAACGGCGCCTCCCGACCGCCGGCCGTTCAGTGCAACGCCCGTTGAAACTAAGACGCCACGGATCACGTGGATAAAAGGCTACCCGAGTGTAGCTCTTGCCGAGTGCTTGCCCAACTGGTCGAGTAGCTCCAGTTACCAGCAGTCAGGGATCGCCACAGTGCAGTCGAACATAGTAGTACATCAGAACTGGCTTTAAGACTTTCGTTTATTTCTGTACTGTAAACAGTTAAAGTGTTTAACTTATCCCAGTTTTGTCAAGGACTTGCACACTTAGGTGACAGAAGTCATGGGACAGCGACGTGTACAAGTTACACACATAAAAAAAAAGTTTTGCATCACGTCGGTTCCGACAGTTCTGTAACCTGTACCAAAGTTGGAATAGAGATCAACATAAACATCATTTCCGCCCTTTTCATTGCTCATGAAAACCACATGTTGTACCACCATACAGCAAGACCTGCAGAGATGGTGGTCCAGATTACTGTACACACCAATACCTCTAATACCCAGTAGCACTTCGTCTTCCATTGTCAAGGACTTGCACACTTAGGTGACAGAAGTCATGGGACAGCGACGTGTACAAGGTACACACATAAAAAAAAAGTTTTGCATCACGTCGGTTCCGACAGTTCTGTAACCTGTACCAAAGTTGGAATAGAGATCAACATAAACATCATTTCCGCCCTTTTCATTGCTCATGAAAACCACATGTTGTACCACCATACAGCAAGACCTGCAGAGATGGTGGTCCAGATTACTGTACACACCAATACCTCTAATACCCAGTAGCACTTCGTCTTCCATTGTCAAGGACTTGCACACTTAGGTGACAGAAGTCATGGGACAGCGACGTGTACAAGGTACACACATAAAAAAAAAGTTTTGCATCACGTCGGTTCCGACAGTTCTGTAACCTGTACCAAAGTTGGAATAGAGATCAACATAAACATCATTTCCGCCCTTTTCATTGCTCATGAAAACCACATGTTGTACCACCATACAGCAAGACCTGCAGAGAGGGTGGTCCAAATTACTGTACACACCAATATCTCTAATACCCAGTAGCACTTCGTCTTCCATTGTATTCGTCGTGGCATACTACCCACAAGTCCATCAAGGCACTGTTGGTAAAGATTGTTCCACTCCTCAACGGCGATTCGGCGTAGATTTCTCAGAGTGGTTGATGGGTCACGTCGTCCATAAACAGCTCTTTCAATCTATCCCAGGCATGTTCGATAGGGTTCATGTCTGGAGAACATGCTGGCCACTCTAGTCGAGCGATGTCGTTATCCTGAAGGAAGTCATTCACGAGATGTGCACTGTGCACGATGTGGACGCGAATTGTCGTCCGTAAAGACGAATGTCTCGCCAATATGCTGCCGATATGGTTGCACTATCCTTCAAATGATGGCATTCACATATCGTACAACCGTTACTGTGCCTTCTTTAACGACCAGCGGCGTACGTCGGCCCCACATAACGCCACCCCTAAACAGCAGGGAACCTCCAACTTGCTGCACTCACTGGATAGTGTGTCTAAGGCGTTCAGCCTGACCGGGTTGCCTCCAAACATGTCTTTGACGATTATGTGGTTGAAGGCATATGCGACACTTACCGGTGAAGAGAACGTGATGCCAATCCTGAGCGGTCCATTCGGTATGTTGTTGGGCGCATCTGTACCGCGCTGCATTGTGTCGTGGTTTGCAAAGAAGGACCTCGCCGTGGACGTCATATGCGCATTATGCTGCCTATTGCGCACAATTTGAGTTGTAACACGCGTCCTGTTGCTGCACGAAAAGCATTATCCAATATGGTGGCGTTGCTGTCAGGGTTCCTCCGAGCCATAATCCGTAGGTAGCGGTCATCCACTACAGTAATAGCCCTTGGACGGCCTGAGCGAGGCATGTCATCGACAGTTCTTGTCTCTCTGTACCTCCTCCATGTCCGAACAACATCGCTTTGGTTCACTCCGAAACGCCTGGACACTTCCCTTCCTGAGAGCCCTTCCTGGCACAAAGTAAGAATACGGACGCGATCGAACCACGGTATTGACCGTCTAGGCTTGGTTGAACTACAGACAACACGAGCCGTGTACCTCCTTCCTGGTGGAGTGACTGGAACTGATTGGCTGTCGGACCCCCTCTGCCTAATAGACGCTGCTCATGCAAGGTTTTTTACATCTTTGGGCGGGTCTAGTGACTTCTATGAACAGTCAATGGGACTGTATCTGTGATAAAATATTCACAAATGGCTCTGAGCACTATGGGACTTAACATCTGAGGTCATCAGTCCCATAGAACTACTTAAACCTAGCTAACCTAAGGACATCACACACAACCATGCCCGAGGCAGGACTCGAACCTGCGACCGTAGTGGTCGCACGGTTCCAGACTGAAGCGCCTAGAACCGCTCGGCCACAATATCCACAGTCAATGTCTATCTTCATGAGTTAAGGGAACCGGGGTGATACCAACCTTTTTTTGATGTGTGTATAAAGTGGCAGTGAATTGGCAGAATTGTCATTTGTATTTAGGTCTTTCATGCGAAATGTTTCTGACGTGATTATGCCCGCACGACGGGAACTGACATACGCTGAACGCGGAATGGTAGTTGGAGCGAGATGTATGGGGCATTCCATTTCGGAAATCGTTAGGTAATTCAGTATTCTGAGATCCACAGTGTCAAGAATGTTCCGAAAATATCGAATTTCGGGCTTTACCTATCACCACAGACTAAGCAATGGTCCACTTAACGACCGAGACCAGCAGCGTTTGCGTGGAGTTGTCAGTGGTAGTAGAAAAGCAACCCTGCGTGAAGTAATCGAAGAAATCAATGCTGGGCGTACGACGAACGCATCCGTTAGAACAGTGCTGCGAAACTAGGCGTTAATGGGCAACGGCAGTAAACGACCGAGGCGAGTACCTTTGCTAATAGCACATCGCCTGCAGCACCTCTCCTGCTTTCTTGACGATGTCGGTTGGACCCTAGACGTCTGGATAACCGTTACCTGATCATATGGTTCCCGATTTCAGTTGGTAAGAGCTGATGGTAGGGTTCGAGTGTGGCGCAGACCCAACGATGCCATGGACCCAAGTCCTTGGCAATGTGCAAGCTGGTGGCGGCTGCATAATGGCGTGGGATGTTTACGTTGCATGGAACTGATCATTGGCTGGAAATGGTTATGTTCAGGTACTTGGAGACCATTTGCAGCCCTTCATGGACTTCATGTTCCGAAACAACGATGGAATTTTTATGGATGACGATGCGCCTTGTCATCGGGCCGCAATGGTTCTCGAATGATTTGAAGAAAGTTCTGGATAATTCGAGCGATTGATTTGGCCATTCAGATCGTCCGATGTGAATCCCATCGAACATTTATGGGACATAATCGAGAGGTCACTTTTTGCACATCATCCTGTAGCGGCATCACGTTGCAATTATGGAACGCTATAGAGGCAGCATGGGTCAATGTTTCTGCAAGGAACTTCCAGCGACTAGTTGAGTCCATGCCAAGTTGAGTTCCTGCACTACGCCGGGTAAAATGATGTCCGACATGATATTAAGAAGTGTCCTATGACTTCTATCACCTCCGTGAATATGGAGTTGAAAAGGACCTTCTGTTGCAAAGTTGAGTATCATACATTTCCCTCAGAGCTTGTGTTCTCTCGTTCTTTTGATGCCTCAGAACCCACGCCCCGTCTCGATGGGACAAGAGTACTTTTCGGTGACGAGATTTCACTTGGTCACTTCACCGATATCATGGTTGTCGGTTGTACTGCCGGTTCCGATCGTAGAAAGTCCACGATATGTCGGCGGACAACCTTTACGCCATCATGAGTCGGTGCTGACGGAATGAAGTGTCCGCAGGGGAGCTTAGTAATGCCTCTCAAGCCTTAATCAGATGGAAGCTAGGATCCCTGTTGTTTAAATTACCAATTACACGATTTTCAATTGTTTCATTGAAATTACAGCCCAAAAATTTATAGTTAATAGCTACGGCATTCGTTACTGGTAATTCATTTTATGTTCAATTTCAATACAATGTTCTGCTATTGCATACTTGTGGGCTTGCACA
Organism: Schistocerca piceifrons; assembly: GCF_021461385.2. Lineage (NCBI taxonomy): Eukaryota > Metazoa > Arthropoda > Insecta > Orthoptera > Acrididae > Schistocerca > Schistocerca piceifrons. The sequence goes on along the minus strand of NC_060139.1, from coordinate 211,259,957 downwards.
AATTGGGTGCGGTGGTCACGTCCTGTACATCCGTCTTAAATAGTGCGTATCGTTTGTCCAGTATAAGTTTTTCCGCATTCACAGCGAACTTGGTACACGCTGGCGTTTTTGAGTTCCATGTTGTCTTTCACTATCCCTAATAAAGCTCGCCGGCCGGTGTGGCCGAGCGGTTCTAGGCGCTTCAGTCCGGAACCGCGCGACCGCTACGGTCGCAGGTTCGAATCCTGCCTCGGACATGGGTGTGTGTGATGTCCTTAGGTTAGTTAGGTTTAAGTAGTTATAAGTTCTAGGGGACTGATGACCTCAGGTGTTAAGTCCCACAGTGCTCAGAGCCATTTGAACCTAATAAAGCTCATATTTTGGCTGGGAAGAGAAAAACTGGCGTTCTGTGGTGTTGTCGCAGTAGTCTGTCAATTTCTGACCATATATTGCCAGAAAAAGGTATGAAATCGGTCTTCTTATCCTCTTCTTGTTCCGTGTCTTCATGTTCCTTGTAATTCCCTGAGCTCTTGAGTCTCAGAGCCGGCGTTGTCTGTTGATTGCTGTACCCATTCTGTACCCATTCTCGTGGGAAACGGGTTCCAGGAGCCGCAATTATGTCGTCAGAGTTTTGTTAGTCTGTGTTCGCCTGCTTAGCTGAGTGGTTACGTGCTGGCCTCCCATGCAGCTGGCCCGGTTTCGATTCCCAGCCGGGTTGGAGATTTTCTCCTTCCGTGGACTGGGTGTTGTGTTGTCCCCATCATCATTTAATCCTCATCACCGGCACACAAGTAGCCCAGTTTGGCGTCGACTGAAATAAGATTTACACTTGGCGGCCGAAGTTCCCGGGATGGGGCCTTCCGTTCAACAATGTCCCATGCTCATTTCCATTTTTTTGGTAGTCTAGGACGGTGTAATGCATCGAATTATACAGACACTGTTAAATACAGACACTGCACTAATATATTTCATGACAAATCCAAGGCAATCTCACGAAGAAAATGAAAAAGTCTCTCTCTGTGGGGAAATCACATAATTGTGCGAGCAAGATGGGGAGCAGAGACTTGGAAGTATGGAGATTTGAGTCCGTCCTGGAAGCGTGCTTAGATAGCCGATGTGGTTAATCATACAGGATACTTTTCCGGCTCAATATTATGTAAAAATCAACACCTACTTCTTTCAGCCACTGTTAATAATGTATATGTTTTACAGATTTTTTTTGATGGTATTAGGTTATGCAGCACACATTCTGAACAAATTAGAAGAATTTTGAATATTTTTGAACCTGCATATAGTTGTTAAAAAATTACGAAGAAATTGATGCAATCTTTTTTCCAAAATACTTCCTCAAAGTGAGGTACCATTTCATCGAATGTTATACATTTGAAGGAGACCAAATTTTTACCAGATATGCATGATATGATGGTTTAGACATTAAACTTATTTAATTCCAAATGTTATATATGTTACAACGATAAAAATATCACATCTTACATTTTAATTTTTATAATTTTTTTCCTAATAAAAATGTTATTTTTTCTATAATTTAGTTGATTATGGGGTAAAGCTTAGGTCTACTACATAAGTATGGACTATTGCAAGTTACACAAAAAAATTAGAGCAATGCTTTATAAACTTTAGGAAATATTTGTACCTGAATTCTGAAATATACAACTTGTGGGAAATTGCGAATGAAGATATGAGTCCAATTAAACTGTGCCTCAGAACATTCCTGAAGCATAGTCTTCATCCTGCAGCATTTCTTCATCTTCAAGCTTTCTCTTAGCATTCCTCTTAGCACTTCTTGCTTCTTTGGTAACTTGAAGAGCGAATCTTTCAGCTTCATGCACTCGTTGTCTGTCACACACAAGTAGTTGATCTGCCATATTAGAGCCACATTTCATGCCTAAATTTCTCAGGATTTCCAATGTTCCTATCGCTCCATCATTGAAACATATCACTGCATCTAGTACACCAACTTTTAATGTATATAGTCCTACAAAAACATTCATGGGTTATCTATCCCATATGCAATGGTTGAAACTTTCATTTGTATTCTGCGTTCCCCATGAAGACATTTACTAAGCAAAACAGGGTCACTCAGGTCTCTAAAAATTGGTTTTATTTCATTCATAACGAGCTCAGGAAGAGAACGCTTTCTTTTGCTTTTTGATAACCACATCAAGAAGCTGCTCCTTTAGGGCAAAGTCCGTGAACAGGGTGGTCATGTGTGGACCACTTATGAAAGTAGGTGGCCCACACAGCTTTTCTCATTGCTGTAACAACATTCAGAGGTGCAGTTCGTCTAATGGCCAGCCCATAATAACTCTGAAGAAGGTCTGTTTTAGTTTCTGTCAGTCTACCTCGGCCAGACAGAGAGTTTCCATCAGATAGAAACTTTCCTTTCATTTCTCTTCGTAGCTTCTTCAATCTTGCACCCATCCTCTTTTACACATGTGCACTACATTCCAGTTTTATACTAAGATATCACCATAAACATTGAACATTAATTTTATTGAAAACTTTAGAGCTCGCATCGCCTAGGTACTTCGTATATCTAACGTTATAAACGAGCACTGACCTCTGAAATATTTTTAGAGCTCCATCATATTCCCTACCTCCACTGTAAGCATCATACACTCCTGGAAATGGAAAAAAGAACACATTGACACCGGTGTGTCAGACCCACGATACTTGCTCCGGACACTGCGAGAGGGCTGTACAAGCAATGATCACACGCACGGCACAGCGGACACACCAGGAACCGCGGTGTTGGCCGTCGAATGGCGCTAGCTGCGCAGCATTTGTGCACCGCCGCCGTCAGTGTCAGCCAGTTTGCCGTGGCATACGGAGCTCCATCGCAGTCTTTAACACTGGTAGCATGCCGCGACAGCGTGGACGTGAACCGTATGTGCAGTTGACGGACTTTGAGCGAGGGCGTATAGTGGGCATGCGGGAGGCCGGGTGGACGTACCGCCGAATTGCTCAACACGTGGGGCGTGAGGTCTCCACAGTACATCGATGTTGTCGCCAGTGGTCGGCGGAAGGTGCACGTGCCCGTCGACCTGGGACCGGACCGCAGCGACGCACGGATGCACGCCAAGACCGTAGGATTCTACGCAGTGCCGTTGGGGACCGCACCGCCACTTCCCAGCAAATTAGGGACACTGTTGCTCCTGGGCTATCGGCGAGGACCATTCGCAACCGTCTCCATGAAGCTGGGCTACGGTCCCGCACACCGTTAGGCCGTCTTCCGCTCACGCCCCAACATCGTGCAGCCCGCCTCCAGTGGTGTCGCGACAGGCGTGAATGGAGGGACGAATGGAGACGTGTCATCTTCAGCGATGAGAGTCGCTTCTGCCTTGGTGCCAATGATGGTCGTATGCGTGTTTGGCGCCGTGCAGGTGAGCGCCACAATCAGGACTGCATACGACCGAGGCACACAGGGCCAACACCCGGCATCATGGTGTGGGGAGCTATCTCCTACATTGGCCGTACACCACTGGTGATCGTCGAGGGGACACTGAATAGTGCACGGTACATCCAAACCGTCATCGAACCCATCGTTCTACCATTCCTAGACCGGCAAGGGAACTTGCTGTTCCAACAGGACAATGCACGTCCGCATGTATCCCGTGCCACCCAACGTGCTCTAGAAGGTGTAAGTCAACTACCCTGGCCAGCAAGATCTCCGGATCTGTCCCCCATTGAGCATGTTTGGGACTGGATGAAGCGTCGTCTCACGCGGTCTGCATGTCCAGCACGAACGCTGGTCCAACTGAGGCGCCAGGTGGAAATGGCATGGCAAGCCGTTCCACAGGACTACATCCAGCATCTCTACGATCGTCTCCATGGGAGAATAGCAGCCTGCATTGCTGCGAAAGGTGGATATACACTGTACTAGTGCCGACATTGTGCATGCTCTGTTGCCTGTGTCTATGTGCCTGTGGTTCTGTCAGTGTGATCATGTGATGTATCTGACCCCAGGAATGTGTCAATAAAGTTTCCCCTTCCTGGGACAATGAATTCACGGTGTTCTTATTTCAATTTCCAGGAGTGTAATTCTTAGAACACAGATGTTCAATATGTTCTTCAGTGTTACCATGGCAGGTGTGGCAGTATCCACATAAGCACTCAACATCAACAACTTTTCCGTTCTCCAGAGAAGTAGCACTTACAACACCATTCAAGGAACGATGTCCTGACGTTGCCATGTCCCGTCAAGTGCAACAGCAATGTCCCTGGTTCTACTAATATTTACAGGTTTTTTTTACTGCACGTTTCATAGATGCTTTAGACATAACCGTCAAGGCACCTAAAAGTGTTTTATGTACTTTCTGAACCTACTGGGAGGAGGAGGAAGGTCCATCAAACCGCAAAACGCTTGAGCAGCCTTTTTTCCATTTCCTATTGTACGCAATGCATACACTAACTTCAAATTCACATCATATGAATTATGCACAATGTTCAAAGTCATTTTCGAGGCAGATTTATTGCAGATCTGTACATAACAACTAATTTTGACGCTAAACGCTTCCTGCTACTTTGTTGTTGAGTTATTTCCAATCAGCCTACACCATCACATTGTTTACATTTCACCACTTCCTTCATCAAAGAAGATAAGATACCCACATCAACAACAACAAATCCACTGCAAACAGCGTCATTATTAACAAAAAATGCCATGTTGGAGTTTCTTCCCTGAAGAACTGATACACAGGTTACTTTCAACAGTGTGGCATGTTTTATTTGCGAACTGGTTACCACGGAATTTCCTTTTATTGAATTTCTTGACGTGCAGCATAGATCGTATTTATTGCACACTAAAGGATATATACTTCCACAAATATATGTAGCACTTGGCCAATAAACATTCAGTAACACGTGAACAAACAGCTTCAGCGAAACAAAAGTAAATACTAGCAAATATAGCCATTTACACACACTGGAAACCTGCACTGTTACCAACATATACAATGTATCATACGTATAATCGCTGGAAACAGAAATTTCACAGTTCTTTTCGAAATAATACTGGTTTCTATAACAGAAATAAAAGGTGGGTGTGGCGGCATACATGACCGTAACTTTAAAATTTGGTTTATGTAGGTCATTTTTCACTTGAAACCCTATAATCTATATATCTATGTAATCAGGAAAGACTATAGAGTTTAAAAAAGTCATGAAAAGTTCCTATTTTTCCATCATTTATAAGTAACCTGTATCCTTAAGGCAACCGCTCTCAACAAGCGGGAAATAGGAGTTCGATTCCCGGTCCGCCACGGATTTTCGTATGTTTACATGTACTGTATATCTCTTCGTAATTCAATACGGCTATCGACCGCCAGCGGTATCTTTTCGTTCGGATATGCATCCATGACTGAAGGAACGTTACATCGAACTGTGAAGACATTGTTAAATAGAGGCACTGCACTAATGTAGTCAGGGCATTGTCCCGGCGAGTGTCTCAGGACCTATCTGCAATCATTGTCATGAAGAGACAAAGTGAAAATATACATGCGATGTTAGTCAAAGTTCGCTGGATTTAGGCCTATACCAGTGTTCAAAGACATATCATTGCAAGTGGACGTACAACTATATTGCGACACACAGTCTTCATTCTCCAGTTAAGTGTTGTAAAACGTCTAGCGACGTTAACGTGACCACCACCTATGTTCGAAGTAAACGTGCAATAACCTTTCACGTATGCCAGGTGGCAGCACTAGCAGTGGAGGGTACCTAAAGCTTTTAGGGCGGACGCGGAAGACAGTGCAGTGGTTGTGATGCGGAGAGATTTATCTGAAGTTCAAAAGAGCATGATCACTGACACAGGTTGAAGCATTTACGAAACGGCTAAGTTTGTAAACTGTTTGCGTGCCGCCATTGTTAAAGAATATCGTGTATGTCAACATGGCGCTATCCAAAACCACGTGCCATAGATGATTGAGCGAACGGCGACTGCAATGATTTGTACGGGCGAATAGACGTGCAACTGTTGAACAGCTTACCGCCCAGATAAACCAAGGCGCTACCAACAGCGTCTCCTCAACGACGATTCAGCGAGCGCTGCTGTATATGGGATCAGCAACAGGCGCCTGGTTCATGCACCCACACTGGCTGTTGTTCATCAGCAACAAAACAGGAATTTGCACGCCAGTACCACAGCTGGATGCTCGATGTCCACTTAATGGTGTGAGGAGGCTTTTTCATATAAATCACGTTTTCATCTGCGTGAAACGTCTGAAGCGAACATCTTGCATCAACTGTCGGAAGGGCCCAGACCAGAGGATGGAGCGTCATTGCCTGGGGAATTTCTCCGTGGCATTCCCTGAGTGAACCCGTCATTTTGGAAGACAGTTTGGATCAAAACAAGTAGAACTGTCGTTTCTGACCATGTCCCCCAATAGTCACAGTTTGTTTTCCCTCGATACGATATGTACAAACAGAAGAACGCAACGTGTCACACAGCTCGCAGTGAATGTGGGCGGTGCGAAGAGCACCAGGTTTGCCATATCCCTGGAGACCAAATGCACCGGATTTAAACACAGTCGACAATCTGTGGGACCATATCGTCTGGCTGTTCGTACCGTGGATCCTCAACAGAGAGATCTAGCGAAGCTGGCCACGGCACTGGAGTCGGCATGGCTCCACATCCCTGTCGGTACCTTCCAGAACCGCACTGACTCTCTTCCTGCATGTCTTGCGCTGTAAAAATTGTTATTCAGGCTTTTGGCAGATGGTCACATTAATGTGAGTCTTGTAACTGCGACCGGAACGGTAGCGGGTAGCGGTGTTGCCGAGAACGAAAGCGTGGCGGGGCCAAACGGGAGCAGCCCGCGAACAAACAAAATGAATGGGGAAGGACGACCGAACAAGACCTAATGAACAACAACATGCAAATAGCAATGGGGTCACAAGCGAAACCTCACGAATCCACAACATCCGAAACCAAGTAAACAAGCTGTGCGTATGCGAGATATTGATAGACTAACGCGAATATCAGACTGCCTGCTGAGCCTTTTTTACCTTTTTTTCCTTTATTGTGATTTCATTCCCCTGCCCCATATGGGCAGGGGAGGGCTGTCAGTGGCACAATCCGCCACTCTTCAGCCGAGTGACATGACAACTAAGACAAGAATAAAATGTTACATATAAGGCGATAAAAAAGGGGGACATAAAAAAGAGTAATGGGAGATAATGGAGGTAAAAATACACTGACATGGAGACATTCATGGAGGGACAATTAAAAAAGTCGACATAAAGTAAAAAAAACACAGTTGGCGATTCTTAAAACACAGACACTGGAAGCACACGCACAGGTTAAAAGTCGGCCACAGTATTAAAAACACTCCAGAACAACACACTTAAAACCCAGTTGTAGCACACACAGTGAATAATAAAACTGCCAGGTGTGACCTGCCGAGGGAGAGGCCGGAGAGGATGGAAAAGGAGGGGAGAGCAAGGGGCAGCAGGGGAGGTGGTGGGATGAAGAGAGTAGAGGCGTCAGCTGGTATACAAAGAGGCAGGAGACTGGTGGGGCAGGAGCTGAAGAGGGAAGACAAGGTAGGAAGGAGTGCAGAGACACTGAAGACGAGCACAAGAGAGGGAGGGGGAGTAGGAGGGGGAAGCCGCTCAGGAGAAGGGAGGGGGAGGAGACGGAGCCCTGAGGAGGAGGCAGGAAGATGGGGTTAGAGTTGGTAGGAAGGATAGATGTCAGGTCGAAGCTCATCATCCGGGAGGGGTAGATGGTGGAAGTTACATTGGGAAAGGAATCAGAGGGTTGGGAGATGGAGAGAGGGTGGGACACAACGGTAAAGGCGCGGCAACGAGCTGGGGCTGGAGAGGAAGGGAGACACCAGGGGGTGAGGGGGATCCGTGCGGCGGGCAATATATAGTGTGCGGGTGTGTTCAGGGAAAAGGAGAAGGTAGGGGAAGGGGATGATGTCATAGACGATGTGCATGGGGGACGGAAGGCGGATGCGGAAGGCGAGGCGGAGTGGATGGGGTTCGAGGATTTGGAGGGATTTATAGAACCTGGGAGGGGCGGAAATCCAAGCCACGCAGGCGTAACAGAGGATGGCGCGGATCAAGGATTTGTAGGTGTGAAGGATGGTGGAAGGATGCAGACCCCATGTCCGGCTGGACAGGAGTTTCAGGAGGCGGATTCTGTTGTGAGCTTTGTGTTGGATGGTAAGGAGATGTGGAGTCCAGGTGAGGTGGCGGTCGAGTGTGAGGCCAAGGTATTTGAGGGTAGGAGTGTTGTGGATAGGACGGCCATAAATGGTGAGGTAGAAATCATGGAGGCGGAAGGAGCGGGTGGTGCGGCCTATGATGATCACCTGGGTCTTCTGCTGAGCGAGAGGGAGGCGCTTAAATACGTGATAGAATACGTTGCTATTGGCTGCTGGGACCACGTGCTCCACCGTGGCGCCCTCACATTATACCTCTAGTGGTTATCGAGGTCCATGCTGTCTGGCGCGGATTCGAAACCCGCGGCGCTCGGTACCAGAGTGAGTGTAACAAATCACTGTATGTTGATGCTAATCTATGTTTCCGTTATTTTGTACCGTAGCTGTTGCCTAACCCTATTCGTCCATGTGGCACATCTGCACAGTTGCTGGTTGCAAGCAACTCACAAAGCAGCGGCTACTTCGGTGGTAAGAGTTTCTCTCCCTGGCACATTTATATGCTGGAAACCAAGTGCTTTTAGTGAATACAACAGTTGTCATTTCGTGTATGAATTATTTTGTTTTATAAACTACTCCGAACCGCAGTTGCGAGATGCGGAGAGGTAGCAATATATTCGTAAATATTGCTTTGCGTATAAAATGATATCAAACTTTTAGGCTCATTTTAGCGTAATGTGTATGTAGTTTGGCTTCCCATTGTGCATGGTGTTTCAGGAGAAACAGTAAATATTTCCGAAGGTTAATGAACTGTTTAAAAACTTGTGTGGTATAAATCTTCTAAGGAATTTTAGGGTCCGAAGGTAGCTGCTAATCCTAAATTATTATGGAATCAGGGTATAACCGGTTTAGCGAGACTGAATCACATCTTCACTTTAAATTTTGTTGAATTGCTTTAAGGTATTAAACCAGTACGATGCCCCAATGGTCTATAAGGTACATCTCCTGGCACCAACGAATACAGTGGATGTTGAAAGATTTGAAATTTTTTTTACTATGTATAGATTAAGCTGCGGTTGCCCACAGAGAAATCTTAGATTTAAGAATGTGGTTGGATTACATTCCAACAGCTCTACCTCTATACCAACAAAAATTGGACACACGTTATGCAAACTATTTGTTCGAATTAATATGAACTAATTCGAATTAATATAGACTACTTCGAAAAAAAATTCCCTATAATATCCATTTTTGTTGGTACAGAGATAGAGCTGTTAGGATGTAACCCAAAAAAATACACAATATGTTAAGCAAAAGCAAATGATTGTTCAAAGCCGACTATCATAAATTCCACCTCTGACGTTAATGTACATTCAAATTCTCTTGAAACCTCCACACGTTGCTATTCCGCGGTCGTCTTTGCTTTAAGGGGACAGGACTGTTCATAACCCGAACGATCGCTCATCTTTTATGTTTACTTTGTCTATTTGGAACGTCGCCTGTGTACCATCGCTAGAGGCAGAAATCGAAACTGGTAAGATTATGCGACTCTGATGTGCAAATAACGTGAAGATTACTACCGATTCATCTTACGGGGAATGTTAGGTTTTAGATGATGAGCCAAATGTCACCTATTGATTGGAATATGCAGGGGCCTCGCCATCATGGAAGAACTCACTCATGCTTACTGAAGTGTTGGCAGAAGAGCCAACACCGTGTTGCTATAGGAGGCCGAAATGCACGCTTTTAAGCTCACGCAGATTGGCGTGAGGTCTGGTACAAGGTAAAGTAATTAACAGTAGCAAATAAAGTACGAAGATCTTGGAATACTTAACTTTAATCCATAATTGGAGAACATCGCTCTTGACGGTACATGTTTTATAATTTCAATATTAACTGGTAATGGCGCCTTGCTAGGTCGTAGCAAATGACGTAGCTGAAGGCTATGCTAACTATCCTCTCGGCAAATGAGAGCGTAATTGTCAGTGTAGCATCGCTAACAAAGTCGGCTGTACAGCTGGGGCGACTGTTAGGAAGTCTCTCTAGACCTGCCGTGTGGTGGCGCTCGGTCTGCAATCACTGACAGTGGCGACACACGGGTCCGACGTATACTAACGGACCGCGGCCGATTTAAAGGCTACCACCTAGCAAGTGTGGTGTCTGGCGGTGACACCACACTTACAGTCAGAGAAACGTCTTTCACTGATATCAGAAGCTCGTTTTCAAGAAAATTTAGAGAACAAGCCCCTGTAAGACAATGTAGTAACGTAACAAGCCCAGTCAACTGATGTCTGTAATACCACACCACAAATATCTTGAAAATATGTCTCCCCAAAGAAATACGGATTTTTGTCGGACCGCAGGCCTGGGTTACGAGCGTTAGTGATACCATATTTGCCGTTGAATATAGAAACTATCTATTTCACAGTTGCAACTGCGGTCTTTAGGACTAAGTGGTACTGCAAAAGCTAGAAGAATACAAATAAAAAGGCATAGAGTGTATACGCAGAGTTGAACGTACATACCATATAGATAATAGACATTACAAAAAATGGTGAACGTAAACACACCACTTATAAAGGCATTACTTGCATTTTGCTTGAGTGCGTGTCAGGTTTTAAAATTCTTCGAAATGTATAGATGTCGTCATCGAAAGTTAAGCCTTTTCACTGCAGAAATACAGTAAGATTAAGCGAATGCGAAGCTCTCTAGATCGTGAAAATGTAAATTAAGTGAACTGTTACCGATGTTAACGTCCTCCATATAAATCGCTATAAATCAGTGTTCTAAACACACTAAAATACATCCACGAGTTACTGTACGTGCACTTATCACAGGTAGCTCATTCCAACGATAACTATTGTAAGCGTCATATTACAACATCATTATACACCTCTTGACAACATATAGCTCTCTTATTGATGAAATCGTGGTAAGGTCCAAGAGGACAGGATAGGAAAATTTCTTTATAACAGAGTGGCGTAAAAATACGTTGCTATCTCTTCTAAAGGTCACATACTGCCTCGTTTTCTCATACAGAACATGGCAACTGTAATGTTCATATTAGTTTTTTTGCATATACATCGCAACTGATGAAACAACATAGATGGTTCGCCCATGAAACAGCCGACAAATTGAGAAAACACGTAACAAGACGTCACCTCGTAAACGCATGATTTTCCTCTCTACGAAGCTCAAATAGAGGAAATAATTATGTAAAAACTTATGTACGTGTAATAATACAAGTCGAAAGTGCTTCAAAGCTATAGAAAAAAATGTAACATTAATTATACAGTATTATGACGCGTTGCTAAAATATATTAGATAAGACAAGATACACTCTGAAGATAAAAGGAAATGCAGAGGATAAATGAATTTACAAAAATAAATTGCATGGGAGAGCTCGCGATTCTCCCTCGTTATCATGTATAAAAGTTGCAATACAATGGGAAACATCGGGGACACTTTTAAGACTTGTCACATAGCATTTATAAAGATCTGGTAAAATACAAGACAGAATCTGAAATTAAATAAAATGAAGATGAAAAAATAACAAATAAAAAGTGGTAGCGCATATGTTTCCTCCTTGTTACTAATCAAATCATCACCTAGAAGGCTATATGTTGTCAACAGATGTTAAATAATGCAGTGATATGAAGCTTACTATTGTTGGCACTGGAATGAGCCATTTCTGATAAGTGCACAGACAGTCTGACTTGCAGATGTATTTTCGCTCCAACATCTTCAGTTCACATGTGGACAGTGTCTTAGAACAAGGATTAATCGCGATTTATGTGAAGAATTTTAACATTGGTAACGCTTAACATAATTTACATCATTTCACGATGTGGAGAGCTTCGCACTTGTTGATGTTACTGTACTTCTGCAGTGAAAAGGCTTAGTTTCCTACGAGTTTAAAGCCTAATATGTGCTGAAGCAAAATGTAAGTGATGTGTTATTTTCAGCTTCTTTGTAATGTCTATTGTCTATATGGCATGTCTGTGTAACTCTGCAAGTACACTCTTTGCTTTATTATTTGTATTCTTCTAGATTTTGCTGTAGCACTTGATAATGGCCGAAAGACCGAAACTGCAGTTGTGAAATAAATAATTTCTACAGTAAAGGGCGAATGTGATGGCATTTTAAAATAATTCGACATGACGGTGAACACCGACCATGAGCAGGTAATCTGTTATTGATACCATCACGAGTGAAAGTGGATTCATAAGTAAACTGTGTTAATGAGATTAACTCGGCGATTTGCTAGTAGCCAACGACAAAATTCCGATCGTAAAACATTTTCCCCTTCTCGAATGTGTTGAAACAGCTGTCGATAACAAGGATAGAGACCATGCATATGTAATGCTCTCCATAATCTTATATGTGGAAACATTTACGTTTAGAAACTTCACTTGCTTGTTGAAGCATTATGTTCTACCAGTTGAACAACATCTACAACTTCATCCACACTCTTTCCATCGGCACTTTCAAGAGACATATGACTGTTGGGCGCTGCACCAGACACACAGTTTAGCGAAGACACTAGTGAACGCTCTTGAATCTGTTACTGTGGTGTTAGGAAATCGTCTGCGGTATTCCCCACAAGCAGCAGCAGCATTTCCATTACAATACCCGTGTACAAACAACATATTGGCATATTTTACAATACTAAGAGGCGTGCCATGCTTAAGGGGCTCCGGAACGCCCTATACTTGCAATGTTAAAATAGCGCTTATAAATTACATCTTACATCACAAAGTATTTGAGGTAGGAAGTTGAACTTTTTACAGATTATTTATTGGAATATGGGCTACAACTTAACCCAGGGATTTCACAAAATTTTAGTTCAGTTATTAAAGATGATTTTTTTTTCAATTGTAATGAAAATTCACATTTTTTTGCAATTTTTTATTTATATATTCAAAAATATACAGTTTTTTGGAAAAAGACTGTGTTAAATTATGCAGAAGGTACTGTGTAACATTTACTGAAAGTTTGAAACAAATATGTTTGGAAGATCCTTAGAAAACATGTAATTAGTATGAGAAAATAAAAGTTTTGGGAATCGAGCGACAAAGATTGGTAAAACTTTTTAGTGCATTCCAGGTCCATAGGATGGATTATCTTCATCCTCTGCAAACTCCTCCTCCAGCTTCCTCTTGTTCCTCCTCCTGTTTACTCTTGCTTGTATTTCTAGACTCTTTACAGCCCTGTCTGCAGCCCGAAGGCGTTCCTTGTCTAAAGCAAGCATCGCCCGTTGTTGTGTTCGTAGATTTTGCTACCATTTTCTTCAGTTGCAGTTACTGCAACACTGTTCCAAAAGGTGGTCATGTGTGAACACTTATCACATTTCAGTTGTATTTCACTGGCAAGTCCTACGTGCTTTATTATGGAGACTTCCAGACCAACTTCACTACAATGAATACATCTTACACAGTTTGAAAAAATTCCTTTGAGAACCGACATATCAAATATTTCATTCACATCCGATTCGCCCATAAAACATTCATAGTTTTCACTCATTGAACCAAGCTTCTTCTGTTAAGTATTTTCTTTCCCACTTTGACTGCTATGGGCAGGTGTACTTGAGAGGTTAGGTTCACTCACTTAGTTATCGTCTTTATTGTTTACAGTAATAACACATACCTTTGGCTTTCCAACATTTCTCCTTTTCTTAAAAGCCTTCAGAGGATTTATAATAACTTTACTTTTACTCATTATTATACTTCAACAAAACAGAGACTCAAGAAACAGAATTAATTACGAATATTTTCGAGATAACGACAGAGTAAATAAACATGAAACAATCGACAATCACACCAGTGATATATATTGAACCATCACAGGTTAGCCACAACTCATACTTTATCTCACATCACTAAAATGTACCTGATGAACACGGACGTTAATAATAACACCATTTGACAGGAGTTTAACAGCGCCACAGTGGGTCACGCCCATGTAGAACACATTTCAAAAAAAATTTAAAAATAGTTGTAGTCTTCGGAATTGAATAAATTATATATCTATTAAAAGGTAATAGTCTGTAGATTCAGAAAACGCAAAAAAGTAAAAATTGAACTTTTCATGATTTTTGAGCCTTTCCGGAGCCCCTTAAACGATACAGTAGCATTGGCCAAGAAATAGCAATGAACAAAACTGAAAAATTCAAACACGTTAACTCAAGTACTATTTCAAACGCCAGCTCATAAAATACAGAAAAAGATAAAAATAAAAATAAAAAACAAATAAATAAATAAAATAAAATAAAATAACTAGCAATCAATAAAGAAGCCCATAGAAGCTGTAGTACCAACACGCAAAATTAAAACCTCTCTCTACAACCAGCTATATATCTATATTCAATAAAAGAACTGAACGTGATAAACGGGATGTTTTCGAGATTGCAGAGAATCTTGCAATCGGTCCGCTATATGCAGTTCGCCGTAGGGTGGCGAGCGTGTAGCGCCGAAGCTTAAGGGAGGAAGGTGTGGACCGGTGGGGAAGACTGTGGTCGGGCAAATGAATGTGATGGTCTGCCACCGAGGGGCTGAGTTTACGGCAGGGATGCAGTGGTGTGGTGCCGAAATATACTTCACAACTTGTAGCAGACACCAGTGGAAGTCGAGCAATGATATGATGCTTTATTAAGCCGTCGTGTACGCCACAGGCTTACATGGAGAGACTCTCTGGGTGAACGAAGTTCCTCGTTAAAGCGGGTTAAGTTGGCTCTTGTAACTGCACTGGGCAGTGACCATTTTGTGGCTCGCTAAAGTGGATTACGATCCATGTTATGCGCCTTTAGCATGACATGAGTGAACATCTGCAAGTCTGCAACATTTTGTCCATGGCCTGTGCTTCGTTTGTGTGGTGTGCGTACTATAAGACCTTCGGTACACACACTATAGAAATGCCACTTGCACCCTTAGAGTAGCAGATTGACGGTGACCAACTTCAAACAAAATTTGATTAATTTTCACACACATTTATTAAAATAATAAAAAGGCATAGATATTTCGTAACTTGAGTCTGGATGCTGTTTACAATGGACAATCTGAAGTTCCTTTGGTCTTGGTACGTTAATCTTATTCTCACATATCTCTGATACTTGACATAATATCTCTACATTTGTCTTCATGGCTATGTACAGGAATATGACAATCTTATTAGGCGCAGACTGAAACTTGACTATAGACTAATGCAGACTAGCTAATCGGAGGTCTGTACACTCGTTATAATACCTCGCGCGTTCAGGTATCACTGCGCGAGTGTGATCCTCGAGGAGAAAAGGTTCTATGTTAGCAGCAATCTCATTGGCTGCGTTACATATTAATACGCGGATCGGCGGAAGCAGAATTGGACCGTCTCTACGACAGCGCCATCTCGTTGTGTGGAGACGGACGAGCGCTGCGCCTGCGCTGTTGTGCTTAGCGGGGCGCGCTCTAGTGGGAAAGTTGTGTACGCGCTGACTACGCGGAACTATGTACACAACAGTTTGCTTACTGCCTTTTGCTCTGCTCCTAACAGCACTGAGCTTTATTCGAATTTGGTTCGTCAATGTGGTGGTTGCTTTTCAAAAAACATATGTTTTGTTTTCGTATACGTGTTAAAGTTCCTTTTAAAGCTTTTATGTGCTTTCCATTTTATTGGGTTATCTTTAGAAGTCCGAGTTCCTCGGAACACTTTCTTGTTTAATTACGTTAAATTTTGCAATCATTGTCCCATTATCTTATCACAGCAATCATTCACTAACTGTTTATTATTGGATGGCTATTGTTATAGGGTACTGCGTTTTTCAAGTGACGTAACTCCTCAGTAATTTTGCGGTGTCATTAACTGACGCTGTGTGTGTTTTATTAAAAGTTGGGTTTTAAATTTGTCTTGTTTATGACATTTTATTAATTACAGTTATTGCCATTGTGTCGCACAACCCCGAACACGGGGTGAGTTGTAGACTTATGAAATAATTATGTTTGTTGTTACATGTATGCTCGTCTCTTGTTTTAAAAGTTTCCTGTACCATCCTGTAATAGGAGTGTTCATGATAGAGCAGGTGGTCGCTATTGGCATAATGGGGGCTTAGGGTCGTTTTGTGCCCGTTTGTAACAGCCATTGCAATTAACAATGTTTTCTGGTTACAGCTATTTATTTGACGTAAAAGATTGTAATATAGTACTGTGAATTTAAAGTTATAGCGCCGGCCGCTGTGGCCGAGCGTTTCTAGGCGCTTCAGTCCAGAACTGCGCTGCTGCTACGGTCACAGGTTCGAATCCTGCCTCGGGCATGGATGTGTGTGATGTCTTTAGTTTGGTTAGGTTTAAGTAGTTCTAAGTCTATGGGACTGATGACGTCAGATGTTAAGTCCCATAGTGCACAGAGCCATTTTTAAAATTATAGCCTCTAGGGTATGTCCTATGCGCTTCCGAGTTTCAACGTAATTTTGTCCTGTGTCTTGTGTTCATGGTTCTCATGTTCTGTTTTGTTAATGAAAAAGGACAGTTAAGTTTTATTCGAATTGCTACTTACTACATTACATTTGCTGTTCTTCCTGAAACAGCCTAGCCGCCCGGGCTGGCCGAGCGGTGCTAGGCGCTTCAGTCTGGAGCCGCGCGACTGCTACGGTCGCAGGTTCGAATCCTGCCTCGGGCATCGATGTGTGTGATGTCCTTAGGTTAGTTAGGTTTAAGTAGTTCTAAGTTCTAGGGGACTGATGACCTCAGATGTTGAGTCCCATAGTGCTCAGACCCATTTGAACCATTTTTTTTAACAGCGTATAGATGCGCGGGGTCCGTTCCTTAGAAAGGCAGGTGGTGGTGGGCCTATGGAGAGCGTAATATTGGCCCCCACAGATGCGCCGCCTATGTGTCAGAGCTGTGACTGATGACCCGGTCAGGTGAAGCGACGCAGCATGTCAGCCGCCTAATGTGATTACAGCTGTGCAGCAAACGGCAGGGCCCAGAGGCAATCGAGGCGGACTTTACCGCTGAGCAAAGGGCACTCTGCTGTCCGGTCACGTAGGTGTGGCGCGTTGGGCTAATGAGTGGCGTTATATAACGTCCCACGTAACTTTACTGACACAGGATGTTACGGTGTGAGCTGGCGAGGGTGGGAGAGCCCAATTAAAAGGCTTACTGCTGAACAAGAACACATTACACTGCAGTAAACAGGTCATTTCATATGTTATCTCAGAAACGTTTTTAGAGTGGTGTGTACTTGTGGTGCGCATTTTCGCAATCGTCACGCTACTTCCATACCGCCAAATTGAAGCGTTCTCACTGCTAGCAGGAAGGAGTTATGAGACGAACAGCTACACAGCGTTTCAAAACATTGGTGAAGTCACCACCAGCCATTTACATCGAAAGCTTCTTCTAGACTTTTCCATCCTTACCGAGTTCAGCTGCGCACTGAATTGACCAAACTCATGGGATACCCCTAATACTGTGTCGGATCTCCTTTGTCCTGGCGCAGTCCCCTGCAGAAATATTGGGCCATGCTTGCACGAACCAACCTATTAATTATGTCCCACAAATTTTTGATGAGATTCATGTCTGGCGATCTGAGTCGCCAAATATTCGCTCAAATCCTCCAGATTGTTCTTCAAACCAATGGCGAACAGTTGCGGTTCGGTGACATGACGCATCGTTGTTTGGTAACATAAACTCCATCGTCTCCAAGTGATCGAACGTCAGTCAATGATCGGTTCAGTTGGTGCAGAGGACGCAGTCCATTCCATATAAACACAGCCCACACCATTATGGAGCCACAGCCAGCATGCAAAGCTTCATGTTGACAACTTGGGTCAATGGCTTCCTACGGTCCGCGCCGCTCTAGAAACCCTACCATCAGTTCTTACCACCTGAATTAGGCACTCATCTGACCAGGCCACGGTTTTCCAGTCGACTCGGGTGTAACCGATCGCATCGCGAGTCCAGGAGAGCAGCTGCAGGCGATTTCGTGCTGTTAGCGAAGGCACTCGCGTCGGTCGTCTGCTGCCCATTAACGACAAATTTCGCCGCACTGTCCTAACGGATAATTTCGTCGTACGTCCCACATCGATTTCTGCGATTATTACATGCAGTGTTGCTTGTCTGTTAGCAACGGCTACGCAAACGCCGCTGCTCTCGGTCATTACGTGGAGGCCGTGGTGGAAGGTAATGCCTGAAATTTGGTAGTTTTTGTACACTCTTGGTATTGTCGATCTTGAAATATTGAAATCCCTAACGATTTAATGGAATGTTCCGTGCGCCTTGCTCGAACTGCCACTCCACGTTCAAAGTTTGTTGATTCATATCGTACTGCCATAACACGCCGGAAACCCTTTCATACGAGGGGCGTTTGGAAAGTCCGTGCAAAGACCGAGAGATGGCACCACCACCGCATATCGAGGTCATTTTTAGTTAGCAGCATCTCTGGAGAGAGAGAGAGTTTCAGCCATATTGGTCTATTTCTTTGTGTTTGGCATTCGTGTGAATCAACGAAGTCGAGTGATTGTCAAAAAATGGACGAAAAAGAATTTCGAGTGGTGACTAAACATTACTTTATGAAAGGCAAAACATTTCAGCAGACTAAAGAGAAGCTTGATAAACATTACGGTGACTCTGCATCTTCGATTAGAACAATTTATAAGTGGTTTCCAAATTTTCCGAGTGGCCATATGGGCACAAGTGATGCTGAACGTTCTGGACACCCTGTGGAGGTTACGACTCCTGAAATCATTGATAAAATCCATGATATGCCGATGGATGACAGAAGAGTTAAGCTGCGTGAGATTGCTAGTGCTGTGGGCATCTCGAATGAAAGGTTACATAATATTTTGCATAAACATTTGGACTTGAGAAAGCTATCCACAAGATGGGTTCCGCGATTGCTCACACTTGACCAAAAACGGAATCGTGTGAAGTGTTGAAAGGATAGTTTGCAGCTGTTCAGGAAGAATCCGCACGACTTGGAGCGTCGTTTCGTCTCTGTGGATGAAACGTGGATACATTACTATACTTCTGAGACCAAACAACAATCTAAACAAAGGGTTACCAAGAGAGAATCTGCACCAAAAAAGCCGAAGACCATTCCTTCGGTCGGAAAGGTTGTGGCGACTGTCTTTTGGGATTCGCAAGGCATAATCCTCATCGACTGTCCGGAAAAGGGCAAAACTAATACATGTGCATATTATTCATCGTTATTGGATCGTTTGAAAACCGAGCTGCAAGAAAAACGCCGGCGACTGGACCGCAGAAAAGTCCTTTTCCATGACGACAATGCACTAGCACACACCTCAGCGGTTGTGGTCGCCAAATTAATGGATATAGGATTCCAAATCGGTTCACATCCTCCTATTCTCCAGTCTTGGCTCCCTCGGACTACATTTGTCATCCAATTTGAAGAAATGGCTGGCAGGACAAAGATTTTATTCAAACAAGGAGGTGATTGCAGCAACTAATAGCTATTTTGCAGAATTGGATAATTCCTATTATTCGGAAGGGATCAACAAATTAGAACGGCGTTGGACGAAGTGTATAGGATAAGTCTAAAATGAGACTATGTCGAAAAATTAAAAAATAAGGTTTATCCCAAACACGTAAGTAGTTTTTATTTTTGCACGGACTTTTCAAACACCCCTCGTATGAATCCCCTGGGTACAAATTACATATCCGCAAGTAAACTGCCCATTTATATCTTGTGTACGTGCTACTAACGTCATCTATATATTTACATATCGCTATCTCATCACTTTTGTCACCTCACTGTATCTACATCTACCTAAATACTCCCAAGTCACCATAAAGCACTAGCCTCTATACTTCGGCAAGAGCCCCAATTCCGCTTATCTTCGCGAAATTCGCGGCGCTTAACGCGAGATGTCCGTTGGTTTTAGTAGAATCGTTCCTATATATTTCACAAATACTGGTTCCGAAAACATTCTCAACAGTCTCTCGCGATAATTTACGTCTTCTTTCCTTCAGGGGGTTCCCAATTCACTTCACGGAGCATTTCCATAATATTACTCTGTTGATAGACCTTCTAATAACAAATGCACTAGCATGGCTCTGAACTACTTCGAAGCCTTCCTTTAATCCGATCTAGAGCGAATCCTAAACACTCGAACAGTACTCAAGAAAGTGTGGCACAAGTGTTCCGTACGCGGTCACATTGATAGATGAGCTACACATCCCCAGAATCCTCCCAATAAAGCGAAGTCGACCATTCGCCTTCTCTAGAAACGACCTTACTTGCACGTTCCATTTTGTGTCGCTTTGCCACGTTACGTCTGTATATTTAAACGACGTAAATGTGTCAGGCAGCACACCACTGACATGTATTCCAACATTACAAGATTTGTTTTTCCTACTCATCTTCATAAACTCGTGCCGCAGTCGCGTGAACGACACACATGGCTGACAGCAACAATGCAGCAAAACATACGACTTTCACGTGATCGGCAGAGGAGCGTAATACACTCTTCTGGACAGTTTCGTTTATTGAAGTTAGTTTTACAATCAAACAGGTGCTTGAAAGGAGCAGTGAGTTCACGGGCAAATTCAGGTACTCATTTAAAATAAAATGCCGAGAAAATGTTTCATGCACCTTAAGATAGGCCACCCATCTTACATTAGCTGTGCTAAAGTGTAGGGTGTCCATAATTAAAGTCCTAGTTTAAAAACGCTGTAGAAAGAGACTAACTGCTCAGAATGACGTCAAATTTTAACAGCATATTCTTGACGCAGGGAGAAAAGCTATGGATGGAAACTAACCAATACATGGTGTTGCATGAGTCAGAATATGCACACCAACAGACGCGCGGCACACGGTTATTCCTCTGTTTGCGTCCGAGACACCCAGCTTGACAGTCTCCATCAAGGACTGTACGCTGCTGATAAAGCTTTTGTACAAGAACGGTTACCATGCGCCAGTAACCCTGCGGATGTTTCGGAGTAAGAGAGAAGGCATTGGGCCGATGTCTGCCAAGGGTCTGGAGAAAATGATTACAAAATTTGGAAATACAGGTTCTTTTAAAGCGCAGTTTGGCGGAGCGAGGAAAGCAGTTAAAGCGGTGTCTCACCGAGCGAGGGGGCGCAGTGGTTAGCACAGTGGACTCGCATTCGGGAGGACGACGGTTCAAACCCGCGTCCGGCCATCCAGATTTAGGGTTTCCATGATTTCCCTAAATCGTGTCTGGCAAATGCCGGAATAGTTCCTTTGGAAGGGCACGCCCAATTTCTTCCCTAATCCGATGGGACCGATGACCTCCCTGTTCGGTTCCAACCAACCAACCGCGACGTCTATCGAATATATGGCCACAGCATTCAAGTAGAGGAGCGGTGGTGTGGGACCATGCATGCAGCAGGGGGAATTGCCAGAACGTTGAACATGCCAGCGAGCACGGTGGATGAAGTACTATAAACATCCCGCATTGGTTCAAATGGCTCTGAGCACTATGAGACTTAACATCTGAAGTCAGCAGTCCCCTAGAACTTAAACCTAACTAACCTAAGGACATCACACACATCCATGCCCGAGGCAGGATTTGAACCTGCGACCGTAGCGGTCTCGCGATTCCAGACTGAAGCGCCTAGAACAGCTCGGCCACACTCCTGCATTGGTATCCATATAAAATTACCCATGTTCAGAAGTTGCTTCCTGCTGACCTGCCAGCAAGACAAACATTCGGTGTGGAATTCCTTGCTCGCATGAAAGTGAACAACGAATGACCATGGAACATGGTGTGGATATGTTAAACCCAGTTCCATCTCCTAGGACATGTCAATATGCAGAATTGAAGTATACGAGCAACCAAAAATTCGCACGCACATCAACCGGTACCTTTCAGCATAGGTGACTGTGTGATGCGGGTTGACGGCATCGTTGAAATTAGGGCCGTATTCCTTCGAGAAGATGAGTCCTGCGGGTTCTGTTACATGTATCGTCAAGGGTAAACGCTAAGAAAATCGTCAGCGTACCAACGTCATTCCAACCCTCCAACAAATGGTTCAAATGGCTCTGAGCACTATGGGACTTAGCATCTGAGGTCATCAGTCCCCTAGAACTGAGAATACTTAAACCTAACTAACCTAAGGACATCGCACACATCCATGTGCGACGCAGGATTCGAACCTGCGACTGTAGCGGTCGCGCGGTTCCAGGCTGAACCCCTAGAACGGCTCGGCCACAGCGGCCGGCCAACCCTCCAACAGCGTGGATGTGTGGCTAGGAACATTTTTATGCCACGACGGGGCACTCGTCGGCACATTACACAGCCAGTGAAGCGGCAGCTACAGAGATATTTCGGAAATGCTAGAATTATCATTATTCATTTCTCTATAGCCTGGCCGTCCAGATCGCCTGATCTTAATCCGTGCGACTTCTGGCTGGGGGTCATGTGAAACAGTTGTGTTCAGTGCTCCAATTATGAACTTATTTGAACTGAAAGTACCCATTGCGCAACGCATTCTGAACGTGATCCCCAAGACACTCCGATCTGTTGTGAAACGTGCTGTTTCTCGATTTCAACTTGTAGAAGAAAATGGTGGACATCTTACTGAACATATCTAGCGCCAGTCTCGCGACAATCAGAAACCAAAGTAATTTTGCTTATTATGCGGTTTTTGCCCCTGTTGTTGTTGTTGTAGTCTTCAGCCCTGAGACTGGTTTGATGCAGCTCTCCATGCTACTCTATCCTGTGCAAGCTTCTTCATCTCCCAGTACCTACTGCAGCCTACATCCTTCTGAATCTGCTTAGTGTATTCATCTCTTGGTCTCCCTCTTCGATTTTTACCCTCCACGCTGCCCTCAAATACTAAATTGGTGATCCCTCGACGTCTTAGAACATGCCATACCAACCGATCCTTTCTTCTAGTCAAGTTGCGTCACAAGCTCCTCTTCTCCCCAATTCTATTCAATACCTCCTCATTAGTTATGTGATCTACCCATCTAATCTTCAGCATTCTTCTGTAGCACCACATTTCGGAAGCTTCTATTCTCTTCTTGTCCAAACTATTTATCATCCACGTTTCACTTTGCTTTCCTTGATGTTCATTTTATACCCTCCTTTCAAGACACTGTCCATTCCGTTCAACTGCTCTTCCAAGTCCTTTGTTGTCTCTAACAAAATTACAATGTCGTCGGCGAACCTCAAAGTTTTTATTTCTTCTCCAAGGATTTTAACACCTACTCCGAACTTTTCTTTTGTTTCCTTTACTGCTTGCTCAATATACATATTGAATAACATCGGGGATAGGCTACAAACCTGTCTCACTTCCCTCCCAACCACTGCTTTCCTTTCATGCCCCCCGACTGTTATAACTGCCATCTGATTTCTATACAAATTGTAAATAGCCTTTCGCTCCCTGTATTTTACCCCTGCCACCTTCAGAATTTGAAAGAGGGCATTCCAATCAACATTGTCAAAAGCTTTCTCTAAGTCTACAAATGCTAGAAACGTAGGTTTGCCTTTCCTTAATCTTTCTTCTAAGATAAGTCGTAGGGTCAAGTATTGCCTCACGTGTTCCATTCGTCTGTAAAGAATTCGCGTTAGTATTTTGCAGCTGTGACTTATTAAACTGATAGTTCGGTAATTTTCACATCTGTCAACACCTGCTTTCTTTGGGATTGGAATTATTATATTCTTCTTGAAGTCTGAGGGTATTTCGCCTGTCTCATACATCTTGGTCACCAGTTGGTAGAGTTTAGGCAGGACTGGCTCTCCCAAGGCTGTCAGTAGTTCTAATGGAATGTTGTCTATTCCGGGAGCCTTGTTTCGACTCAGGTCTTTCAGTGCTCTGTCAAACTCTGCACGCAGTATCGTATCTCCCGTTTCATCTTCATCTACATCCTCTTCCATTTCCATAATATTGTCTTCAACTTTTGCCCCTAGGATAATTAAAAACTAATGTCTTTTGTTTTTTATGAGGTTTTTGGCCTCAGAACAATTAAAAACCGATTTTTCCCACCCCATGTTGTACGACGTTTCCGTGGGGGTGGGCTTTCCTAACTAATAGTGCCACGTCTCTTGACTGCCGAGCTTGTACAGCCATGTACATTAAACAGCACGGATGGTGTAATGTGCAAGTCAAACCATAACCGTCGTTAGCGATTCATCTGCCATTTGTAGCCGACCCCATTTACGTTAAGACGCTTACAGCGCCAGTTATTGGTAAAATTTTCGTAAAATGGTTTTCTGTTCCACGACGTTTTCCCCTGCGTCAATAATAGCTGCTCAAGTTTGGCGTAATTTTGACCAGTGTTTCTCTTTGTACGGCGTTTTGAAATTGGAACTTTAATGATGGACAAACCGTATTTCACACACATTAAGATGGACAACGCAACTTACATCATCCACCCCGGTTGCGGGCAATGTAATTGGGGTTAACTATCTTAAGGCGCATGTCATTTTTTCCGGGTCAATTATAGTTTGCACATCCTGTGTAAAGAATTTTAGTCGCCTGTGCATTAAAGAAAAAGTATTTGTATGTGAGATCTTAGAGGATATGATCACCAAACGGTTTAAAACATGCTCCTAACATTTGTACAAACATTACCAGCGTTGTCAGTTTATGGCGTGTTTTCCAAACCGCTAGCGGGTGTCCCAGCGAACAGCTTGACTGTGAGAACAGAGACGCTGTGTAACTCCCCGCCAATCGCAGCCTTCGCGAGAGAAAATGACAACGGCCCCTGAGTGGCTCCGGTCCCAGAGTCCTCTTCCTGCCGCCCCTTATAACTTGCAGACTCCCAACTTTCCCCTCTGCCCGCACTTTTATGCAAAAGTTCGGTCGACTGAGAGAGATCGCCTCATGTGCTGTAAAACACCAGGGAGGGGAA
Source organism: Schistocerca piceifrons (assembly GCF_021461385.2). Lineage (NCBI taxonomy): Eukaryota > Metazoa > Arthropoda > Insecta > Orthoptera > Acrididae > Schistocerca > Schistocerca piceifrons. Next base: position 211,235,040 of record NC_060139.1, on the reverse strand, counting down.
GAAAACGTCCGTCTCCGAGCGGAAGAAAGACGGAGAGAGAGAAAGAGTGAAAGATGGGGAGGAGAGGACGAGAGATATTTCCCGTGATACGGAACGCAGGTTTTAAAGGAGCACTGCGTGAAAGCAGGCTGTTTGGCGACCCACAACCGAATTTACTTTCGACTCGTGACTTCACTTTATCTGCCACTCTGCGACGGTAGAACCAACCCGTTTCTCCAGAGTGCACTTCCTCGAGGAGGCTTTCCTAGAAGTTAGTCGTTAAAGTGGGGCCTGTGCCTCATTGCCTAATCATTAGCTGAAAACCGAATTTTTGTAACTCGCTATTGTGACGGTCCCTAATGAAAGAGGACGGGTCTACAATTTTCTCAATTTCTGGGTTCACGATCATTCTCCTATTTTCCTATCGCTATACAGATAATATTCGTTCAAAGTTTCTAAAGTCGTCTGAAGGTAGTTGAAACCGAAGAACTACTCAAGTTAGATCGTACACTCCACGAGATTTGAGACTTGAGACATAACACTGACTTCCAGAAAAATATCCTCTGCACAGTGCCGAAGACGGCAATGGCACTTAAGTGCGAGAACTATTACACAATCAACTTAATAGCTCGTCCGTCTCAGTTGCTGACAAGAACAATATACAGAAGAACAGAGAAGAAAATTGCGGATCTTTTAGGTAACGATTAGTTTGTCTTTCGAAAAGTAAAAGCACCAGATAGGCGGTTCTGATACTGCGAGTGGTAACAAAACTTAATAAAGCTCTATAAATGTTCCCAGGATTTTCCAGTAAAATGGTGCAAGTCGTAAGAAATGCCCAGGGAAATTGGTGTACAGTCGGATTATTTACAAGAACCGAGGGAGTAAAAGGAGAATGCAAGATGAAGAACGAAGCCTTCCGATTTGAGAGGGTCTAGGAAGGAGATGAATTCTTTCGTCCCTAATGCACTCTTTAAATCAAAGGAGTAGTGACGGAAATAAATGAAGAGTTCCGGGGTGGAATTAAAATTCAATCAGAGTGAAGGCTATCAATGACGAGATTCGTTAATTGCATTGCCGTACTCAGTGAAAGCGGAGAAGAATTGCAAGACCTATTAAATGGAATGAATACTCTAATAAAGGCGCACTACAGACTGAATATAAAGACACGAAATTAATGAGAAGTAGCGGCATGAATTCCGCAAACAGGGAACTTGCGAGAGACACCTATCTCTGTTTTTCCATGAAAATCAGAGCGCCGTAGATAAGCGCCTAGGTTGGCGGTGTGTTTCTCGATTTCGAGAAGGCACTCGATGCAGTGTGCACTCTCGTTTAATGAGCTCGTTTCCGAGCTTAACGACAATCGGACCAGTTGTGGAACTATACTCAGGAACTGCATATTTTAGTCTTAACGGGACGAAATCTGCACATGTAAAAATCATTTCTGAAGTACCACAAGCGAGTGTTATGAACTAGTGGATAACTTTGGAAGCTCCATGAGGCTTTGGGGTGACGATGATGGCTTCAGGGTGATCGCAACACCAGAAAACCAAAGTGAAATGCTTGAGAACCTGCGTACTATCGAAGATTTTATCTTGCACTGGTCGTTAGTTCCAATGTAAATAAATGTAACGGGTTGCACGTAAGTGAAGAGATCTTTAACTGTTCGATTGCACTATAGATCAAATTTCACTGGAAACAGCGACAACAGTAAAATACCTGGCAATAACTGTCTGGAGCGACTTAAAGTGGATTGATAACATAAAAACAATAGTGAAATCGGATTGCAGATTCAGATTTATTGGAAGAAATTAAGAAAACGTAATCTGTCCACGAAAGAAGCAGCTTCCAAACAAAAACAAAAAAAAAACAAATTGTTCTGCCGTATCTTGAGTACTGTTCATCTGTCTGGGACCATTACCGTGGTGGATTAATTGAAGAGATACAACGAAGAGCAACATGTTTCGTCACGGTATCGAGTAGTTGGCGCCGACGCATTACGAAGATTCTAAGCAAACTACAGCGGCTACAAGAGAGAAACTGTGTATCATGGAGAGGTTTACTGAGAGCGTACGTTCCTCCCGCATATGTATCACGAAATGACCATGACCATAAAATCAGAGAAATAATGGCCGCTTGGTTTATTTCCACTCAGAATTCTGGAGTAGAGGGGAAAAGGATAACGGTACCAGATGTTCCCTGTACCAAACGGTGTGAGGTTGATTGCGGAGTACCTATCAACATTTGGAGCACAGAATTGAATGGAAGTGAATCGTTACTTTGGAGAAACGGGAAAAGAAGGAAATCTATGGGTATGATTTGTGGTGCTACAGAAGTATGTGGAACATTGTGTGCACTGATACGATAATAAAAGAGAAGATTCTCTGGAGAATGTGCAAGGAGAGAACATATTGCAAAAATTGACAAGAAGAAGGGACAGGGTGATAATGTCTTAAGACATTAAGGAATAACTTGCACAGTACTTGAAGGAGTTGTAGGAGCTCTCGCCCTGTCCCTGAAGGCTCAAGGAAAGTAAAAAAAGTGGTTCAAATGGCTCTGAGCACTATGGGACTTAAATATCTGAGGTCATCAGTCCCCTAGAACTTAGAACTACTTAAACCTAACTAACCTAAAGACATCACACACATCCATGCCCGTAGCGGTCGCGCTGCTCCGGACTGAAGTGCCTAGAACCGCTCGGCCACTCCGGCCAGCTCAAGGAAAGTCGTCTTCTGCCTTACGGCGGCATTCGGATGCGGTGTGGAGGGACATGTGCTCAGCAGACCCTTCTTCCGACCGCTTTGCTGACTTACCAGACCGTCGACTTCTCATTCATGTATTTCCTCAGTTGGCATCAGGAGGCTGAGTGCACCCCGTACCTGTCCTCCCACCAGGGAAAAATACTTTGCAGTGTCGGGAATAGAAGCTGGATCTTCTGCATGACAGCCATCTACGCTCACAACTGACTTTTTTCTTTTTTCTAGGCCAGAGGCTTGGTGGTCTAAAGCCTGGACCGCCTGTTTTTCCTTCAAGTTCATCACATTCTTGAATATACCTTATCCGATAAAAAAGGAGATTGCATTGAACTGTGCTGTGACACGTTTCTGCTCGCATTCCTTGTACTCTGTGGTGAGGGAGCTCTGATTACCTGTACTATGGGTTCTACGTATTCAAGACGCATCGTCTGTTGTACTGTCCTCTATTCTCTGCCCATTTTCATGCTGGGTCTCTACCTCAATTCGGTCAAGGTCTCGATCTGCCATTGCTAACCTTTACGAATCCCTTATTTTCTGTTATAAAAGCAATTCACGCGCCCTACTTCGCGTCAACATGCGCTCATACGATCTCACGCGTTTCATAAAGTTTTTGCACACACGACTTGACAATCAATTCACTTACTTCTTGGGTCAGAACCAACTTGTCAACGATGTATCCGCCACCTGTGCGCTTGCATTGAGGAGTAAACTTAATTCTAACAATATTGAAATTCATAACTTAATTATGCTATTGTCTCTGCTACAATGTCTCACTTTCTATTGAATACTTTCTTACTATCTATCGCTGCAGCTACTGTTTTCGACTATGTATAACTTTAAGAAAAAAAATTTTATTACGAAAATTTTTCAGCAGGATATTTTTTTGACCTAGTTAGGCATGTGGTCGACCTTCAATCATGGTATTTTACCATGATTGGCTGGGTCGCCATTTTCTAACATTCTGCGTGGTGTCTGTTTGTTCTATATCGTGTCTCCCTACCACTTTCGCGCAACGACGCTCTGAGCGTGTTTTTTAGGGAATTGACTAGTTTGAACCTGGGACCTGTTGCTGGTAAGGAGACGCCAGACCACACATGACGTGTAGAGTTCAGAAATTTAGTGGTAGGGGTTCAAGGCTTTCCTATTTTCAGTTAGCTGGTAAAATAACGTCGAAAAAGCAGTTAAGTTTACCATTGGAAATTTTATTCTACTCACAAAACATTGTTTATAAATTGCACTATTGATAAAAGGAAATGTTTTAATACAGGATGATAAAAACCAACTGCGTTCAACAAAAATGTGAACGAATATTCCCTGAATGGGTTTCCAAGTTCTACAATGGATCAAAGGATGACCTATACCATATCACATCTATAATCTAGGTTTAACTTAAGTTTCACAAGAGAGAAAACTATCAAAATGGTCTACAGTGATCCTCAATTATCTTTAATTACTTATCTAACATATCGTAAATTACAGTGGCTGATGTGGCTTCTCAATAACTATATAACAGAAAAATCATCGCGTTTCAGATTTTTACTTCAAGTGGCAAATGTGAACGCCATGAGCTTTAGTTGACGATCGACACTAGTATTACGCAAAAAGGGGGTGTAACAGATGAGACTTCTGCAGTTCTGAGTGAAGCTTTATGTGCTGTTATGTGGCATCGTGTGCGTTCATTACCTTGTCGGTGTTCGTCAGGGGGCGGCGGGTAGCACAGCTCCGCTCACCTCGCCATCTCGGAAGCAGCTCTCCCCTAACTTCTCCTTACTACAATTTACCGAAGTTGGTTTAAGAAAACTATCTGGTTGTGTTTTCATCACACCAATCAGGGTCTCAATTTTAACCTTAAGATCCGCCTACAAAAATTCTGTCTATCCAATGAGAAACATTATACTTTTCATGGTGGGGCAATGTTTTTAAAGTTTGCAACGTAACAGAGACGCTAAAACTTGCAGTTGGGGTGGCCCTTTTTGTGTTATCGTAAGATCTATACTGTTCTTCTGGAGGGCTCTAGCTTTTAACATGGGCTGGGGGGTGGTCCCAGCGGTTAGCTGGCGACGTGGGTGTCCGTCCCTTATCGTAGGGCCTTCCAGCTTAACACGGTTCTGCTCTCGGCTTCTGTTCTCGTTTCTCCCCTCGGAACTGCGTCTGTCTCATGGTGGGAAGGTATGACATGCATTTAGGCATTCTTGAGTTAGTCTGTGGTATTCCATTTGCTCACTCGTTACTCGTATTACTTTGGTTAATTTAATGTCACAATTTATTCGGAGCTATGTGACATACTACTGGACTTGCTTATCATGTCAGGGTTTTCATGGAAGGTGTTGGATTTGCCTGACACCTTACAAGAAGTATTTCTGTTAATGCCAAATTAAGACATTACAAAACAGTCGTCTTACCAGAAGCCTTGTAGGCCTCAGAAACGACTAATCACGCTAAGAACGAAAATCAAGGAAATGGAAAAGCAAGAGAAGAAAATTCTGAGAAAGATCTATGGGCCAATTCAGAGAGAGTGGAGCTGGATAAAAAGACCGATAAAAGAGGTGTACAAACAGACAGAGACAATTACGGACAACATCGGAAATACACTCCTGGAAATGGAAAAAAGAACACATTGACACCGGTGTGTCAGACCCACCATACTTGCTCCGGACACTGCGAGAGGGCTGTACAAGCAATGATCACACGCACGGCACAGTGGACACATCAGGAACCGCGGTGTTGGCCGTCGAATGGCGCTAGCTGCGCAGCATTTGTGCACCGCCGCCGTCAGTGTCAGCCAGTTTGCCGTGGCATACGGAGCTCCATCGCAGTCTTTAACACTGGTAGCATGCCGCGACAGCGTGGACGTGAACCGTATGTGCAGTTGACGGACTTTGAGCGAGGGCGTATAGTGGGCATGCGGGAGGCCGGGTGGACGTACCGCCGAATTGCTCAACACGTGGGGCGTGAGGTCTCCACAGTACATCGATGTTGTCGCCAGTGTTCGGCGGAAGGTGCACGTGCCCGTCGACCTGGGACCGGACCGCAGCGACGCACGGATGCACGCCAAGACCGTAGGATCCTACGCAGTGCCGTAGGGGACCGCACCGCCACTTCCCAGCAAATTAGGGACACTGTTGCTCCTGGGGTATCGGCGAGGACCATTCGCAACCGTCTCCATGAATCTGGGCTACGGTCCCGCACACCGTTAGGCCGTCTTCCGCTCACGCCCCAACATCGTGCAGCCCGCCTCCAGTGGTGTCGCGACAGGCGTGAATGGAGGGACGAATGGAGACGTGTCGTCTTCAGCGATGAGAGTCGCTTCTGCCTTGGTGCCAATGATGGTCGTATGCGTGTTTGGCGCCGTGCAGGTGAGCGCCACAATCAGGACTGCATACGACCGAGGCACACAGGGCCAACACCCGGCATCATGGTGTGGGGAGCGATCTCCTACACTGGCCGTACACCACTGGTGATCGTCGAGGGGACACTGAATAGTGCACGGTACATCCAAACCGTCATCGAACCCATCGTTCTACCATTCCTAGACCGGCAAGGGAACTTGCTGTTCCAACAGGACAATGCACGTCCGCATGTATCCCGTGCCACCCAACGTGCTCTAGAAGGTGTAAGTCAACTACCCTGGCCAGCAAGATCTCCGGATCTGTCCCCCATTGAGCATGTTTGGGACTGGATGAAGTGTCGTCTCACGCGGTCTGCACGTCCAGCACGAACGCTGGTCCAACTGAGGCGCCAGGTGGAAATGGCATGGCAAGCCGTTCCACAGGACTACAGCCAGCATCTCTACGATCGTCTCCATGGGAGAATAGCAGCCTGCATTGCTGCGAAAGGTGGATATACACTGTACTAGTGCCGACATTGTGCATGCTCTGTTGCCTGTGTCTATGTGCCTGTGGTTCTGTCAGTGTGATCATGTGACGTATCTGACCCCAGGAATGTGTCAATAAAGTTTCCCCTTCCTGGGACAATGAATTCACGGTGTTCTTATTTCAATTTCCAGGAGTGTAGAAGGGCTAAATTCTATGGGCACATTTATAGATGAACGAAAATAGGCTGATCAAAAAGATTTTTAACATTGTGATGAGTAATACGATGAAAACTAACTGGCAAAGGAAACCAAGGAAACTCTAGAAACTAAATATCTCCACAAAAGAAATAAAAAACAGAGAAAAGTACAGAGAAAAAATCAGGAAGCAGAAATTCTATGAAACATCGAAAGAGAAGAAACCAGGAAAGAAGTGGACAGAAGAGAGGAAGAAGAGACACAGTGAATATATGAGAGTTCTTGGGAAGAGAAAAGAAAGAGACAAAAAAAGTGCCATGAAAATTGATTGTGTTTTAACGCTCTCCTAAACGGGGAATTAACGATAATAATAATAATAATAATAAAAACTTTTTATTAATTAATTTATTTTTTTGTTAAGCCATTTCCGTCACACCAGACTACTCAGCTATGGAGGCTGACCTACGGAGCTGTAGGGCGTAAAAGCAGTAGGGCTGATTGAAGTAAATCCAACAAATAATTGAGGCCATTGGGTGTAAATGAGGCTCTGGGATGAAAAGGTTGTCACAGAAGAATTCATGGCTGGGACACGCCCGATAAAAAAGGAGCTGTTTCTGAGTTGCTCACCGATGTACTGTTGCAGTTCTTAAAAAGCGTCCAGACTACTTCTTCTTCTTCTTCTGAGGCTCTACAGTTCAATGTGAACCTTGGCCACTTCAACAATTCCCCGTCACTTACGACTCTTCAACGCTCGAGCTTCCCATCCTCTACACACTGTTTTGTGCAGGTGCTCCATGACTCCATCTATTCATTCTCGGTCGATACCTGAATTTCAAAATGATATCCTTTTAGTTGTTTCCATATCACTTACCCGTAAAACGTGTCATGCCCATCTCAGTCTGGCTGATTTCAAAAAAATTTGATCAAGTGAATATCCACAACTGAGGAACGTATTTATAGAATAAAAACCGATGTAGTTGCCAATAACTTCTTAATTTATTCCACGACCGCTTTCGAAGTGTAAAGCTCCGTCTTCAGGTGACACCAAATAAGTAATAGGAACATAAATGTGCGACGGTCAGGCTGGTCAGTCATGGGTGACCACACCCATGTTAAACAAATCCACAGGAGCGTAGGACCAGCAACCACAGCATCCACCTGCACAGTTCTAGACGGAAGTGACTATTCCTTGAGAGTACTTCTTGAGGACTTTCTCGCCAGTCGTATATTTTTTTTTCTGTTGGTTGATATTCAGTCCCATATTTCTAGTGGCCTGCTCAAGTGCTACGAATGTGTCCTCCAGCGCCCTCTGAGTTCTTCCAGCTATATCTACGTCATCGGTCATTTCCGTATCGTGTTGTCCAGGCGGGCGCTGTTACTGTTGGTCCTACGCTCCCACGCATTTGTTTGACGTGGGTGTGAACCCCGAAGACTGACTGGCCCCACCGCTACACATTTAGGTTCCCATTATACGTTTGGTGGCACCTGAAGATGAAGCTTTAAGCTTCGAAACTGGTCTCGGAATAAATTAAGCAACCATAGGCAACTGAAGTGGACTTTTATTCTACAAACTGTCCAGTGTTCACTATTATTCTAATAGGAGGAGCTTTCTATATATATTGTACAGCTCATGATTGTAGCTTTCCACCATCTTCCTCTATCACACATTGGGTCAATGACTCTTGGAAGTACTTTTCTCCCAGAGGTATCTAGTATCTAGTATCCTTTCATGTTTATGACAAAATTTCCGAGGCGTACGTAAGCCGAGTCTCGTAAGTGTGAATAAATCATTGCTCTAGTGATACGAGTTAAGACCGTTGAGGAAGATAGTTTTTTCAGTATTCGAAGGGATTTGGGGATTGCAGCCAGTCGTCTTCAGGTGCGCCATCGAAGACTGACGAAGACGTTCTCTGCTCCACCTTATGTAGCGCGTGCGTCAGATTCACTGTAACAAAAGGACCACACCGCCCGGCGGCAGCGCCTTTGATGGTGGAACTGTGAGGATCGGCTGTCTTCGGCGCTGCCGCTCGCCTGGAAAATTGGAGTATGGTCGCATCTTCATCTGGAGCAAATCTCGGAGATGACGGGATTTCACACATTAACCTGCTAGTGGCCGCTGTCATGGTTCATCACATTTTCCGCTGTGCGTATTTCAGCGGATTCTTTTGTTATGGAGTCTCAAAAAGATGTTGCTTTGCCCAAAATTGTTTTGTCATTGCAAACTTGGCTCTGAGCCCTAAGGGACTTAACTTCTGAGGTCATAAGTCCCATAGAACTTAGAACTACTTGAACCTAACTAACCTAAGGACATCACACATATCCATGCCCGAGGCAGGATTCGAACCTGCGGCAGTAGCGGTCGCGCGGTTCCAAACTGTAGCGCCTAGAACCGCTCGGCCATCCCAAGCGGCCATTACAAACTTGCTGGATTGCAGAAGGCGAGTGCAACGATTATGTTCCGTCAAACGTTCTTTCATTGTGAATGTCGTTTGTCCTATATAGGCCATACCATGCTTGCAAGGTATTTTGTAAATTCCCGCCTTCCGCAATAATAAATATCCTTCACCTATCCCCGAAGGTCTGAAATCTTAGATGGTGGGCGGAAAATCCCTTTCTCCTGAAAACTTCTAAGGATCCTTACTATTTTTAAGAAAAATTTCCAACGAAGGGAAGAAAAGCTAGAGACTTCGCTGGCGCTTTCTCCTCTTCATCCACTTCCCGGTTCTTTTAGCTGAGAATGCCCTGTTGATCTGCTGCGTAGAATATCCATTGTCTCTAAACACTGTTCTTAAATGCGCAAGCTCTTTAGGTAAACTATCAACATCCGACACTGTGTACGCGAGTTTTGAGCACACTTATGGTTTGTGACAGCTGATGGCAACTTGAAGAGTGAAAGCACAAATCAGTATGAATGGACTTACGATAAACAGAAAGTCCCAGAGTTTTTTCGGTATAAAGTAGGTTCCGTTGGCAGCTATTAATCTCCGTTTAATTTCGTAAGACCCGCCTCCGTGGTGGAGATCGCTGCCACACTCCTGTGCGGTGGCACTAGGTTAGGAGGTACCCCGGTTCGAATTCTGATGGAAGGCGATATTTTCGCTGCCATTATTTGGCCGGGAAGGGGAGGACACGTGGTGAGGTGAAGTTCCTGTTCACCACTCTTTGTGCCAATGTCCTGGGTTAAATTCTAAACCCCTCCGCTATGTCTCATGAAGCGAGGGCATCTGACTCTCTTGATGGTTATCCGCCCATCGGATGGGTATGTTGAGCTCGGCGGCCCCCGTGGTGCTACTCGCAAGTAGGCTATGTGCTAGCTCCATAACGACACCAGCCCAAAACTGCACTGTGCAAACAATCATCACAGTCATACACACAACACAGGTACACATTTGACCATTCATAACAGGTTGGAGGAAGGCACTGACAAACCACCTCCACTAGGAGCTTGTAGGATTACAGGATCTGCTTACCTATGCTCATATCCAGAATACAGCACTATTTATTTATTAATTTCTCCCTGGGTGTCAACTGAATAGGTGACTTTCGATCTCAGGTATTTACACTGCTCAAGTCTCGCAGAAGTAGAATCGCCCATTGCTGTTGAGGGTGGCATGTCCTCCTTAAGTAATTTCCCAGCAACCGTATATTTTGTTTTCTACTGAATGATATTCAGTCTGATATGCCTACTGACCTACTCAACTCCTACGAACGTCTCCTCCGTTACCTTCTGAGTTTTTGCAACTATATTTATGTCACATATTACCTACATATTGTCGGTGGAACAACGATCAATGCAATACTGGATAAGTACGTGTTTTAATCAATTTTCCCTACTAGCTACCAGTTTCGATAGCCAGTACAGTGCCGTACAGTGGGGACTATTTAGTTATGAAATTTCGTGCCTTATAGTTTTATGCTATTTTTAGATGTCTTTTACATTGCGACATTTTGAAAAGATTCAAAAAGGAAAAAATAAATTAAATAAACTCTGTTCATAAGGGACACTCTTACCACTGCTGGTAGCAATTTACGTCTATGTAATGCTCAACATTTACCTTTCCTTTTAGTATTTGACACACCTGCTTGCACAGGGGTAAGAGTCTATCTACACTTTTTATGGTTCGCCATATACTATACGTTTGCCGTCGTAGAGGGTAATATTCCCGCAAATTGCTCTTCCACTACTGTGCTAACTATGTAATCGAATTATTTAATCATAGGATGGCCTGAAGATGGTTCAATGTACCGAATCCGTTAACCAGTCGGCAAAGTAAATAAACTGTGACTACAGACTAAAACATACAATTTTGCAGTATATACAGGGTGGTCCATTGATAGTGACTGGGCCAAATATCTCACGAAATAAGCATCTAACGAAAAAACTACAAAGAACGAAACTCGTCTAGCTTGAAGGAGGAAACCAAATGGCGCTATGGTTGGCCCGCTAGATGGCACTGCCATAGGTCAAACGGATATCAACTGCGTTTTTTAAATAGGAACCCCCATTTTTATTACATATTCGTGTAGTACGTAAAGAAATATGAATGTTTTAATTGGACCACTTTTTTCGCTTTGTGGTAGATGGCAGCGCCATCTAGCGGGCCAATCATAGCGCCATCTGGTTTCCCCCTTCAAGCTAGACAAGTTTCGTTCTTTGTAGTTCTTTCGTTTGACGCTTACTTCATGAGTTATTTGGCCCGGTCACGATGAATGGACCACCCTGTATGTGTCGTCAGCAAATGTGAGCATTCAGCAGGTTTTCGTGCCTCACAATCTATTCCAAGTCAACAACAAAAATGAGACACTCCAGCGCATCTCCTCGCCTTCAACCATTTTGTATATCTAATGGACCAAAGACAATTCCTCCCGTTCTGACTTATTTTCTCACAAGTCTTAACAATTTTGCAGGAGTTTCTAGTGTAAGTAGGCTGTTTAGGTTTTTATGTTGGTAACGTCACGTAGCGCGCGCTGTATGAAAATCACTGACTGTCCTGTGTGCAGTCTGGGGCTGGTTTACATTTTTGGAATTTGCTATTGTTGTGTTGGGCAGTTGGGTGTTAACAGCGCGTAGCGTTGTGCAGTTGGAGCTGAGCCGCCAGCAGTGGTGGATGTTGGGAGAGAGATGGCAGAATTTTAAGAGCGGACGATCTGGACGTGTGTCCGCCAGAAAGAGTAAATTTGTAATACTGGATATCATGAACTGATATATATATATATTCTATATATATATATATATATATATATATATATATATATATATATATATTATTCTAATATATATATATATATTATGACTTTTGAACATTATTAAGGTAAATACATTGTTTGATAGAGAACGAACAAAACAGTGGGTCTGCATCTTTGATGGCCCACCAATACCATTATTTCTACAAGGACTGCGGTGGGTCTGCACCTCTGGTGGCCCACCAATACCGTAATCTCTAACAGGACTACAGTGGATCTGCTCTGTGATGACCTACCTACCAATATTCTTCAAAACTTCGGCTGACTCTGCTGTGGGTTTGCTCTGTTGTGGACCATTACCTGTCTGCATGTCTGCATTGTCTTTCCGTTGGAAGGACAACACTACTTCTTCAAGACTGCATGGAAATCCACTACTTCCGTGTGTATTTTCTTTTACTGCTCAAACAATGCAATTTTACTGTGATGAATGATCAGGACTGTCTTTATGGACTGTGAGAAAATTTTAGCTTTTAACCAACATTGTATCAATAAGTGTGTGCATTCGATTTCTTTGTTACTCTAATTATGAAAAATTTCTTCAAATCTTTATTGGCCACTGCCCAAAACAATTTGTAAAATTTTTTTGTGGGGAGCGTGGGGGCTATGTAAGTAGGCTGTTTAGGTTTTTATGTTGGTAACGCCACGTAGCGCTCTGTATGAAAATCACTGACTGTGCTGTGTGCACTCTGTGGCTGGTTTGCTTTGCTTGAATTTGCTGTTGTAGTGTTGGGCAGTTGGCTGTTAACAGCGCGTAGCGTTGCGCAGTTGGAGGTGAGCCGCCAGCAGTGGAGGATGTGGGGAGAGAGATGGCAGAATTTTAAGAGCGGACGATCTGGACGTGTGTCAGCACATTTGTAATACTGGATATCATGAACTGATATATATATATATATATATATATATATATATATATATATATATATATATATATATAATGACTTTTGAACATTATTAAGGTAAATGCATTGTTTGTTCTCTATCAAAATCTTTCATTTGCTGACTATGCCTATCAGTAGTTAGTGCCTTCAGTAGTTAGAATCTTTTATATAGCTGGCAGTATTGGCGCTCGCTGTATTGTAGTAGTTCGAGTAACGAAGATTTTTGTGACGTAAATGATTCATGAAAGATATAGGTTATTGTCAGTCAGGGTCATTCTTTTGTAGGGATTATTGAAAGTGAGATTGCGTTTCGCCAAAAATACTGTGTGTCAATTTAGTGTTGATCAGAATAAGTAAAGAGAGAAATGTCTGAGTACGTTCAGTTCTGCTCAGCTGTTTGAAAATCAAATAATGTAAGGGTTTATCAGCACAATTATTCACTAATTTTTCTAAGGGGACGTTTCACTAGTTCAAAGAACGGTACATGTGCTCACCATCTGTGCCATTATATGCTGATTTGCATTTGATGAAAATGGTGATGTGTGGCAATGTCGAGTTCAGTTGTCTTTTCTAAAATTTGCCTTAGGTTGAAGATCTGATTATAGATTTCCCTGGGAGAGATGCAAATTGGTACGAGCCAATCTCTCCCTTAGCGTATAGGCAAACGAAAAAAAAGTCGCCTTAGCCCGCAGATAGTCGCTGGGATCGGCATTCCACTTGGCATTCCGAGCCGCAGCAGCGGTGCGCGTGAGTCATATCGTCATAGGCGGGCGGTGACTGCGGTCTGTAGCGGCCGGGAGCGGCGGCCGACGCGTGGAATGCGGTTCCATCTCGCAGCCTGTTACTTTGCAACTGAGTACCATGGAGTTGCGTCTAGCTGCTTACAACGGTATCCTCCTGTGACTCACGGAGACACACGCCCTACAATAGGAGGGGCCGATGTTGGCCACTGCTACCTTGTCACAGCCGGTGTACCAGGTTGTTATAATTACAGTGAAACTACTACGGACGTCCAGTGTGGGCTGCTGTTTTCGTATGGCAGCGGAACCTTGCCTCATATTCTAATGCGTTAATGCGAAACGGATTTACGCAGGAAAAATTAGTTCCAATTCTGGTCGCCGGGTGCAAATCTGGCGCTATGCACTACTTGCATATAGAGAGCCTGTATACAGAGAGAGTGGCCATAGGTGAAGTTGGCCGTGATTGGTTGACTAGCTTTGGCAGAAAAATGGCGCCAAACGTCTCTCGCGCTTCCTATGTTCGCCGTGCTTTTGAATTGAATTGAAGTTCAGAGGACTTTTGAAAACAATTAAAAGGTATTTGAATTATTGAGAGACTTGTTATGCGTGCATGTTCGATTTAGTTGTATATCGTTTTTAGTACGTAATTAGCGTTTGCGATCTTAAATACGAGTTGAAATAATGAAGCATTTTGTGATGAAGTCGGTAGGCCTACATGTTTGAAGTAAACACGTTAGTAATTGTACAGTATTGATTTTGACATCTGTAATTCGTTCTGAAGACGTTCGTAAACGATGCCAGGTTGTGCTGCATTTGGTTGTTCCAATAGAGGCGAAGGTGGATTTTGCATGTTAGCATTTCCACGCAATGAAGAAAGACGAAAGCAGTGGGCAGTCGCAGTCAACAGGGCTGACATAAATCAAACAGGAGCCTTGTGGAAACCAACCAAATACTATTATCTATGCGAAGTAAGTAGTTTTTGCGTTTTACTACATATAAAAAACTTGCAATATACATAGTTAAATTTGAAACAGACCTGTAAATTGGCTGTGTGAAAATTATTACAACACATTATTCTTATAAACAAAGGCATTTAACGAATGATTTCGCCATATGGTCTTGTGCTTTTGATTCGGTGAGTGTGTACTCCACTACTGCACTACTGGCCATTCAAAAGTCCCGCCCGCGGTTTGACAGAAAAATGGCCGCCGTATCGTCCGGTTGGCCACTCTATACAGGCTCTCTACTTCTATAACGGCACGACATCCACGCCGTCATTTGACAAGCGATAACGTGAGGAAGACTTGTGTCATGACGTGCTAGAAGAGGGAACAGGAGTCAATACAGAAGAGATAGCGGATCCAGTATTCGAATCAGAATTTAAAAGAGCTCTGGTGGGCTTCAGATCGAATAATTTCTAAAATTAGTGGTGGAAGTGGCAACAAAACATCTACATCTGCGTGATTACTCTGCTATTCACAATAAAGTGCGTGGCAGAGGGTTCAATGAACCACCTTCAAGCTGTCTCTCTACCGTTCCACTCTCGAACGGCTCGCGGATCCCACACCTCACAGCAATACTCCAGAGTAGGGCGGACAAGCGTGGTGTAAGCAGTCTCTTTATTAGACCTGTTACAGCTTCTAAGTGATATGCCAATGAATCGCAGTCTTTGGTTTGCTCTACCCACAATATTATCTATGTGATTGTTCCAATTTAGGGTATTGGCTCTGAGCACTATGGGACTTAACATCTATGGTCATCAGTCCCCTAGAACTTAGAACTACTTAAACCTAACTAACATAAGGACATCACACAACACCCAGCCATCACGAGGCAGAGAAAATCCCTGACCCCGCCGGGAATCGAACCCGGGAACCCGGGCGTGGGAAGCAAGAACGCTACCGCACGACCACGAGATACGGGCTATTTGTAATTGTAATACCTAAGTATTTAGCTGAATTTACAGCCTTCAGATTTGTGTGACTTATCACGTAATCGGAATTTAGCTGATTTCTTTCAGTACTCATGTGAATAACTTCACACTTTTCCTTATTCAGGGTCAATTGCCACTTTTCGCACCATACAGATAAAGCTTTCTTATCTAAAACGACTATTCACGTTGGTGTGCAAAATGTACAAGTCCGGCGATATACCATCTGGCTTTCGAGAAAATATAATCCTCAGAACTCCGAAGATTGCAAGGGCCGACAAGTGCGAGAATTATCGCACGATCATCTTAACAGCAGTTTCATCCAAGTTGCTGACCAGAATAATACACAGAAAAATGGAAAAGGAAATTGAGGACCTGTTAGATGACAGGTAAAGGCACCAGAGAGGTAGTTCTGGCGTAGTTCATAATGGAAGCAAGACTGAAGAAAAATTAAAACCCTCTCATAGGATTTGACCACCAGCAAAAAGCATTCGACAATAATGTCAGATAGTGCAATGTGTTCGAAATTCTTAGAAATTATAGGGGTAACGTATAGGGAGTGACGATAATGTACAATATGTACGGTAGCCAAGAGGAAACAATAAGATTGGAAGACCAAGAATGAAGTGCTCGGATTAAAAAGGTTGTAAGACAGGGGTGTAGTCTTTCGTTCCTACCGTTCAATCTGTACATCGAAGAAGCAATGACGGAAACAAAACTACGGTTCAAGAGTGGGATTAAAATTCAAGGCAAACGGAGATCAATGGTACGATTCACGCTGGTGATATTCCTATACTGAGTGAAAGTGAAGAAGAATTACAGGATTTGATGAATGGCAAGAACAGCCTAATGAGTACAGAGTGTGGACTGACAGTAAATCGTAGAAATACGAAAGTAACGAGAAGTAGCAGAAATGAGAACACCGAGAAACTTAACATCATATTTGGAATTCTGCTAGCTAAGTAACAAGCAATCGATATTGGACGGGACAATGAGGACAAGAAGCAGACTTGCACTGACAAAACGGACATTCCTGGTCAAGAGAAGTGATAACAAACATAGGGTTTTATTAGTGTAAGAAATTTACGAAAAGTACTTCTGGAACACAGCATTGTATGTTACTGAAACATGGTGTATGGGAAATCTAGAACATAAGAGAATCGAAGCAATTGAGATGTGGCGTCACAGAAGAACCTTCAAAATTAGGTGGACTGATAAGGCAAGGAATTAGAAGGTTCTCTGGAGAATCTGCGACGAAAGGAATATATGGAAAACACTGAAAAGAAGAAGTGACAGGATAGTAGGACGTCTGTTAACACATCACGGAATTACTTCCATGGTATTAGAGGGAGCTGTAGTGGACGTAGGTTGTAACTGCTACTCTGAGATGGAAAGATTGGCACAGAAGGGGAATTTTTAGCAGGCTCTATCAAACCAGTCAGAAGATGATGACTTAAAAAAAAGTGACTGATCAGTATGGCCATCGAGAAAGGAGACCGTGCGCTGTTAGTGAATCTGTTTTCTGTGAACGGCAGCAATTACAGTGCTGCACCGGGAGAGCATCGCCGGCTGAAAGGTATGAGGAGAGCTCCGGAGTTATTAAATGGTTTAAAGACGATGATAATAAAATTTGAAAACAAGGGTGAGTTCGGTGAGGCGCCTGGAAGAGCAAAGAGTCCTTTCGCCGCGGATGTTATTGACGAGGTTGCTGTTGCTGTAACTGGCTATGCAGCACGTGCCCCGGGTAATGCTAGTGGCCGTGCAGTGTCACGAGAGCTGTCCACCAGATGCTCAACAGTACGGATAGTTTTATGACTTTACATAGACACCCGTATAAGATCGAGAGGGTGCAGAAATTGATACCTCACGATTCGCAGCAACGTTCTGAACTTGCTCTTCGGTTTCTGGCACGGATCGAAGTTGATGATATGGGGCCGGGCAATATTTTATGGAGTGGAAATTATGTAAGCGGTGGTTAATAACAGAATGAACACTAAGCCTTACTCACTTGATTGACCTTTTCTGCCTAATCCGTTACATATGGAAATATTTTAATTCGTCTTTCTTGCATTCACTGTGCGCCTGGTGGTCAAAATTACAACTAATTTTTCCAGCGTAAATACGTTTCAAATTGACTTACTAGCATGTCTACCAAGTTTAGCTTCCATACGATAATTACGGCCCACACTCTACATCTGTTAATTACTGAACTTTCGTTATGACCGCTCGGTACATAATGAACCCTGACTTCAGTGGCCACCTGGCACACGCCTACACAAGTATGCGATACGTAACTGTTTGCTGGCTGATCGTGTGCTTCCGCGTGCTCAATGGAGTTACTGTTTTCATGTTAGTCGTTCCGATTCCCGATGTCCATTACGCCCAATAATACCCTTTCACTTTTGAGATATTCCGAGAAATGCACTTTCAGCGTGGCCGGCGGGATCTAAATTGAGTGCTGGGCCCCAAGCCTTGTTTAAATTGCAGCCTCGGTGCCTGTCTGTTAGATATTTTGATAATTTTATTTCTACAGACCCCTTAATTATGCCGTCACACAAACTTTGCGTTTTTACCACAATATTGGTCTCATCGCATTTAATTTCATGATTACAATCGAGGCACTGATAAGCGACAGCTGATTTGCTCGGGGTTTCGCCAGGCTTGACGCTGATGTCCCTTGCATGTCTCATCCACTACTGTAATTGTCTTAGCTTCCCTTAATCTCAGCAACTTTCTGTAGAAGACTTGCAGCACGAGACCACATGCGGATATGGCAATTCCGAGATGTCAATACGAATAGGCAAGACAACAGAAAAGAGAAATTCTTAGTAAATAGTATAGTAGTGTTATTCATCCGTAGGTCACTCTCACAAGGATTCTATATGTATCTTGCCGTTATAATTCAAGAACAACAAAAATAATGTTATTCGTTTATGCCTGCGTTTATATACTTATAAATCTAATATGCAAGGGTGGGACAGGCAGTTGCCCGTGGCCTTATAGTAGGAAGCATCCTGGCATTTGTCTGAAGCAGGTTAGAGTCACTACGGATTGTCTGACGAAGATTGCAGCCTCCTCTCTCCCGAATACAAGAATAGTCGGTTTAAAAGGGTGTTACTGCATTCGGTTTCTCCCCACTGTACTATATTGTTTTTCGAAGAAGTTCTTCACACTGTACACACTACATACACAAAATGTTTCATAATGTAGCGCTACCCAGACAGCTGACTTTAGGACATTTATTTATTTATTTGAGTCATCAGTCTGCAGACTGAGATGCAACTGCAACCTACGTCCTCCATTATTTTCTGGATGTATTCCAAGCTTTGCCTTCCTCTACAGTTCTTACCCTCTACAACTCCTTCCAGAACCATGGAGGTTATTCCCTGATGTCTCAATAAATGTCCGTTCTTCTTGTCTATGTGTTCCATATATTTCTTTCCTTGTCGAGTTTGTGGAGAACCTCCTCACTTCTTACCTCAGCATTCCACCTAATTTTCAAAAATCTTCTATAGCACCACGTCTCAAACGCTTCTATTTTCTTCTGTTCTGGTTTATCCACAGTTCATGTTTCACTACCATATAATGCTATGCTCCAAGCCTACATTCTCAGAAATTTATTCTTCAATTTAAGGCCTATGTTTGATACTGGACTTGTCTTGGCCAGGAATGCACTTTTTGTCATAGCTCGCTTTTAAAGTCATCCTTGCTCCGTGGTTATTTTGCTGCCTAGGTAGCAGAATTTCTAACAGTGCCCTATTTACAGTGGACAGGAGAAGATCCTAAAGAAGATCCCAGCAGAGGGGCTGAAACTTCGATTGTTTGAAGAAATATGACGCTGCCTAACAGTACAAAAGTTTTTAAGTTCAGTATACCTCGGATTTCTTAACTTCGTCTTCATCGTGATCACCAATTCTGATGTTTAGTTTCTCGCTGTTCTCATTTCTATGACGACTAATTACTTTCGTCTGCCTTCGATTTACAGTCAATACATGTTCTGTACTCATTAAACCGTTCATTCTACTCAGTAGATTCCGAAATCTTCTTGACTTTCAATGAGCACAACAATGTTATAAGTGAATCTTACCATTGGAATCCTTTCATGCTGAATTTTGACCATTACCATAGCAACGATATTATATTTCACTTCGTATGCCGCAGCTTCCCATTGCTAATCAAAAATAAGAGTCAGCACCCATCTGTAATGAGTGAGATTTCGAGCTCGGAAAGAGGATAAAGTGTTAGTATTATCCATGGAATAGCTTAGGAGTAAGGTTCATCATAATAGAAAAAATAGGAAGGAATGTGTCCAACTACTGAGGAAAAAAGCGGAGGACGATACACATGTACAGATTATAATAAATTATTGTTGTTGTGGTATCCAGTCAGAAATCTTGTTTGATTTAAATCTCCGCGCTAGTGCACACTGCGAAAGCCTCTTAATCTCTCCATAACTACTGCCGACTGGTTTCTGATGTGATTATGGCCGCACGATGTGAATTAACCGCGGAATGGTAGTTGGAGTTAGGCGCATGGCACATTCCATTTCGGAAATCGTTAGGGGATTCAGTATTCCGAGATCCACAATGTCAAGAATGCCCGGAGAATAACAAATTTCAGGCATTACGTCTCACCACGGACAACGCAGTGGCCAGCGGCTTTCACTTAACGAGCGAGAGCAGCGGCATTTGCGTAGAGTTGTCAGTGATAACAGACAAGCAACACTGCGTGAAATTACCGCAGAAAACAACGAGGAATGTATCTGTTAGGACAGTCCGGCGACATCTGGAGCTAACAGGCTATGGCAGCAGACGACCAACGAGAATGCTTTTACTAACAGCCTCTCCTGGTCTAGTGGCCCCTTCGGTAAGACCCTAGACGTCTGGAAAACCGTGACCTGATCAGACGAGTCCCGATTTCATTTCGTGAGAGCTAACGGTAAAGTTCGAGTGTGGTGCACAACCTACGAAGCCTGGACCAAAGTTGTCAACAAGGCACTGTGCAAGCTGGTGGTGGCTCCTTAGTGGTTTGGTCTGTGTTTACATGGAATGAACTAGATCTGTTCCAACTGAACAGATCATTGAGTGGAAACGGTTATGTTCGGCTTCTTCGAGGCTATTTACAGCCATTAGTGGACTTCACGTCCCAGATAACGGTGGAATTGTTATGGATGACTGTGAAAAGTGGGACTTAAAGCAAGCAGGAAAGGTGTGGACGGGGCCTAATCAGTTACCGTTGGTTGAACAGTAAACACATAAACTTTATTTTAGGAAATAATTTTTTAAAAACTATCATTTAAAAAATATTGACTGTAACACAAGCTACACTGACGCTTATTAAAAAGGAATTCAAAATTATTTGTCAGCTGAAGGTCATAAGCAATACTTCAGAACAATTAGCGGCTAAAGACCTAAATACAAGTGAGGAAGACAACTACATCTTGAAAATACCAAAATAATTTTTAAAACAATCATTAAAAAAATTGACTGTAACACAAACTACACTGACAGCTGAAGGCCTTATTAAGAAATAATTAAAATTATTTGTCGGCTGCAAGCCACAAGCAATACTACAAACGATTAACGGCTGATGGCCTGAATTACAAATCAGGAAGACAATTACACGTTGAAAATATTAAATCCTAAAATTACTGACTGTGACATAAGCTACACTGAAGGCTGAAGGCCTTATTAAGAAAGAATTCAAAATTATGTGTCGGTTGAAGGCCACAAGCAATAGGAATAATTTAAACAAAATATTATTTTTAAACAATTGACACAATCAGACCAATTAAGAAAGGGGGTGAGCCACAGACAGTGCTCTAAGGATCGACCTGAGGAAAGTCCCTACAGCTGCGTAAGCGGTGAGACAGGCAGCCAAGAGTTATGCTCACCTGACAGGATGGCAACTCAAACTAGGGACAGTTTAAACGCCTGTCAATCCTCTTACCAAATCCACCTAACGTGTGGTAACCAGTACAACGATGGAATAATTCAAGCGAGGGCGAAGTGACAGACAGCACTGCGTCTTCAGAATCCAGTGTTTAAAACATCTTAAGGCAGAAGTAACCACTACAACCAAGGCAGTCAAAGGAAACCATAACCCACATTGCAATCAAGGAGGCTGTCGAACTACACGTCATGCTGGACAGCATCGGCAAGACGAGGAAAAGTACACTGCCGCAAAAATACGCTAACCACCAGGGCAGATAATTGGGGCGTTAGCGGCCACTAGGCAGTAAAATAACGCTGGTTGCACTTCACCAAATAATAATATAAAATTCAAAACTAATAACAGGCATTAGAAGACGGCTAATAGATCCTACCAACTCGACTCGCTCCACTTGCTGTTATTCATCTCACGGCGACCCTCGAGCAGCAACGCATGAACAGACGGCGTGATCACAAAATAGTGGAGGTCTCACCAATGGGTCAATGTTCACTCAACGTGCTGGGTCCGGTGGACAACGAGGTTGTGGCCCTCGCAACCACAGCCCATCGACCCGGCAGTGCCTGCGTGCTGCCGGCGGTCCCGGCATGTCTTCGCACTGCCGGACCTATCTGCTGCCCCGTCCGAACCGAACTACCGACACACCCGACCCGGAAAATCCTTCATGTCCTTCCAAAGATAGTATGGGTACTAGATATCGATAAACGCTGTTGCCACCACTCACGGACAGATTACGCAAGCAAACGTAGTGGAACCAGTAAACAAAAGAAGAAAACGAGACGCCACTATCCCTATTACATGATGCCAACCTACCAACGCGAGCCGCACACGGCTCAGACTGTACGTCATGTCACTGGGCCACGACAGTTTGCGATTGGTTCTAAGAACATTCTGGAAAATTCGAGTGACCCATTTGGCCACCCTTCGAACATTTTTACCACATAATCGATAAGTCAGTTCGTGCAAAAAGTCCTGCACCGGTCACACTTTTTCAGTTATGAACGGTTGTTGAGGCAGCATGGCTCAGCATTTCTGCAGGGGACTACTAACGACTTGTTGAATCCATGCCACGTCGAGATGCTGCACGACGCCAGATAAAATGAGGTCCGACACGATGTTAGGAGGCATCCCATGACTTTTGTTGCCTCATTGTAAGCGGGATAGGCGGTTAAATATCACATTTGGTCGGTAGTCTGTAGGAACGTCATCCGTGCAGCAACTCCCTAAGCAATGGATTCCAGTTACATACTACGACAGATTTTATGTATTGCTGATTAGTGTATGACATTATTACATGTACTCATTATTTTTGCGTGTGTATTTGTAGATCGCTTATCGATGTTAGTACACAGATTTGTAGGGACTCTGGCTTTGTTACTTTAACGAACAATAGATTTATGAGCAGAAAAACTGGCATCACTTTTGACATATTGATCGTGTTACCCAAGAGTACACCTGAGGCTGAGTATCCGAGACACATGCGGCAGTAGTCGATTTCAGCCAACAGTGTCTGCTGAAGTTCCGATTCCTCGCCTTTGTGCTGTCCTGGGTCAACTACTTTGAGTGAAGACACCATATCAGTACAACTTACCGATTTTACGATCTTTTCCGACTCGGCGGCCGGCCGCTGTGGCCGAGCAGTTCTAGCCGCTTCAGTCCGGAACCGCGCTGCTGCTAGGGTCGCAGTTTCGAATACTGCCTCGGGCATGGATGTGTGTGATGTCCTTAGGTTAGTAAGGTTTAAGTAGTTCTAAGTCTCGGGGACTGATGACCACAGATATTAAGTCCCATAGTGCTTAGACCCATTTCAACCGTTTGAACCGACTCGGCGACATACAACTGCGACCACACTCGGACTGCAGTTTAGCTCGAATGGTGCCAGTACCATGGTCACAGTTGTAACATTTGAGGGGGGGGGGAGGGAGGGGGAATACATGTTCTAAGGGTCTTGTTTACTCACACATTAAGTTTAAAGCAGCAGATTGTCTTAGCACTTTTGCCAAAAATAGCCTTTACCATTTTTCTGAAACGCATTGTAATACAAAATTTATACAATTAAAAATTTAATGTTGGAACCCATAATAACACACTAATATGATTTGTCCACTGCCTCTGAACTTTCGTCTCAACGCTTTAGTGCCGTAGGACTTTAAGAATGGTATATCATAAGGGGCTTCTATTAGCAATTCCCTGCAGCAGTTCTTCCGAAAAGAAGCGTGCATCGGTTCTTGGCAGCCTTAAATCCAGGGGCCGATTTTTCTTCAGTAGAAATTAGCGTGCGGATAGGCATTCGTTACCAAAATAATCCCTTCTTATGTAGGTTGAAGACCTACTTCGCAATATAGCCTTTCTCTGTCACAATTTCTTTAAATCTCTTTTTAAATTTCTCGGTTCCAACTTCCTCTACCGCAGCTGCCTCTCCTGCCATTTTAATAGTGTGAAAGCCAAAACGGTGCTTTAAGCGATCAGACCCACCTGAGCCAACCGATATAGTCCTCTTCTTTCGGTAAATCTGAATACGAGCTCTTGGCATTAACTTAAATTGCAGAAGAAGAAAGGAAAAGAAAATCGAGGAAGTATTAGATGACGATCAGTTTGCCTTTAGGAAAGGTAAAGGAACCAGAGAGGCCATTCTGACGTCGCGGCTGATAATGGAAGCAAGACTAAATAAAAAATCAAGGTTTTGTCAACCCGGATAAAGCTTTCGATAATGTCAAGTGATGCACGATGTGCGAAATTCTGAGAGAAATAAGGGTAAGGTATAGGGAAAGACGGGTGATACACAACATATACAAGAGCCAAGAGGTAACAATAAGAGTGGAAGACCAAGAACGAAGTGCTCGGATTAAAAGGTGTGTAGAACAAGGATGTAGTCTTTCGCCCCTACTATTCAATCTATACATCGAAGAAGTAATGGGGGGAAATCAAAGAAAGATTCAAGAGTGAAATAAAAATTCAAAGCGAAAGGATATCAATGATAAGATTACGTGATTACTGTGCTATCCTCAGTGAAAGTGAAGAAGAATTACAGGATCTGTTGAATGGAATGTACAGTCTAATGAGTACAGAATATGGATTGAGAGTAAAACAAAGAAAGACGAAAGTAATGAGAAGTAGCAGAAATGAGAACAGCGAGAAATTCAACATCGGAATTGATAGTCACGAAATAGATGACGGTGGGGAATTCTGCTAGCTAGGCAGCAAAATAACCAGTGACGGACGGAGCAAGATGTACATAAAAATCAGACTAGCACTGGCAAAAAGTGCATTCCCGGCCAAGAGAAGTCTGCTAGTATCAAACGTAGGCGTTAATATGAGAAAGAATTTCTGAGAATGTGCGTTTGGAGCACAGCATTATATGATAGTGAAGCATGGACTGTGGGAAACTGGAAAAGAAGAGAATCGAAGCATTTGCGATGTTGTGTTACAGAACAATGCTGAAGATTGTTTGGACTGATAAGATGCATGTAACGGCTCTAGGTGAGCCGCTACATGGCTTGACACAACAGGTTTATACTCTAAACACGCCGGAGTGCCCTTCCGACACTCAGGGAAGGTCAGTGTAATATTTATTATTCGGAATTATGATTAATATGAGTAATTATTTTAATAGTATTACTCTTAGTAATGTCTGCAAGTGTGAAAGTCGTCTGCTGATGTATGCGCGGGCAGTCTGCTGTGTGTTCTATCACTGTGTAGATACAGTTTAGCCAACCCTTGTATTGAGTAGAGTGCGATTGCACTGGACCAGAGGGACGTAAGCTCCCCGCGCGTTAGCAGGTCGCGTCAGGTTGACAAATAGCCGCTGTGCGGACTCTTTGAGCCCTTCAGGCCACCGTGTGTGGACCCCGGACGAGGAAAGACGATTAGGCATTCCCTGCTTAGACTCTGGCGAGTACGGACGCCCTGCGTGATTGCTCTTACAGTTAGCGAATGTTGAGGCATTCATGCTCACGTTGAACTTTCCAGCTTCCGTGCTAATGAAACACACTATGGTGTTTAGCAGCTAATTTCAAACCTGTCTTTGTTCACTGCACTTGGGGTAGCGAAGAAGCGCTCATCGCCAAGTAATGGTTAGTTTTACTTAAACTGGTATTTTACGGTGTGAATGTGAAGTATGTGTGTAAAGTGTATTTATTGTAAATTTTGTTTGTTGAATGTTAATTGTGGAGAGAACTGATAACACATGGTCATCCAACCTACTTGCTTTTATTGTTAGTGAGAAGCTTCAGCTCGACATAATCACTTCTCATGTTCGTGGTTAGCACACTGGACTCGCATTCGGGAGGACGACGGTTAAATCCCGCGTCCGGTCATCCTGTTTTAGATTTTCCGTGATTTCCCTAAATCGCTCCAGGCAAATGCCGGGTTGGTTCCTTTGAAAGGGCATGGCCGGCTTCCTTCCCCGTCCTTCCCTAATCCCATGAGACCGATGACCTCGCTGTCTAGTCTCTTCCCCCAAAAAACCCAACCCAACATCTCATGTTCGAGCTGAACCTTCTAGTTAAATTCACGCGAGTGATTTGATAATCTTCTTTCGTGTTAACAGGAAAACCTAGGAGATTTATCTTACGTGTATGAACGGGACTTGTTCCTGAACCGGCGACTGTCAGAACCATGTGCCCCCTCCCAAGTGCAGTTCAATCTGGTGTGGGAAGTGTCTTCTATTTTCTTATTGTATGAATGTGTAGTGTGAATGCTAGTGAGTATGTAATTCAATGAACCGGCCGTGGTGGCCGAGCTGTTCTAGGCGCTTCAATCTGGAACCGCTACGGTCGCAGGTTCGAATTCTGCCTCGAGCATGGATGAGTGTGATGTCCTTAGGTTAGTTAGGCTTAGGTAGTTCTAAGTTCTAGGGGACTGACGACCTCAGATGTTAAGTCCCATAGTGCTCAGAGTCATTGAACCACTTGTAATTCAATGATTTTGAGATTATAAGCAGACTTTTGTCTTCAAGTTAAGAAAAGCCATTGGAATATTATGTACCACGTGTTGGTTACATGACTGGCAGGTTGTATAAAATTGCTTTTTTTATTCTGTACTACTTATGGTGGGCCAGCATTCCATAGAATCACACTATTCAGTAAAGTGAGTGATTAATGGGTATTGTCATGTTTTCTAGGAAATAAATATTGTTGTTATATAAAATCCTTAACTTGGTTTCCTCAGCAACACCATATTTCCCTTATCATTTCAATTAAGTTATTCAAACTTTAATCTATTTTTCAGTAAAGTGCTAGTGCAACTAATTATGTTTATATGATCCATACATGGGTGTATTTTCATTCTTTATTAATACTCTGTAAGATGATATTACAGCCCAATTAAATAATTAATTCTCCTTTCAACTTAAAGTGCACCATCAAGTAGAAATTTTGTGTACTGACGTTTGCTCATGGAAACTGTCGTAGACGACTTTCACAAAAGGCACAGGTGCCATTTTCAAATTGAGGTTTTGCAGAAAGCAAGTATCATGCACTAGTATCAAACATAAACGTTAATCTGAGAAAGAAATTTCTGAGAATGTACGTTTGGAGCATAGCATTATATGGCAGCGAACCATTGACTGTGGGGAAGGAAAAGAAGAGAATCGAAGCATTTGAGACGTGGTGTTGCAGAACAATGTTACAAATTAGGGGACTGATAACGTAAGGAACGAGGTGGTTCTTCGGTGAACCGGCGAAGAAAGGAATATAGTGAAAACACTGACAAGATAAAGGGACAAGATGATATTACTCTTAGTACCTGTCTAGACATCACGGAATAACTTCCATGTACCAGAGGGAGCTTCAGAGAGTGAAAACTGTACAGGAAGACAGACTAGAATACGTCCAGCAAATAATTCAGGATGTAGGTTGTAAGTACAGCTCTGAGATGAAAAGGTTGGCACAAGAGAGGGATTCGTGGCAGATAAAAGAAAACATACTACTTTGCAGGCTGTATTGTGCTTTATTGAAGTCGTGCTGTTAGCTAATTTAGGCCGTGAGTCATTATCAAGTGCATTTGCTATGTGGTGTGTTACATACTGCGTTCATCACATTCTTTTGTCACATTCAAAATACCTGAAGTCGTACTCCATCGTAACATACTCTAATGCTGCAGCTCCAGAGGGAGACATAGTCACTCTAAACACATTAGCACGGTCGAATAATGAATAATGAGCAGTTTTTAGGATAGATTCCACATTGTCACTAACAAATCCCACAGTGGATTCAGCAAGTCTCAAAGCACTTTCAATGTCAACAATACGCACGTATTTCCCATAGCGATCCAAACTTTCGTCTTTGTTTTTAATGAATACGAGCTTCGTAAAGACTTCTTTCCCTCGACAGGCACACTTCCTTTCCTTTTACCCGATATTTTTAACACAGACGCTGTCAAGAGCATCTACACAGCTCTATTGGCTTGAACAGATGAGTCATGCAAACACGGCAGATGCTCCATGGGATGAACTAGCGCGTTACCGTATTTTACGGGCTATAAGACATGCCTTAATTTTTAAACGATTTTAAAAAGTAACATTTTTACCATTTTTATTATTACATTGCAAAACCAGACTAAAAAACATACGAGCGTTAATTGCAGTGGCAATTTCATGGTGTCCTCCAATCCATTTCAATACGTCATCTTCTAGTTTTGCCCATTTCGCATTCAGTCCTCTATTTGTATATCTTGTCTTCCTCATTTTTTTCAGTTCTTCTTTACTAGCGTGCCAACCGCGATTGGTTTTTTATGTTGGTGGAGAGCCAAAATGCCGCTCAGATGCTATGTTTCCGTGTTATTCTGCATATGCTATTACTTTCAATTTATAGCCAGCAGCATGTGATAATCTTTTATTTTATTCCATTACGAACGTACCTACTAACAAAAATATTGTACTGTTACCGATAACACAAATCGCTTGGAGTTCAAGTTAACTGACACCGTAGACTGCAAAAACGCATCGTAGACTAGATGGGTTTGAGATGACGGAGATGAGAGGGACAGTGTTAGCAAGGCTGTAAATATCCGCAGCTCGTGGTCTAGGGCTAGCGCTGCTGCCTCTGGATCACGGGGAGTCGGGTTCGATTCCCGCCTGCGTCGGTGATTTTCTCTGCCCGGGGACTGGGTGTTGTGTTGGCCTCATCATTTCATTATCATCATTTGTGAGAGCGGCTAGACTGGATTGTGAAAAGAAAAGGGATTGTGTACAAACTGGGACTTTGAACCTTCGTTGATGACCGCGCAGTTGAGGCCCCACAAACCAAAACATCATCATCAAACAAGGTTGTGAATGCTCGCAAATCATGTTCGTCGCATCGGTGCACTGCTACTACCAGTTGATTCCAATGTTGCTAGACAGAGATACACTGAATCGTCAAAGGAACTGGTATAGGAATGCGTATTCAAATACAAAGGTATTTAAACAGGTAGACTATGGCGCTACAGTAGGCAACGCCTGTATAAGACAATAAGTCTGGTACAGGTGTTAGATCAGATACTGATGCTAAAACGGTAGGTTATCGAGATTTAAGTGAGTTTGAAAGTGGTGTTACAGTTGGCGCAAGAGCGATAGGACACAGCATTTCCAACGTAGCGATGAAGTGGGGATTTTCCTGTAAGACCATTTCACGAGTGTACCGTGAATATCAGGAATCTGGTAAAACATCAAATCTCCGACATCATTACGGCCGGAAAAAGGTTTTTGCAAGAGCGGGACCAACGACTGAAGAGAATCGTTCAACGTGCAATCCTTCCGCTGCAGATTTCAGTGTTGGGGCATCAAAAAGTGTCAGCGTGCGAACCATTCAACGAAACATCATCGATATGAGCTTTCGGAGCGGAAGTTTCACTCGTGTACCCTTGATGACTGCATGACAAAAATCTTTACGCCTGGACTGAAGCCGTCAACACCGACATTGGACTGTTGATGACTGGAAAGGTGTTGCCTGGTCGGACGAATCTCGTTTCAAATTGTATCGAGCGGATGGATGTGTACGGGTATGGAGACAATCTCATCAATCCATGGATCCTGCATGTTAGCAGGGGTCAGTTCAAGCTGGTGCACACTCCGTAATGACGTGGGATGTGTGCGGTTGGAGTGGTATGGGACCCCTGATACGTCTAGATACGACTCTGACAGGTGACAGATACGTATCATGTCTGATCACCTGCATCGACTTATGTCCATTATGCATTCGGACGGACTTGGGCAATTCCAACAGGACATTGCAACACCCCACACGTCCAGAATTGCTACAGAGTGGCTCCAGGAACACTCTTCTGAGTTTAAACATTTGCGCTGGCCACCTAACTCCCCAGGCATGGGCATTATTGAGCATATCTGGGATGCCTTGCAAAGTGCTATTGAGATGGCATCTGCAACCCCTCCCCCCCTCCCCCATACTCTTACGGATTTATGGATAGCAATGCAGGATTCATGGTGTCAGTTCCGTCCAGCAATACTTCAGACATCAGTCTAGTCCACGCCGCCGGCCGGAGTGGCCTTGCGGTTCTAGGCGCTACAGACTGGAACCGCGAGACCGCTACGGTCGCAGGTTCGTATCCTGCCTCGGGCATGGATGTGTGTGATGTCCTTAGGTTAGTTAGGTTTAAGTAGTTCTAAGTTCTAGGGGACTGATGGGCTGAGTAGTTAAGTCTCACAGTGCTCAGAGCCATCAAGTCCACGCCACGTCGTGTTGCTGCACTTCTGCGTGGTCTCGGCGGCCCTACACGATATTAGGCAGGTATACCACTTTCTTTGGCTCTTCATTGTATGTTCCCCACAGCATCGAATATATGTCGATTTTTAAGACTGGCGGTAATTTTAAATCAAACACTGAACATTTTTTTATTAATTTCAAGTACAGGACGCACCTGAATTATGGAGGCAATTATTCGAAGGAAAGGTGCGTCTTATAGTGCGTAAAATACGGTCCTACTTCCGCGTCCTGTTAACACCTGGCAGCACTGGACTTCTAAATAAAATCGCATATATGCGAAGACGCGGATAACTAATCCGCTTGTAACGGGATCTACCTGTATCTCGTCGTTTAAATTAAAACCTTCCCGATGTAGCTTTTGTCTGCCTACCAAACACAGCGTCCTGTCTTTATGAGGACTTTTGGGGAATCAAAACGTCGTGACACTGCAGTTCGAGGTTCTGAAGCGAGATAAAGCTGTCACGCGGTTATTGCAGTTCATTAGCGAGCGCAGCACGGACTGCACCTAGCCGCGCGGTAACCAGCGCAGCGCCACTTTGGGGAAGGTGACACAACTCGTCGCGACTCTGCCACGCTCAGCTAGGCCGCTACGTAATCGGGTTTCCGCCCCTCTGACTCGCCTGCTCGCCCCCTAACCTCACCCCACTCGCGACGGCGGCGCCCAAGACCGACCGCCCCCGTTGTCGCTCTGTCGCTTGGCCGGCGCCTTAATTATTTTCGGCCCGCTCGGCGCCGGCTGTCGGCTCCCTTTGTCTCCCCGTTCTCTTTCCGCACATCCTCAGCCTTTGTGCTCCGCAGCCAACTTGGATGCACGCAGCCGCTATATTCTGCCACAGCGGAGGAGGGGGGGGGGGGGGGCTAAATTTATTTTCCTTCCATAAAGTGCCGAGGGCGTCTCTGCAGTCGGAAATTGGTCTGCACAACCGCCGTGTAAAGACCAGTAGAATGGGTGGAGGGTGCGGGTGGCGGAGCGGAGACAAATCAAAGCACTCCGGATAGAAGGAAAAGCCATCGACATTGGCGCCGACACAAGGGAAGTCTCCCATCACATGGAGTGCACTCCGAACCTTTTATCTTTTCCTTCACAAATTAAAGTATTTCCAGTGAGCGAGTATTGGCGGACATTCAGTTAAAGGACATGAGTGTACAGTG
The DNA here is from genome assembly GCF_021461385.2 of Schistocerca piceifrons. Taxonomy (NCBI): domain Eukaryota; kingdom Metazoa; phylum Arthropoda; class Insecta; order Orthoptera; family Acrididae; genus Schistocerca; species Schistocerca piceifrons. The sequence continues at coordinate 211,203,704 of NC_060139.1, read as the reverse complement.
CACACAAAATAAATTGTCCTCTATCCGCACAGCAGGCGTAGCAGGTGAGCAGAGCTGTGGTGTTTTTGTTGAATTTGGTGGCGGTGGTGGCAGGGGGGGGGGGGAAGGGGGGAGAATGGGGGGCTCCGTTGTGGCCGCGCGGGATTAGCCGACCGGTCTAAGGCGCTGCAGTCATGGACTGTGCGGCTGGTCCCGGCGGAGGTTCGAGTCCTCCCTCGGGCATGGGTGTGTGTGTTTGTTCTCAGGGTAATTTAAGTTAAGTAGTGTGTAAGCTTAGGGACTGATGACCTTAGCAGTTAAGG